>NC_047036.1:151094773-151418593 GCF_011762595.2 Tursiops truncatus
TCTCACGTCCCCATAGGTCCTCTCATGTCCCCATAGGTCCTATCATGTCCCCATAGGTCCTCTCATGTCCCCATCAGTCCTCTCATGTCACCATAGGTCCTCTTATGTCCCCATAGCTCCTCATATCCCTGTAGGTCCTCTCATGTCCCCATAGGTCCTCTCATGCCCCATAGGTCCTCTCATGCCCCATAGGTCCTCTCGTGTCCCCATAGGTCCTCTTATGTCCCCAATAGCTCCTCATATCCCTGTAGGTCCTCTCATGTCCCCATAGGTCCTCTCATGTCCCCATAGCTCCTCATATCCCTGTAGGTCCTCTCATGTCCCCATAGTTCCCTCATGACCCTACAGTCCCCTCGCACCCTCACAGCTCCTCTCACCGGTTGTTGATCTTGTTCTTCTCAACTTGTTCACTCTGGCGCTGGTTCCATTCCTCCAGGTCCTTCTTGGCCTTCTCCCGCCACTCCTGTTCCATCACTTTGGAGGCAGCATCTGCAACCCACAACAGGTGAATGAACAGCAGCTTTCCAGGAGGGATGTGAGGCACAGCTGGCTGTGCTTCTGGCTGCTGCTTCTCCCCTCGGCCCCGGCAGGCAGCCCTGGGTCCATCCTCAGCCAATCCCACATTAAGGTGGGGCAGGGCCCCATATAGCCTAAGGCTTCCCCACCCGACCGTGTCCCAGAGAGCCAACCCCGTGGGGAGCCCGGGGCCAGGGGGACCAGCCCAGCTTGCACACTCAGCCCTGCCCTCACCCAGCTCTTGCAGCCGTTTCCGCTGCTCCTCTCTCCATTTGCGGATGCTCTCGGGTTCCTGCGTCAGCCTGTCGACCTGGGCAATTGCAGCATAGCCATCAGCTGGACCATTAGCCTCCTAGGACACAAACACACGGCAGTGTACCCAGCCTGTCCACCTGCCCCTCTGTGTCTGGCGCCTGAGTACCAGGACACCCCCTCACATCTCAAACCACCTCATACCCACTGTCTCCTGGGACTGTACCCTGCCTTTGCACTTGCTGTGCCCTCTGCCAGTAATTCTGCTCCTTGTGTGACCGTGGGCAAGTTACTCAACCTCTCTGTGCCTCACTTTCCTCATCATAAAATGGGCTACAAAATAGCACCCACCCCACAGGGTTAATATGAGGATGAAATGAGTTAAAAAAGTGTAAAGAACTTCAAACGCTTCTTGGCACTCAGAGAGTTCCCTGTGTTTCTATCATTAAAGCCCTGCCCTATTAGTTTTATTTACCAAATAACACAGTCCCAAATGGCCTCACTTTATAATATGCTTACTTGTCCATTGTCTGTCTCCTCCATCAGAATGTCACCCTTGTGGCAACAGGGACCTTGCCTGTCCTGTTCACTGCTGTGTCCCCAGCATCTAGCACAGTGCCTGGCATGTAGCAGGTACTCAATAACTATTTGCTGAGTGAACGAGCAGCCCTGAGATAGGCAGGGTGGCCATGGCTACGACTGTACAGTGATGAAAAACTCAGACTCTGCAGCTGGACCATCTGGGTTCAAATCCCACCTCTACTGCCTGCTATATATGTGTGTAGCCCAGGCAAGTTGCTCAACCTTGCCTGGCCTCAGTTTTCTCATCTGAAGTGAGAATAGTAATAAAATTACCTCTAAGAGTTAGTTGTGAGGATTTGATGGAACAATATTTATAAGACATTTACAAGAGTGCCTGGCATGGAGTGATGGCTCAGTAAATGGTAGCTAGAATTATTATTATTATTAATTCCCATTTTATAGGGGAGGAAACTGAGGCCAGGAGAGATGGCACAACACAGTGGCAGAAGCAGGGCCAGAGTCCAGTCCTCTGGCTCCCAAGCCAGGGCTCTGCCCAGTTCTCCACGCCACCTGCCAGGGTGGTGACTTGAAGCATTGCAGGCTGAGAGCTCAGCCCAGCAAGGATGGGGCTCCCCTCTGGTCTCGCAAAGCTGGAGACTTTATGATCCAGCCCCATCTCCTGGCACGCCCACTCTGGTGCTCTGTCCGCCCCGTGCATTCCTGTCTGCACACATCCCACACGCCCATGCTGCCCGCTTTTGTCTCCTTTGTGCTTTTCGCCTTCAGTTGTCTTCCCTCCTTTCTCTGGCTGATGAAATCTTATTCCACCCCACAAGTTTCCAGCTCAGAGGTCACCAGCTCTGGGATATTTCCCAGCCCCAAAACAGATTTCACACCCTGTCCTCTCTGTGCTTCTTGTCACACCCTCACCTTCTACTGCAGGTGTCTCCCCGCTGGACCGTGAGCTCCCGGTGGGCAGGACAGGACCTTGTTTATAGCCTCTGAACTCCTGTCCCATCTTTTTATTGCTCCCTGTGCTCCTCCTGCAAGCACTCATTAAAACTGTCACGAGTACCAGCGTATCTTCTCCCCACCCAACAACATCTGTCCAGTGGTGCCTGCTGTGGGCATACAGCTGGTGCTCAGTAAGCAGTGGCCATGTGGATGAAGATCCCCCCGGGGCCAGCATGTGCCCGGTTCAGAAGAAGGGCTGGGTAAGCATCTGCCCAAGGGGCTGTGAGCAGCAGGGCGAAGGAGCACGCAGATGGAACATCAGGGCTGCATCTCCAGCTGTCTTTGGGGAGAAGGAAGGGCAGGCCCAGGGCGGAGAGGTGCAGCCTGGCTCCTCGGATCAGGCCCACCCTTGGGTGGGGCAGTTGGGGCACTGTCCTTATTCCTCTTTCCTGCCCAGCATTACACTTCAACTGAGAGAGTCTCTCAAGACATCTCGAGGGGCCTTTCCAGGGCCCTAATCTGGACAACACGAGTTGATCACAGGTGTACCTTTCCAGTTCTGGGAACAGCCCTGTCCTGAGGCTAGGCTACCAGGACCTCTGCCCAATCCTATAGACTGTCCCATCTGCAGACAAATGCAGTTACTTTTACTTTCTACATGTTTATCCAGGTGCTACATTTTATTTCTTCTTGGCACTCAGGCTATCTTAAAAGCCTGGTTTGTTTACATGTTTACTATCTGCCCTCCCCACCCCACCCTACCCCGCCCCCCAGTAAGGGAATTCCATGAGGACAGAGACTGCCTGTCTCTTTATAGTATGTAGAACATGGAGGGCCTGGCTGTAGGAGGATTTCAAGAACATTACTTGAATGAATTAACAGATGTTCAGGCTTGGGGTCAGGGATGAACGAGACAGCCCATCATCCGGAAGCTTGCAGAGGGAGTCCCTCACAAATGAGGACCATAGCTGGGGTACATGCATAACACGGGTCATGAAAGAGTGGGGACAAGGGAGGGCATGACCTTTCTAGCCTGGGAGCAGAGTAGGCTGGGAAGAGATAGGGAAAGGGCATTTCAGACCAAGAGCGGGCCGCTTAAGGACCACATGAGGCCGGTGCCTTTGCAAAAATCTGAGTACAGAGATGCTACCAGGTGTGGAGCAGATGGGGTGGGAGAGGTGGGCTGGAGGGGGTCCTCTGGGTAAAAGTCATCCCATGGTGTCCTTCAGGACCCACTATCTCCATCAAGACTGCCCCAAAATTAAGACTCACAGGTTACAGCGTTTTAAAACTGGCAGAGAACTTGCAATTAAACGGTTCCCTTTGGTCTTTACAACCCTACATGGTGGGTTTCATTATCTTTGTTTTACAGGTAGGAAAAGTCTAGCTCCGAAGTCCCAGGGTCACCTGGCCAGGAACTGGCAGGGCCAGAATTCAAACTGAATTCCTGGGTGTCACACATAGCCACACGTGTGTCCATACATAGCCAATAGGGACCAAAGTTACTTCTGTGTCACGTGATTTTGGTCTCCCTGATAAGTCTACCATCCCAAGGTTAGAGACTGCACCCCCTCCTCCCACTGCCCCACGCCCCATTCCCCGTCTGTCTCTCTCACACCCACACATGCACCCGCCTTGGCTCACTCAGTGGCTAGGTCAGGGATTTAGAAGCAGCTTCCAGGGCTACAGAGCACTTTTCTCAACAGACCTGCAGAGGCAGCAGTGCAGGGCTTCTAATCCCAATTTCACAAATGAGAAATCCAGCTCAGGGCAGTAACTAGTCCAAAGCCGTCCGGCTGGGAAAAGCCAGAAATGAAGCGCAGGTTGTCTGACTCCATCCAAACTCCTCTGCCGCAGCCCGCCACAGCGCCCCGCGTAGGAGCAGTCTGGGTGTAGGAGCAGCTTGAGAGACCCTGGGGCTTCTCTGGGGCGGGGGGGGGGGGGGGGGGGGGGGGGGCGGGCAGCTGCACTGCACATCCAGGGGCACTGCTCAGTGTGGTCCAAGCATGCTGTGCCCAGGCCCTGGGCACAAAGCCTGGCCAAGCTGGGCCTGCGTCCTCCACCAGCATGGCCTAGTAACAGGCTCTGGCTGGGAGCTGTGCCCGCCCCCCCAACCCCCATCCCTTCCGCCTGCGGGCACAGCATCCCTGCACCCGTGGTCTCTTCAGGTTCCCCCAGCACACCCTTCTCTGCAGCAGGTGCCAGGCTCCAGGCAAGCCCCAGAATGCGTGTCTTATCCTCTGTGCCTTTGCACATGCTGTCCCCCTAGCCAGGACCACCCACATGCCCCTGGGCAGCCTGGAACCCACTTCCAACATCCGTCCCTGTCGCACTCTCTGACTTCAGTGCAGCGTCTGGCGCCTGAGCCTGGTTCAGGTCCCAGCTCTTCCCTGCTGTGCAACCAGAGCTATTAAACCTCCCTGTGCATCCTCCTCCTCATCTGTAAAATGGGGATAATGACAGAACCTACGTCGTAGGGGTGTTGGGAGGATGAAATGAGTTAATCCACATAACGCTTTTGGGTGGTGCCTGACGCATAGTAAGAACTCTTGAGACCAGCCCCACACCCAAGCCCTTGCCATCCTGCATGACTTTCAGGTCTCTGTCCTTTGAGCTCTTCGAGGACAAACATCCATGGGATTTGCCTCTACATCTGAGGCCCTGAGCACAGCGTATGGCACTCAGAATGCGAGTTGACTAAATGAAGGAATGAGGGGCTGCCTGCAAAGCGATGTGGAGGGCACGGGGACACAGCCTCAGAGCGACTGGGCTTTAAGTTCCCTCCTGCGACTCATTGGATGCGCGACCTTTAAGAAGTCCCTTCCCCGCGCTCCTTAGGTTTCCTCACCTGTCAAATGGGAGTGACAACATCCCACTCGGGGTGCAAAATGGGGCCTGAATGCGATAACTGCCCTGTGACCCCTGTAGCCTGTAGCGGACATGCACATGCACATGCACGGGTGGCAGAGCTGCAGGGCTCACCATTGCCCGTGGCATGCCCCCAGCAGACCGGCTTGCGCTGTACCATCACCACAACCAGGAAGAACACAGTGGTGCTGCCAGCAGACAAGGCCCTGAGAAGCTATTTGCTGACTACCCTTCTCCAGCTGCTCTGGACTTATTTCCCTGCCCTGCCCCTGCCAGTGAGCAGTGAGGTCAGGAGGGCCACAGCCGGGCTCCTCTTTAATCACTTGACTGTCGCAGTGAGGAAATCGGGTCAGCCGCCAGTGGGGCTGGCAGCCCAGGAGGGCTCACCAGGGGCTGCAGGAATGCTCTGAGTCCCTCCCAAGCTCGAAAGGGAAGAGGTCAGGCAGGAATGGCCTGTGGACTAAAAGGCCACAGGCTACAGTCAGGGCCAGGCTTTCTCAGCCCAGCTCCCCAGCACTCCTCTCCCGAGGGACCCCTCCGCTGGACACTGGATACCACCACAAGGGCTTCCGGGGGGCCATGCTGGCCGAGCATGTACTGTGACTCCAGGGACAGCCAGGAGGATGAGGCATAACCAATCTGTGGGATTGACCAGCTAAAGCTAAGCTGAGCTGAGCTGTTGATTCCTCTAAGTAGCTCAACGGGGATGCAGGCTTATCCTTAGGCCTTATTGGGGACCAGGTTCACAGTTGGACCCCCTAGTGGCCCATAGCCTTCCAGAAAAGATTAAGAAAGGTAGCAGGAAAGTTCTGCCCAGGACCCTTGAAAGCCTGGGGTGCACAAGCCAGACCCTGCTCTATGCTCCATCCTAAGAAAAGTCTGCAGGGGCTTCCCACCCGCCAGCCAGGGGCTGTGGCCTGCCTGCTCCAGCAACAAGGGGATGGTACAAAGGGCACCAGATCAGGGGCAGGAGATCTAGATGAACCTGAACTTGGCCACTAAGCTTCTGAGTGACTCGCCTCATCTGTGACCCCTCCCCTGCCTGTTAGGATGCTAACGTGGCACAGATGTGAAATGAGTTACAGATAAACATAGCTGGGGTTATTCTTGGTAGCAGGGAGAATAAGAGTTCCCACCGAGATTGTGGAGGAGGCCCAGGGTTTCTCAGATCCATTAAATACAAAGCGAGGCCTGGGGCAGGGAGGGAGAAGGCCTCAAGATCCTAATGTATAGAAAGGGAAAATTATCCTGCTCATGGTGTTCTAGGTACTTCTCCGGTCCCAAGTGTATCTCCAGCTCCAGGGCCACTTTAGGACACAGACCTTTTGGGTCAGGCCACGTCCTTTTCAGTGTGCCCGGGACAGGAGCAGCCTGAGTCTCAATGCTCTGCCAAACTGTACCGGCGTCAATGCTGCTTATTTGGTGCTCTCAGGCCCAGGGAGACACGAAGCCCTTAAAGTCCTAGAGACTGACTTTTCTAGCTTGCTGGTAGTTGAGTAATTTTCCAGAAATGGGACTTGGCCAGTTGCCCTGTGTAAGGTACCAGCCCATCTCTCTTACATAAGAAAGTATTGTTTGTTCTCCCTGAGGATTTAGGAGGCCAGCTCCTCAACGAAGCAGAGCTCAGGAGATCCTGCAGCTGCAGCCCCAGCAGTCAAGGGTCTTTGAGCCAGTCCAGTGGGAATTAAAGTTTATCCAGTGAAGGTTTTGCCCCCACCCAGGTATCTGCAGGTTGGGGGTAAAGACTGTTGCATCTGTGGGGTCCTGGGGATGCTATTTGTGGTCCAAGTTCTTTAAGTACTTTCAAAATGAACTGTGTATGTATGAAGGGAGGGGGGTTAAGTGAGTGTGGAGAGAAGCACTATTTAACTAGAAATATCTTTACTAGCTGTTTTTTTGTGGGGGGGGTGAGTGTGTGCGCATGTGTGTTATAGGATCACTACAAAGAATTTTAAGACAATCCAGTGAAAGTGAAAGCCCTCTCCTTATCCCCCCTTCTCCCGCAAGCTCGGGGCTAACCACTGTTAACAGTTGGTACACATCCTTTCAGATCTTTCATGGAAACATATTTCTAAAATAAAAAACAGGACCATACTGTGCATATTATTCTGCAAGCTGCTTTTCCATTTACTATATTATAGGCATCTTTTCATGTCAATACAGAAAGCTCTGACTGCTCTTTTTAACAACAGAATGGTTTTCCAATTTACCTACCCAGGCCCTCAATACTAGGCACTTAGGTTGTTTCCAGTTTGTCTGCTATTATAAATAATCCTGCAAAGAATCTGGGTGTCCTTGTCCAGCTATTTCCTTTGGGAAAATTCTGAGAAGTGGAATCTCTGGGTCCAAGGCTCACCCAGTTAAAATGCTCAGACATGGTGCAGATGACCACTGGCTTCAGCCTCCCACCAATGGCACACACGTGTGCAGGGCCCTGTGTTTCCTTTAGTCCATGCCACTGCAGGCCACTTAATCTCTCCCTCTGGAAGCTGGACATCATCACGGGCAACCTGAGGCAACACCCCATTGATCCCTGTGGTCCTTATTCTTCATCCCCTTCTCCTACATGACCAAAAGAACCACATCAAAATCTTTCTGATGTTCCCATCCCAATGAACAGAACTTGAATCCCTAATCCTACCCATGATGGGGGCCAAAAGTTACTGAGACCCAGGCTGTCGGTCCCTTCCCCTGCTACGACAGAATCTTGCTTACCTGATACACATCTCCATTGACTGTGGTCCCCATGTCCTCAGAACCCGCTGGAAAGAGAACAGAAGACAGCATCACTCATTGCTCAGCTTATAGCAAGCAGGGTCTTACATTAGCCCCCGAAGCAACCTCTGTATATGTCCATGTGCGTATTGACTCCCCGCCCTACACGCACACATAATGGATATGCAAATAACCTGGGCTCAATCCTTGACTGTGCACAAAGCCTTCTCACAGCCATATGACCTCTGATTTTCACCATAGCCTTGTGACAAAGCTGTTATCAACCCATTTTACAGATTCTCAAATTGAGGCTCAGAGAGGCTACATGATTGCCCAAGGTCACCCAGCCAATAATAGGTCCTCACCTACCCAAAACTGATTTCCCCTCAGCCACGGCTGGGAATGGCCCAACTGTCTGTGGAGCTTGTGCCTGGTGAACAGGCAGAGGCTCTGGAGGCTCAGGGCAGGGTCTGAGAGGGCTCAGGAAGAGGGGCCTGCAGGTCTCTGCCTGTCCCTGTGGTGCCTTGAGCAATGGCTCCACCTCAGAGAGCAGGAATCACTGCCCCCACCAGGCAGCACCTGGCCTACTTTTCCTCCTCCTGCCCCTCCCAGAAGGAGTCGATTTTGCCCTCACCTAAACAGTGACTCCTCCCGGTCCCTTTCCCTGACATCTGGTTAGTCACAAATTCCTGTGGCTTCTGCTGCAACAAGAATCCTCAAAGTTGCCCTCCGCCCTCTGCCCCCAGCCTGGCCCACCTGTACAACTACTTTGGCCTGTCTGTCCCGCTAGTGGCAAGCACCTGGACGGGCACGCCTGTGTCCATTATCCTCACCGCTGTCTTCCCCAGAGCCATGCACGGTACCTGTGACTTAGGACGCGCTCAGAAACTAATTGTTGAATAAGCAAATGAATCAGTGCATTAAAGAAAGAAGGAATAAATGGTTTTTGTCCACTCACTGGCCTCCCTGCCTCCATCTTCACCCTCTCCCAAACCTCTTTCAAACCAGCTGCCAAGGTTGACGTTTTGAAAAGCATACACTTACCTATGTCACTCCTCTAATTAAAAATATAATGAACACAAACCAAAAGGAAATCCACTTCCCGTGGACCATGGTGGCCGATAGGGCCTGCTCCTTCCTTGGGGCCTTGGCAGGTGCTGTCCCCTCTCCCTAGAAAGCTCTCCTGCCCATTTCTATGTGGACTGCTGCCTCACGCCCTTCAGCTGCTGCTCAAACACTGCCTTATTAGAGGCCTTCCCTGACCACCCCTGACATTCATCCCCCAGCACCCCTACCTCCTCCCCTGGGCAGTTATTTTCTCTGTAGCACCTACCACAGCCTGATATGTTTATTTTTGTATGTGCTTATCTGTCTTCCCCACTTGAATGCCCTCTGGGAGGGCAGAGACTTTGTTTTGTCCACTGCTGGGATCCAGCACCTAGAACAGTGCCTGACACATAATAGGAGCCCAATAAATATTTGTTGAATGAGTACATTGAACTTTGGCCCATAGCTCGTGAGGATCTTTACAATCTGGCCCTGCCCATTTTTCCTGCCTCACTTCCCACCAGTCCCTCCCACAAACCCTATTCTGGTTTCCTCCTTCCCCAAACACACTATGCCGCATCCCACACCTTTCTTCCTGCTTCCCTCACTAAAGAATGTTCTTTGGGATCCAGTTGTTTTCCAAGGCCCAGCTCACAAGTCATCCCCTCTGGGAAGCCCTCTACTACTTCCCCTACTTCCCTGGGTGCTGATGGAAGGTCTCAACTCTGGGGTATCCCAGAATATCGTACAGAACCCCCCACGCTCTTATGCGATTACTGTGACCTCCCACGGGTCATTCACTCCGTTATAAGGCTCTGTACCCCATTCAGCTCCTAAGGGTGAGCAGTTTTGGCTAAATGGAAGCTGAATTGCTCTTTGGGGGCCCACTGTTATCTACAAGGCCTGAGGACTCTCAGAAACTGCAGTGCCTCTTAGCCAAGACCCACAGGAGGCTGCACGAGATCACCGCAGATTGACAAGTACACTTTACCAGCCAGGTAGAGCTGTGAGTAATGGTGACAGTGTTTTCAGCTTGGGGACTGAAGAGAAGGATACTTAATCCCATGGAAATAATGCCCAGCTGATATAGATTATAATCAACTTTGTTTGCACAGCCAAACATTCAAACATTGATTGATTTTGACCAATCGTTGTCAGCCACCCTCCCTACTCATTCAGATGGGGTTTCTCCTGCATGGGTGGCCTGGCCCCTAAATTAGTGGCAGCATCTTCTGCAAAGTGGCTTCTTCTCCTGGGGCATCTCCTCTACCAGGGCCTTACGTTACCAGGGTCCATTCACGATGATGCTGGTCTGTGCACCTGGCATTTCTGGAGGGGAAGTTGCAGCCCTGCCTCCCCGACCAGTCCCAGCCTCAGACTCCTTGTCCACAGGTGCCCACCCTGGCCTTCAGAAAGTCTCTGTGCCCCAGTCTTTCAGTCCCATGAGTGTTCTCCTGGAATGAGGCTTAACCTCTTTGGGAATCCACACATACCCACACACAGAATTAAAAGTGTCTGTCCCCACAATGAGTAGCCCATGGCACGTTGATAATCACGTGTCCATAGTCCGAAGCCGGCAGAACCGGAGTACGGCAGATACGAGTCCCAAGGATAACCCTGTGGGTGTTGCTTCTCTCAGATCCCTGACCCCTTTTGGAACGGGGGCAGACAAGGGTCCAGAACATTCCTGGGAGGTTACTGAGGCCCATCAGGGGAAATGGGCTTGCCAGGAAATGACTGGGCAAGTCGGGGTCAGAGCCAGGTGGAGTGCTTAGAAATCTGGGTGTGAAAATGTACACACCTCCTGGGCCCTACCCAAGGCTGATGAATGGAAACAAAGTATCCATTGCTCAGGCTGGCCGTAGTTCCAGCCCCAGAGGAGAGACTCAAAGTGGCTCAGGCTCAGGCCTACACTAAACAGTTTCCCTGGGAGCCCAACGTCAGTGCACTCAGCACAGGGGCATCATTTAAGAGACGAGACTCAGTGGTGATGAGTGGTGCTGGCTGCGGGAGCTTCCACCCAGCTCCCAGCAGCCCAAGGCACATTTTCCGCACCTCATTTGGGCTTCTGGCACTCATCACTGGTCTCGGGGGATTACTTGCTCATCACCGTCTAGGCCTAGGAGGATCAGATCAATTCCATCCTATCTGGCCACCTATTGAGCCGCCATCCCATAACCCCTCCCGGATCCCCATGCCCCACTCAGCAGAGCAGCTGAGCATTTGCAGCTTTACTGGTTGTGAGTCTGGGAGACCCTCAGAGGGCCACGTCCCCGCTTCTCTCCCTGCCACCTCAGGTCTGGGGGCCAATCTGTGCACCACCCCTGCCGGAGAGGGAACCTCCCATCCAGGCTGTAAACCCCTGGAGCCCCATTGTCCTGGGAGAGGTCACAGCCTGCTCAACCCCCAGCCACCTCTGCGGCCCTCTGCCTGACTTCTACCTGCTTCTCTCTTAGGTGGTTCTGACACTGGCTCTCCCAGCAGGGCCTCTCCCAGGCCAACCCGACTGGGGAAGTTGGTGGTCTCAAGGGGAAGATGTGGACAAATGAATACTGGTACATGAACGTGGGCTCACATTTCCTAGGAATTCCCTGGGATGTGTGAGGGTCCCGCTGAAGTGCTAGGAGCTGCTGCTTCTTCAGAAGTCCTCCACTGCTGGCTTGGTTGGGTAGCAAAAGACCCCCCTCCCTACCTCTACATCTCATCACCTCCCAGGGTGACTGCCACAGCATTTGAAAGAGCATGGAGCCCACAGTTGAGAAGCCTGGGATCAAGTCCCAGATCTGTCACTCATGGCTGTGTGACTTTGGGCAAGATATTCAGGCTCTCTGGGCCTCCAGTTTCTTATATGTTACAAAAGGCTTGTTATGTTTCTCATACCAAGAGGATACAGAGATGCTTCAAGCTCCTCAAGCCACAGGAACTGTCTTATTCATATCTGTATCCCCACTGGGCCTGGCACACAGTAGGTGCTCAGTAAATGCTGAATGAATACAAACATGACTAAAAGAATCCTTACTTGTAAACATTTTTAAAAAATATGTAAGGTACCACTTATTCCAACAGGCCCATAAACTCCTACCAAAACGACAACATTAACAAGAAGCAAGCGCTGTTTTGGAGGTACCCATGAAAGTGATATCTACTTTTTTACTAGATACGTTAAGAAATTGCCCTTTCAGGCAAAGCCAGAGCAGGAACATTGTTGATAAACACAGTACTGCAAGGACCAGGCCCCAAATCCTGAGTCCTGGACCTCCTTTGGAAAACCATTGAGCTACAAACCCCAGGAGGACAGGACCACATCTGACGGAAGCCCTCTGTGCTCCTGCCCCCACCCTGGTGTCTAACTCAGAGCCTGGCATATGGAAGACAGTGTGGTCAGGTGGAAAGGGTTAGAGTTAGAGAGAAATGATTTAGAGTCCTCACTCTGCCACTTACTAGTTGTTTCAGTAGTGTACCTTTTGAGCCTCGGTTTTGCCATCTCTGAAATGGGTTTAATAATGCATATGAAATGATTAAATGTAAGAAAAGTGCCTAGACCAGTGACTGCAGGATGGCAGGTGTTCCCCAGGGAAGGTCTGTGAGTTCTTGGAGCACCCAGCATCCCCTGCTTTCCCAGCTGTTAGGAGGGAGCTACTTCTGAGGAGCAGGGAGATCTGGGGTTCTGCCCACACCTGCAGGGCTCGGCCTGGGGCAGCCAGCCTACTGGGAAGCTCAAGCCTGAGCTGTGTTGGATTCCAGAGCCAGGCAATAGTGGAGTTGGCTTGGGGATGAAATGTCATGACGAATTTCTGTCCTGGGAGCCACCAGATCCACAGCCCCAGGCAAGGCCTCAGATGGGGATCTCCAAAAGATCCCCCCCGTCCCCGCCGCATCTCCTCCAGGTCCCGGTCAGGTACACACTAGCCCCAGGCCTGCTCCTGGCTGGCCATAGCAGGCCCTGTTCACTCCACCCGGTACCCCGGGTGCGAGCCCCAGGTCCCCCAACCCCCAGGCCACCAGGCTGACTCACCCCCATTCGCGGGTCCCGGCTGCGTGAGGGCCGCCTGGCTGCCAGCAGGTGCCCCGAAGCCCTCGTCATTCTCTATGCCCGCGATTTCACTCTCCTGCTGGGCCAGGAAGGCAGCCGCCGGGTCCTCCTCGGGCGCCTCGGGGGCCCCGCTCTCCGTCGACGAGAAGAAGCCAAAGTCATCAGCCATTTTCCCCACGTCTCTCTGAAGCGTCCGCCTGCCGCTCGGCTGTGCCCGGCGCGTGCCCCGCCCTGCGCCCGGCGGCCGCGACACTGTCACCCGAGCCGCCCGGGGAAGCCGGCCTCGGCGGGGACAGGCTCGGCGCGGCGGCCCCGCACTTTCTTTCCGCCACCGGGCCCGGCTCGCCTGTCACTGCGGCTGCAGGCGGGAGGAGCCGGGACGGGAATGCGGTGATGTCACCGGCCGAGGGAGGAGGCCCGCAGGACGGCCGGAGGTCGCCTCACAGCGGCCACAGGAGGGCGGCAGCAGGACGGCGGCGCAGCCCGTGGGGCCCAGAGGCCCGGGCCGCACTCCCAGCTCCGGGCCAGCAGCACGCATTTCCAGGACACCAGGACAAGGCGCAGCTCCCGCAGGGTCTAGAGGCGAAGCGGACTGCAGAAAGTGACCATAGCGTGTACAGGGCCACCGCAGGTTGGCAGCCCGGGCTTCGGGAGCACCGAGGGGGTGGTCGCTGCGCAACCTGGCTCCTGATTCATTCTGCAAAAGTTTCTTCTCCTAAGCTAGGCGGGTATTATGAAGCCCATTATCATGAGCCTTGGAGAAATGACAGTAAGTTCCACGGCTTTATTGTATCTTTCCTGCAAGTCCAGGGCCTTTCCCGCAAGGCCGTGTTGCTTCCGTGCATTTCTTCAGCACTTCCTTTCATTCGGTGAGGCTTCAGCTCAGGCCGCCAGAGTTTGTGTGTCCTGACTGGGTCCCTACTTGGAGGCTGGGTCCCTTAAAAGTCCCTTAAGTATGAACCAGCTTGGGAAAGGCAGACCTAATTTATCCAGGCAGCCTGCCGTTCAGTCACCCTGAATAAACAGTCTCCAAAATACAGTAAAACCGAGACTTGGCGATGGGGAGATTACAATCTAAGAGGCCTACAGATGGGAAATGGCCAGACAGCACAGCGTAAAAGGCGCTCTGACATTTAAACACAGGGTATTGGGGGGCCCGGAGAACCACCATTGGATTTGGGATTTTCTCTTTCTAATTTGAAACCTGAAAGTCAACTATAACCTGGAAAAGAGAAAGGAAAGATGTGCTGCAAACTGGGGGTTCCCTTGGGGGTGGGGAGCAGAAGGCTAGACCGAAAGGGCAATTTCAGTTTTGCACAGTAATACTTTGATGTAGTTTTCACTGTTATGATGAGAATATAATTATTTTTCAGTGTAGGAAAGAAAGAAAGAAGCTTCAGGCCCTGCACAACCTGGTCCAAGCACAGCACTCCACCATCATCCATCTCATTCCTCTCCCTCATTCCCCCAGCCGCAGGCTCAGGTGCTGAAAAGACCTTGGAAGTTTCCTAGTTTAACAAACCAGCCATAAGTGTGGACTCCAGGTTTCGTAGAGACAGAAGGACTAGTGAACATGCTCTGTGCCCGCCGTGCTCTCCCCTGGATGTTCTTACTTGGTTCCCGGAGACTTCGGTGCCACTACAGGCACTCTTCCCAGCTATTTCTTCCTTCCTTCCTGCTCCTTCCTAATTTAACCATCAGCAGAATTTAGCTCCATGCTTAATTTATACAAATTACTGGTCCAGATCATTCTGCAACCATGCTTGCTCTTGTACATGACTCTTATTCTTAATCATGAATATTAAAAATGATCGTTAAAAAGTTATCTTTTGAACCATGCAGCACTTCTTTGTGCTGGAGATTCCCACTTTCTTGACACCTCCCTAAATATCTTTGGATAACTCTAAACACAGTTCTTGTCTTCTAATTCTCCATTTAATTGTGAAGCTCAGTAATGGTCAAAAGACATGAATAAATAAAGTTGAGTAAAGATATGGGACAGTCGCACAGAATCTAAATTTCAGCTTATGAAGTCTGAAGTGGAGAAATTTTAAAAACATGTTTAATGGAAAATTTCAAGCATGCAGAAGAGTAGAAAGATTGGTATAATACAACTCCACATAATAACCCCTGAACCTCAGTGTTACCAACATAGAGTCAGTCTTGTTTCATCTGCAACCTTTATTCTTCCCCATATATTATATAATTTCATCTGTAAATCATCCACTATGTTAACTTCTAGTTTTTTAATTTAGAGATTTTTTTTAATTGTGGTAAAAAATACATCAAAAGTATGGCCTTTACCATTTTTAAGTGCACAGTTCAGTAGTGTTAAGTACAATTACATTGTTGTTCAACACATATCCAGAACTTTTTCATATTACAAAACAAATTCTAGGACTTTCCTGGTGGCGCAGTGGTTAAGAATCTGCCTGCCAATGCAGGGGACACAGGTTTGAGCCCTGGTCCGGAAAGATCCCACATGCCGCAGAGCAACTAAGCCCGTGCGCCACAACTACTGACCCTGAGTTCTAGAGCCCGCGAGCCACAACTACTGAGCCCATGTGCCACAACTACTGAAGCCTGCACGCCTAGAGCCCGTGCTCTGTAACAAGAGAAGCCACGACAATGAGAAGCCTGCGCACCACAATGAAGAGTAGCCCCCGCTCACCGCAACTAGAAGAAGCCCGCGCACAGCAACGAAGACCCAACACAGCGAAAAATAAATAAATAAATTTATAAAACAAACAAACAAAAAAATTCTATACCTGTTAAACAATTCCTCACTTTCCCTTCCTCAATGCCCATGGCAACCATCAGTCTACTTCCTGCTAATATAAATTTGACGGCTTTAGATACCTCACAAAGGTGAAATCATACAGTATTGTATCCTTATTTCACTTAGCATGTTCTCAAGGTTCACCATGTTCTGACAGATGTAGCATGTGACAGAATTTCCTCCCTTTTTAAGGCTGAATAATATTCCATTGTATGATGTATATACCGCATTTTCTTCATCCATCCGTCCATGGACACTTGGGTTGGTTCCACCTTAGTTACTATGAATAATGTTGCTGTTAACACAGCTGTGCAAATATCTCTTTGAGATCCTGCTTTCTGTACTTTTAGATATATACCCAGGAATGGCATTGCTGGATCATATGGTAATTGTATTTTCAATATTTTGAAGAATCACCACACTGGTTTTCAGAGCCACTACACCATTTTACATTCCCACTAATAAGCTCCTTTTTTTTTTTTGATTTTACTTTCAAGGTTCCCCCCCACCCTTTTCAACTTTTAATTTCAGACTTACAGAAAACTGTAAATAATTCCCACAGGCCTCTCACCAGATTCCTTAAATGATAACACTTTATCACATTGTCTTTATTCTTTTTTCTTCTGTCTCTCTCCTATACTGTTGGAGAGTAAGTTATAGACACCATGACCCTACATCCCAAAATATTTCACTTTGTGTTTTCCTAACAATAAGGACATTCATTTATATAACTATTATACAATTATCAAAATCAAGGTATTAATATTGATATAATACCATTATCAAATTGACATAACCTACTCAGATTTCACCAAATGTCCCAACAATAGAAGAAAAGAAAATCCCAAATAATGTATTTATGTACTGCATTCAGTTACCTTCTCTGTTTGATCTCCTTCAATCTAGAACCGTTCCTCTCTTTATTTCTTTCATGACATTGATGTCTTGAAGATTACTGGTCAGTTATTTCATCCTTCAATTTGAGGTGCCTTTGTTTCCTCCTGATCAGATTCAGGTTAAACATTTTTGGCAGGAATAATACAAATGTGATGCTGAGTTCCTTTCAGTGCATCATGTGAGGAAGCACATAATGTCAATTTCTCCAGTTACTGGTGATGTTTATTTATGTATTTTTTATTTTTTAGCTGCTGGCATGCGGGATCTCAGTTCCCCAACCAGGGGTCAAACCCATATCCCCTGCATTGGAAGCTCGGAGTCTTAACAACTGGACCGCCAGGGATGTCCACTGGTGATGTTAACATTGATCACTTGGTTAAGGTGGTGTCTGTTAGGTTTCTCCACTGTAAAATTACTACTTTTCCCTTTATAATTAATAAATGTCTTGTGGAGGGTACATTAATACTTGTAAATTTTATATCGCTCTGTAAAATTACACCGATTCATTCATTATAGTATCTACTGATTTTTACATGATTCAGGTATTATAATGATAGTTGCCAAATGGTAATTTTCTAGTTCCATCATTCCTTATACATTTATTAGTTGGCTTTCTACTATAGGGAAAGTGTTTGTTTGTTTGCTGTGTCTGCAAGATTCATAGACTCATTTGATCCAAGTGGGTTGTAGTATTTTGCTATCATTATTTATTTTAGTGCTCAAATTGTCCAAGATTGGGTCACTGGGAGCCCCTTCAAGCTGGCTCCTGTGTTTCTGATATGTCTACATCATTCTTTGAGAGCATTCTCACTTTCTGGCACAGCAAAATGTTCCAGGCTTAAGAATAAACCATTTCTCTATCATCAAAAAGTCTACAAAGAATAAAATGCTAGGGAGGGTGTGGAGAAAAGGGAACCCTCCTACACTGTGGTGGGAATGTAAATTGGTGCCACCACTATGGAAAACAGTATGGAGGTTCCTTAAAAAGGCTAAAATAAGAGTTACCATATGATCCAGCAATCCTACTCCTGGGCATATATCTGGAAAAGACAAAAACTCTTAATTCAAAAAGATACATGCACCCCAATGTTCATAGCAGCACCATTTACAATAGCCAAGACATGGAAACAACCCAAGTGCCCATCAACAGATGATTGGTTTAAGAAGATGTGCCATATATATATATATATATATATATATATATGGCACAGCAACAGCAACATGGGTGGTCCTAGAGAATAGGCCTAGAGAAAGTCAGACAGAGAAAGACAATTATTATGTAATATCACATATATGTGGAACCTAACAAACAATACAAATGAATCTACATACAAAACAGAAATAGACACACAGACATAGAAAACAAACTTATGGTTATCAAAGGGGAAAAGAGGGGAGGGGAGAGATAAATGGGGGAGGAATAAATTAGGAGTACGGAATTAACAGATACAAACAATTATACTATACATAAAATAGATAAGCAACAAGGATTTACTGTATAACACAGGGAACAATATTCAGTATCTTCTAATCACCTCTAATGGAAAATAATCTGAAAAAATATATATATAACTGAATCACTTTGCTGTACCCCTGAAACTAACACAATATTATAAATCAACTATACTTCAATTTAAAAAGAGAAAGAAATGGTGATGATTAATGTCATACATGTGCAGGCTAAAGCTATGGTGGTAATTATTTTGCAATATATGAATGTATCAAGTCAACTGGTTGTACACCTTAAACTTACTCAATATTGTATGTCATTCATATCTCAATAAAGCTGACAGGGGAAAGAATAAACAATTTCTATGAGAACTTCTGGTACCTTTGAGAGGAAGATGAAGAAACCAAGATCACGTGCCAGGTGTGATCCTTGTTATGGCTGAAGCTTCTCCTCTTCCTCCTCCTTAGTCCTTATCTTCATCTTCTTCTTTACATAACCACAAAATTATTATAACATCAAAAAAAGTTTCTCCTCCAAATTCCGCAGCGTCATCCATTATCTAGTCCGTATTCAGATTTCCCCACTTGTGCCATAAATATCTTTCTATTGTAGGTTTACTCACTTAGGATCCAGACAAGGTCAAAACATTGCATTTGGTTGATATAACTCCTAAGTTCCTTACAAAAAGTTTTTATTATGGACAATTTCAATCATATACAAATATAGAGATAACAAAATTAATATATAATATAATAATAAAATTATAATTACAATAATATACTAAACCGCAGTGTGCCCATCAGCCAGCTTCAATAATTATCGATATTTGGCCAAACTTGTTTCACCTACATCCCCACCACTGCCCCGTGCTTTAATTCTTTTAAAGCAAGTCCCACATGCTATATCAATTCATCTATAAATATGTCTCTAAAATAGAAGGATTTCTTACCTCCTCTTAATATAATCACAATATTAATTATCATAGATAAAAATAAAGAATATTAATATCAGCAAATATTCAGTAAGTATTCAAATTTTCATAATTGTCTTATTTTTTTGCATTGGTTTGTTAGAATCAGGATCTAAACAATGTCTCCATATTACATTTACTTATGTCTCTTAAGTCTTTTTGAAAAATCAGCTTTATAAGGTAAAATTTATAATCAATGAAGTGTGTCCATTTTAAGTGTATAATTCCATGAGTTCTGATGTGTATACCTGTATAACTATCAACACACTCAAGATATGAAACATGTATTACCCTAAAAAGCAGTACGCGGGCCTCTCACTGTTGTGGCCTCTCCGGTTGCGGAGCACAGGTTCTGGACGCGCAGGCTCAGAGGCCACGGCTCACGGGCCTAGCCACTTCACGGTCTGTGGGATCTCCCTGGACCGGGGCACAAACCCGTGTCCCCTGCATTGGCAGGCAGACTGTCAACCACTGCGCCACCAGGGAAGCCCGTGCTACTTCTCAGTCAACTCCCCCTACTGCCTGCAACCTCCAACCACAAGCAGCGACTGCCTTCTCTTACTACAGATTACTTTTTGTTATTCACCCATGTTGTTTCATATATCAATGTTTTACTGCACTGTAGAACTTTGTAATAGTAGGGACTTCACTGGTTGTCCAGTGGTAAAGAATCCACCTTCCAATTCAGGGGACGCGGGTTCCACCCCTGTCGGGCAACTAAGATCCCACATGCCGCAGGGCAACTAAGCCCACGTGCCACAACTACTGAGCTCGCGCTCCTCAGCTAGGGAGCCCACATGCTGCAAACTACAGAGCCCACACGTGACAACTAGGGAGAGAGAAAAAGAAAAAAAAAACAGTGACCACCCAGACGGGTGGGATAGGGAGGAGATATGGGGATATATGTATATGTATAGCTGATTCACTTTGTTGTAAAGCAGGAACTAACCATTGTAAAGCAATTATACTCCAATAAAGATGTTAAAAAAAACCCAAAACTGCAGGCCACAACTAGAGAGAAGCCCGCGCCCCCCAAAGAAGAGCCTGTGCACCGAAACGAAAGATCCCGTATGCCTCAACGAAGATCCAGGGTGCGGCAACTAAGACCTGACACAGCCAAAAAAAAAAAAACAAACAAAAACTCTGTAATATGAATAAAACATAAATTGTTTTATCTTTTCACCTACCGATGGGCAATAGAATTGTTTCTAAGTTTTTGCTATGATGCAAAAGCTACAGCCTTTGGACATATTTCCATTTCTCTTGAGTAAACATCTAGGAAGGAGTTACTGGTTTGTATGGAGAGTGTACGTTTACTTTATAAGGAACAGCTAAACTGTTTTCCAAAGTGGTTGTACATTTTACATTCCTACCAGTAAATTGTGAGAGTTCGTGTTGCTCCACATCCCCACCGACACTTTGTCTTTTTAACTTTAGCCTTTCTATGTGTGCAGTGGTATCTCATTATGGCTTTCATTCGTGTTTCCCTGACAACTAATAATGTTGATCATTATTAATGCACTTATTAGCCATTTGTGTATCTTCTCTTCCGAAGTGTCTGTTCAAATCTTTTGTCCATTTTATTACTGGATTGTTTTCTTATTGTTGAGTTCGTTATGAATGCTTTACGTTTACCCTAAATTCAAGTTCTTCAATAGATATATGTTTTGTGAATATTTTCCCATTGCCTTTCCACTTTTGTAACTGTGTCTTTTAGAGACCGGAAGTTTTTAACTTTTATGAAGTCCAATTTATCAATTTTTTTCTTTTATGGTTCATGCTTTTTGTGACTTTTTTTTTTTTTTGCGGTACGCGGGCCTCTCACTGCCGCGGCCTCCCCCGTTGCAGAGCACAGGCTCCGGACGCGCAGGCTCAGCGGCCATGGCTCACGGGCATAGCCGCCCCGCGGCATGTGGGATCTTCCCGGACCGGGGCACGAACCCGCGTCCCCTGCATCGGCAGGCGGACTCTCGACCACTGCGCCACCAGGGAAGCCCATTGTGACCTATTTTTAAAAATCTTTGCCCTACATCAAGGTGGCAATTTTTCTTCTGCTTTCTTCTAGAAGTTTTATCTTTTATGCTTAGGTCTATGATCCATTCCAAGATAATTTTTACGTAAGGTGTGAGATAAGGATTGAGGCTAATTTTTTTCCATATGATGTCCAGCTGTTCCAGCTTCATTTGTTGAAAAGACTATATAATTTCCCTCACTTAAGTACTTTGCCTCTTTGTTGAACATAAACGTACCATATATATGTGGGTCTACTTCTTGATTCTCTGTTTTGTTCCATTAATCTCTGTGTCTATCTTTATGCTAATACTACACATCTTGATTACTATAGCTATAAGTAAGTTTTGTAGTCAGATAGTGTATTTCTTCCACCTATGTTTTTCTTTTTCAAAATTGTTTGCTTCTTCTTGATCCTTTGCATCTCCGTATAAATTTTAGAATAAGCTTTTAAATTTCCGCCCAAAAAAGCTGTTGTGATTTTTGACTGGAAAGGAACAAAATCTACAGATCAACTTTTGGAAAATGGACACTTTGACAATATTGAGTCTTCAGATAAATGAATATAGTATATCACTCCACTAATCTCTTCTTCAATTTCTTTCAGCTGTGTTTTGTAGCTTTCAAAGTATATTTCTTGGCCATCTAAGTGTTTCATGGTTTTTGATGATATTGTAAAGGACATATTTCAAATTTTCACTTTCTGATTATTTATTGCTAGTATATAGAAATTAAATATACTCAATTTTATTGAGATATAATTGACATATAACGCTTTAGAGTTTAAGGTGTAGAACATAGCGATTTGCTCTATGTATTCATTGCAAAATGATTACCACAATAAGTTTAGTTAATATCCATTACCTCACATAGTTACAATTTTTTTCCTAGTGTTGTTAGATTTTTTAAATATATTGACCCTGTATCCTATGGTTTTGCTAAGCTCATGCATTCTAATAGCTTTATTTATATTTTTTTGGCTGCGTCAGTCTTAGTTGCAGCACGCAAAATCTTTGTTGAGGCATGCGGGATCTTTTGTTGCGGTGTGCAGGCTCTTTGTTGCAGCATGCGGACTTCTCTCTAGTTGTGGCATGCAGGCTCCAGAGCACGTAGGCTCTGTAGAGCATATGAGATCTTAGTCCCCCAACCAGAAATCGAACTCACATCCCCCGAATTGGAAGGCGGGTTCTTTACCACTGGACCACCAGGGAAGTCTCCTCTAATAGCTTTAAAAAACAGATTTCTTAAGATTTTCTATGTACATGATTTTCTAAGTTTTGCTAGAAAACAATTTACCCCAAAACGTAGCTGGATAGGGCAACAAACATTTTATTATCTCTCAGATTTTCTTTGGTTCGGGAATTTGGAAAGTGCTCAGGTGCAGAGTTTTGACTCAGAGTTTCAGATGGTAGCTAGAACTGAAAGAGCAAGGGGGCTAAAACCAGGGAGGCTAAGGTGGACATCTCTCTCTAGTCAGACAGTCTCAGAGCCTTTCTGTATGCTCTTACTGTGTGGGCTATTTGAGCTGTCTTTATTGCATAACATCCTCAGGACAATCAGACTGTTTATATGGTGGCTGAAGGCTTCAAGAACAAGTACTATTGTGAGCAAGGCAGAAGCTATATCACCTATGTGTCCTATAGCCTTCAAAGTTTCAAAGCATCACTTTCACAATACTATATTGGTCATGAAAGTCACAAAAGGCCATCCAATTTCAAGAGAAGGAGACACAGAGGCCATCTCTCAATTGGGAAAGTGTCCAAGTCACATTATAAGAAGAGCATATGGGATGGGAGATATTTGTGAAAGCATCTTCCGAAAATACAATCTGCCATAATTATCATATCATCTGCAAATATAATTTTATTTTCTGTTTCTAATGTTGCATGCCTTTTTTTCTTGCATTATTGTGCTGGCTAGGACCTCCAGTACCATGCTGAATAGCAGTGGTAAGAGTGGATATCCTTGTCCTTGACTCAATTTTAGGGGAAAATCTTGAGTCGTCCATCATCAATATGATGCTAGCTGTTTTTCATACATGCCCTTCCTCAAGATGAGGAAGTTCCTTTCCACCTAGTATGTTGAGAGATTTTATCATGAATGGGTATTGAATTTTGTCAAGTGCCTTTTCTGCAACTACTGAGAAGTTAACTAAAGAATAGTTTATTTTTTAACGTTAAGCCAACATTTCCTGGAATAAATTTCACTTGGTCATGATGCAGTATCATTTCTGTATATTGTTGGATTCAATTTGCTAACATTTTGTTATTTTGTTTTTATCACTCCATTTCTTACACTTTGAGTTTGAATTTGGGCTTCTTCTTCCACCTACTTAGAGAAGCTTAGTGTGCTCATTTTAAACCTTTCTTATTTTTTTATTTTTTTGCCACACTGAGCAGCTTGCGGGATCTTAGTTCCCGGACCAGGGACTGAAGGGACTGAACCCATGCCCCCTGCAGTGGAAGCATGAAGTCCTAACCACTGCACTGGACTGCCAGGGAATTCCCCAAACCTTTCTTACTTTCTAATACAAATACTTAATGCTATAACTTTCCTTCTAAGCACTGCTTTAGCCTCATCTTACAAATTTTGATATATTGTTTTTAATTTTAATTTACTTCAAATATTTTCTAATTTCCCTCATGATTTTTTTGACTTCTCAGTCATTTAGAAGTGTGTTATTTAATTTGCAAATATTTAGAGGGTTCTACAGGGAATATATTCTATATGATTTCAATAGTCTGAAATCTTATGAGTCTTGTTTTATGACACATACAGTCTATCATGTGCTCTTGAAGAAATATGTATTCTACAGTTTCAGGGTGGAGTATCTTACGTCAGTTAAGTCAAGTTGGTGGGTAGCGTTGTTTGTCTCTTATATCCTTACTGATTTACTTTATACTTATTCGATCAAATACTGAGAGAGGAGTGTTCAAATCTCCAACTATAGTTGTGGATTTGTCTTTTCCTTCTTTTAGTTCTATCAGTTTTTGCTTCTCACCATTTTGAGGCTTTATTATTATTAGGTGCATACATACTTTGGATTGTAAGGTCTCCTGATGAATTTCAGCCTTTTACATGATGATATGATCCTTTTTAACCTTGATAATCTCCTTGTTGTGAAATCTGTTTTGTCTGATCTTAATATAGGCATTTCAGCTTTCTTATGATTAGGGTTTGCATGGTATATCTTTTCTCATTCTTTCCTATTAACCTACCTGTGTCTTTGCATTTAAAGTGATTTCCTTATTGAAAGCATATAGTTGTCTAGCTTTTAAATCCAGTTTGATATTCTCTGCTTTTTAATTGCAGTGTTCAGACATTTACATTTAATATAATTATTAATCTGACTGGGTTTAGATCTTGCTATTGGTTTTCTCTCCTCCCTCATCCTCTTTGTTCTTTGTTTCCTTTTTATTGCCTGAATATTTTTTAGGATTCAATTTTACCTCCATTATTGGCTTACTAATTATGCCTCTTTGTGTATGTTTTTTGTTGTTGTTTGCTCGTTTGTTTGTAGTTGCTCTAGGTTTTATGATACTCATCCTTAACTTATCAGAGTTTATCTTCAAATAATGTAATATCATTTCATGTATAAAAACTTTACAACATTATACCTCCATTTCTTCCCTCTCATTTTTTGTGCAATTTTTATTCTACACTTATTTCTATGTATGGTTTAAACCACACAATACATTAATGATTTTTTGCTTTAAACTGCCGATTGTCTTTTTTCCTGTCAATTTGTCTAACTTTTTTATTGTGTGAAGTACATATACCATAAAATTTACTGTCTTAACCATTTTTAAGTATGTGGTCCAGAGCATTAAGTACATTCATATCGTTGTGCAAACCATCACCACCATCCATCTCCAGAATTGTTTTCATCTTGCAAAACTGAAACTCTTTACCCATACAAGGGGGAGAATAACTCCCTGTTCTCCCCTCCCTGCAGGTCTTGGCAACCACTCTACCATCTGTCTCTGATTTTGACTACTCTAAGTATTTCTTATAAGTGGAATCATGAATTATTTATCTTTGTATAACTAGTTTATTTCCCTTAACATAATGTCCTCAAGTTTCATTCATGTTGTAGCATATGTCACAATTTCCTTCCTTTTTAAAGCTGAATAATGTTCCATTGTATGTGTATGCCACAATTTGTTTATCCATTCATCTGTTGATGAACTTTTGGGTTGTTTTCACATTTTAGCTATTGGGAATAGTGCTACTGTTAACATGGATGTGAAAATATCTCTTCAAGACCCTGCTTCAATTCCTTTGAATATATCCCCAGAAGTGGAATTGCTATATCATATTGTAATTCTATTTTTAATTTTTTTGAGGAACTGCCATACTGTTTTCCACAGTGGCTGTACCATTTTACATTCTCACCAACAGTGCACAAAGGGTTCCAATTTCTCCATATCCTTGACAATACTTGCTTAATTTTCTGCTTTATTTTGTTTTGACAGCAGCCATCTTAATGGGCATGAAGTGGTTTCTCAATACGGTTTTGATTTGCGTTCCCCTGATGGTTAGTGATGTTGAGCATCTCTTCATGTGCTTACTAGTCATTTGTATATCTTCATTGGAGAAATGTCTGTTGAAGTCCTTTGTCCCTTTTTTTAAAATTAATTAATTTACATACTTATTTTTGGCTGCATTGGGTCTTTGTTGCTGCGCACGGGTTTTCTCTAGTTGTGGCGAGTGGGAGCTACTCTTCATTTCAGTGTTGCAGGCTTCTCATTGCGGTGGCTTCTCTTGTTGAAGAGCGCAGGTTCTATGCGCACAGGCTTCAGTAGCTGTGGCACGTGTGCTCAGTAGTTGTGGTGCACGGGCTTAGTTGCTCTGTGGCATGTGGGATCTTCCCAGTCCAGGGCTCAAACCTGTGTCCCCTGCATTGGCAGGCGGATTCTTAACCACAGGACCACCAGGGAAGTCCCGCTTTGCCCATTTTTAAGTTGGCTTGTTTGTTTCTGTTGCTGACTTTTAGGATTTATTTATGTGTTCTGGATATTAATTCCTTATGATTTGTAAATATTTTCTCCCTTTCTGTGGGTTGCCTTTTTACTCTGTGTATAGTGTCTTTTGATGCACAAATTTAAAGTTTTTCCATGAAGTCCAATTTGTCTATCTTTTCTTTTTTTTACCTGGGCCTTTGGTGTCATATCCAAGAAATCATTGCCAAATCCAATATTGGGAAGCTTTTGTCCTGGGTTTTCCTCTAAGAGTTTTATTGTTTTAGGTTTTACATTTAAGTCATAGATCCATTTTCAGTTAATTTTTGTATGCGGTGTTAGGTAAGGGTTCAATTGCATTCTTTTGTGTGTAAATATCCAGTTCTCCCAGAACCATTCATTGAAGGAGTTGTTTTCTTAATTTCCTTTTCAGACCTTCATTGTTAGTGTAAAGGAATGCAACTTAAATTTGTATGTTGACTTTGTATCCTGCTGCTTTATTGAATCCATGTATTGGGTGGGCCAAGATGAGCCTTCGGTTTTTTTGTTGTTGTTGTTGTTGTTTTTTTGCGGTACGCGAGCCCCTCACTGCTGTGGCCTCTCCTGCCGCGGAGCACAGGCTCCGGACGCGCAGGCTCAGCGGCCATGGCTTACAGGCCCAGCCGCTCCACGGCATGTGGGATCCTCCCGGACCGGGGCACGAACCCGCGTCCCCCGCATCGGCAGGCGGACTCTCAACCACTGCGCCACCAGGGAAGCTCGAGCCTTCGTTTTTTTAAGTAAAAATAGAAGACACATTTTTCATTTTCACCAAGAACTGTATTGAACAACATATTCACCTTTTTGTTCCACTACCTTCTGCCATTTTTCAGGTAACTTCATAATTCCATCTTCCCAAAACTTTTAATATTTTTGAGCAAAGAACTGTTCTAGATGCCTTTTAGGGAATTGAAATTTTTTCCATTAACAGAATTTTGTAAAGACAGAAATAAATGGAAATCCGAAGGTGCAATGTCTGGTGAATGTGGTGGATGAATCAGAACATCCCAGCCAAGCTGTAATAGTTTTTGCCTGGTCATCAAAGAAACATGCGGTCTTGTGTTATCCTGATGGAAGATTATGCATTTTCTGTTGACTAATTCTGGATGCTTTTCATTGAGTGCCACGTTCAGTTGGTCTAACTGGGAGCAGTACTTGTTGGAATTAATCGTTTGGTTTTCTGGAAGGAGATCATAATAGAGGACTCCCTTCTAATCCCACCACATACACAACATCAACTTCTTTGGATGAAGACCAGCCTGTGGTGTGGCTCGTGGTGGTTCATTTAGCTTACCCCACGATCTCTTCTGTTCCACATTGCTGTACAGTATCCACTTTTCATAGCCCGTCACAATTTGTTTTAAAAACAGAACATTTTGGGCTTCCCTGGTGGCGCAGTGTTTAAGAGTCCGCCTGCCGATGCAGGGGACACGGGTTCGTGCCCCGGTCCGGGAAGATCCCACATGCCGCGGGGCGGCTAGGCCCGTGAGCCATGGCCGCTGAGCCTGCGCGTCTGGAGCCTGTGCTCTGCAACGGGAGAGGCCACAACAGTGAGAGGCCTGCATATCGCAAAAAAAAAAAACAGAACATTTTCATTACGTTTAAATACAGAATCGCATATGGAAATATGGTCAAGAAGGTTTTTTTGCTTAACTTATGTGAAACCCAAATATCAAAGCGATTCACATAACCAAGCTGGTGCAAATGATTTTCAACGCTTGATTTGGATATTTTGAGTATTTCGGCTATCTCTGCGTGGTATAACATTGATTGTTCTCAATTATTGTTTCAATTTGATCGCTATCAACCTCAACTGATCTACCCGACTGTGGAGAGCATTGTCCAGTGAGAAATCTCCAGCTCGAAACTTTGCAAACCACTTTTGACACGTTTGATCAGTCACAACATCTTCTCCATACACTGCACAAATCTTTTTGTGCATTTCAGTTGCGTTTTTACCTTTCTTGAAATAATAAAGCCTAATATGCCAAAAATGTTGCTTTTTTTCTGCCATCTTCAGTATTAAAATGGCTACACAATTTTGATACGTCTTTTTTTAAATGCATGCTGATATGACAGCTGTCACATACAATCTAATAAAATTGTTTCGAATGAAGTTGAAGACTAGTAAGTACTACTAGATCCACCTTATGGAAAAAAACGAACGAACTTTCTGGCCCACCCAATATTAGATCTAATAGTTTTGTGTGTGTGTGGAAGCTTCAGGGTTTTCTACATATAAAATCATGTCACCACATGTAGATTGTTATTTCGTCATAGAATCAAGGGCAATTCCTATGCATATTTCTGGAATACTTGCTGTGCCTCGTTCCCTCCTCTCCAGGACCCTGCCCTGTAAACCCTATCCACTTCAATCTCCCCAAACGCCTATCTCTGTCTCCGATTTTTGAAACCACTGAGCTCTGTTTGTGTTCCCCTTTCATACTCAGCAGTTTAGATATTCCTTCAGGCAGAAAGCCTGGAAAATCACAGCGCTTACTTATTTGTTTCTCTTCTCTCAGGGATCACAATTCTGTGCTGTGTCAATGTTTAAAAACAATTCTATCACATATTTTGTCCAGTTTTCTAGTTGTGTATTGTGGGAGAGTAATTTTGAACCCTGTTACTCCTTCATGGCCAGTGGAGAAAAGTAGAAATCTCCTCTTAATCTTTAAAAAAAAAATGAATATGTTTATGAAGGATAAATATCACTGCTTGAGAAAAGCAGAGTTAAACTTCATTAGAGGATGTGCTTCTCCAAGACTTAATGGAGTTGCTGAAACTGAACGGAGACATTTCTTTGAGCAAAATTTTCTTCTCTGTAGAGATTGGAGGAGGGCTTTCTGGTTGACAATGAATACACATCCCTGAAGATGGAGATAGCATTCTGAGGTTCCTGACATTCTTGGTGCATCCTGGCTGGTGCTGGATTGGGCACAGGGACCCTGGGGGCCGTGGAAGGAAGGAGAATGCCTTCACTATTGTTGATCTTGGGAATTCACAATCTTCCTGAGATGTCTGTGTCTCTGATATACCTGTCTCTGCCTAGAAAATTCAGGCCCTCAGAGGTTACTGAAGGCTGCAGGGTCATCCAATTAAAGGATCTGGCTGTGCTGAGACTCTCTCTTTATGCCCAAACATGAAATTGACATTTTCTTCTCTAAGATCTGCCCAAAGCCTTTCTTGTTCTCCTGACTTTCAGCATCTTTACTGCCCATAACGTAGCCCTGCTTTTTCTGGGCCTGGGCTGACAGGGCTTGTTCAGGAGATGGTCCTGCCCTTTGCCTTTTTGCCAGGTTAAAAACCAGTGAAACAAACCCTGAGTCCTAGTTCTTTCTTTCTTTTTTTTTTTTTAAATTGACGTATAACATATAACAGCATATTAGTTTCAGGTGTACAGCATAATGATTCTATATTTGTATATATTGTGAAATGATCACCACAATAAATATAGTTAACATCTGTCACCCTACATAGTTACAAACTTTTTTCTCTTGTGATGAGATCTTTTAAGATCTACTCTTTTAGCAACTTTCAAATCTGCAATACAGTATTATTAACCATAGTCACTTTGCTATACATTACATCCCTATGACTTACTTATTTTATAACCGGAAGTTTGCACTTTTTGACCTCCTTCACCCACTTCATCCACCCCTCATCCTTGCCTCTGGCAACCACCAATCTGTTCTGTACCTGAGTCCTAGTTCTAAATTAGCATTTTGGAGGAACCTTTCTTTCCCTTCTGTAATGCAAACTGGAGTGTCTCCCTCACAGGAGCCTCCATTAATTCCCTGTCCTGGGCAAGTAGCTGGTCTCTATGGTATGAGAGGTCCATATCTTACTTACCCTTAAAGTTTGGGGTCTCTTAGGGTCTCACTCTATCCATATGCGGTGAAATATAACTTTGCGGAGCTTCCTAGCTCACTGGATTTAAGGATGTTTCTTAAATCTTTTTTAATTTACACATTTCCCCCCACACCCTTTTTTCCTTCAATTTGTTGTTGCTGTTGAAGAAATCCTACTGCTTTGTAGAGTTTATCTCAGTGTAGGTTTATCCATTTGCATTCCTGTGGTGGCGTTTAACTTGCTCTCAGGACCTTTATTACTTCCTATAAATTAGTAGTCAGATCTAGAGTGGTGGTTCTCAACCAGGGTTGATCTCATCCCCCAGGGACCATTTGGCAATGTTTAGAGAACTTTTTTAATTATCACAACTTGCCGGCTGCTAATATCAGCTAGTGGGTGGCAGCCAGGGATGTTGCTAAACATCTTACATGCACAGAACGGCCCCTCACAAAAAAGAATTATCCATCCCAAAATGTCAGTAAAGCCCAAGCTGAGAAACCCTGATCTAGAGGCTTGAGCAGATTCCAGATGAATTTTTTGCAAGAATATTTCATACATGATGTTGGGAAATTCCCATTGCATCATATCATATATCACATCATGTCTAGTCACCTCTTAGTAACATTAACATTGATCAGCAGGTTTAGGTGTTGTCAGCCTGATCATTTGATAATAAAGTTTCAGATCAGCTTTTCATCTCAAGCTCTTAGCACTCTTTGTGATTTTATCTAAATCAGTTACTTTATTTGGGGTTGAAACTGTGGTGATTCTATTTCTCTCACTATATTTGCATTAGCTGGAAATTCTTTTTTTAATTAATTAATTTTTAATTTAATTTAATTTAATTTTTTATACAGCAGGTTCTTATTATTCATCCATTTTATACACATCAGTGTATACATGTCAATCCCTATCTCCCAATTCATTATTTCTGTGATGCATTAGCTGGAAATTCTTGAAGAACTTTCTCGTTATCAGTTTGGTTGCCCACAGGTAGAGTTCATAGAGGACAGGTAAGACCAATGCTTGATTGCTTCTCTTAATTTATCAGCTTTCAGAAAAATGAACTGATGTGCTGGCAATCTCCAAAAGCAATTAACGAGCATGGGTTTGTGGTTGTTCTCTTTCTGATATCATAATAAGCTCCTGGTTTTACATATACTTGATGTGTTTCAATTCATTGTAGGCATTATATTTTCTAAGTACCTCTATTTATGTATAATTGACATGTAAACTGCACATATTTAAAGTTTACAATTTGAGAAATTTTGACATATGTGTACAGCTAGGAAATCCTCCCTGCAATCAAGATAATGAACATCTCCAAGAACCTGAAACATGTATTTGTTCCCTTTGTTCCCTTTGTTCCCTCTCTCCCTTATCTCCCTGCCTCCCTCCAATCCCCAGACATCCACTGATGTGTTTTACATTTTGTCTTGAATTTTATGTAAATAGAATCATACAAGACTCATTCTTTTTTGTCTGGCTTCTTTTACTCAGCGTAATTCTTTAAAGATTCATCTATGTTGTTCCATGTATCAATAGTTCATTCCTTTTTATTGTGCTGAGTACTAAAATTTGTTCATCCATTCACCTGTTGATAGATATTTGGGTTGTTTCCAGTTTCTGTTTCTGTTTCCAGTTTATCAATAAAGTTGTTATGAACATTTGTGTACAAGTCTTTGTGTGAATACATGTTTTCTTTTTTCTTGGGTAAATACCTAGAAGTGGAATGGCTGGATCATAGGGTAGGAGTAGGCTTAACTTTTATTTTTATCATTTAAAAAGTTAATTTTTTAGAAGAGTTTTAGATTACAGAAAAATTGTGAAAGTAGTACAGAGAGTTTCCATACATCCCATACCCACTTTCCCCCATTAACATTCTATATTAATATGGTATATTTGTCACAGTTAATGAAACAATAGTGATACATCATTAACTAAAGTTAATGTAATATTATTATATTTTATTTAAAGGCTTTTACCTAGTATTTAAATTGGACTGTTTGTTTATTTTACTATTGAGTTTTTCTTTCTTTCTTTCTTTCTTTCTTTCTAGGCTGCGTCGGGTCATAGTTGCGGCATGGCAGGTTCTCCGTTGCGGCGCACAGGCTCTTCTCTAGCTGTGGCACACAGGTTTTTTCTTTCTCTGGTTGTGGTGCGCAGCTCCAGAGCATGTGCGTTCTGTAGTTTGCAGCACATGGGCTCTCTAGTTGAGGCACGAGAACTCAGCACTTGTGGCTTGGGGGCTTAGTTGCCCCACGGCATGTGGGATCTTAGTTCCCCAACCAGGGATCAAACCCGCATCCCCTGCACTGGAAGATGGATTCTTTTCCCCTGGTCCACCAGGGAAGCCCCTACTCTTGAGTTTTGACAGTACTTTATATTTTCTGACTAAAGTCTGTCATCAGATATAACATGCAAATATGTTCTTCCAGTCTGTCTTTTTATTTTCTAAACTGAGACTTTTGAAGAGCAGAAGTTTTACATTTTGATGAATTATAATTTATCTGTTCTTTTATGTATCATACTTTTGTATTATATCTAAGAAATCTTTGCCTAACCCCAGTTCGCAAAGATTTTTGTCTAACGTTCTCCTCCAGAACTTTTATAGTTTTGTGTTTTACATCTAAGTCTATGATGAATTTTCCTTGAAAGGCACAAACTACTTGAATACCCATATATCTGTTAAAGAAACAGAATTTTTAGTTAAAAACCTTCCTATACAAGAAAGCTCACTTTTGCCACTTCTGTTCAACATTGTACTGGAAGTTCTAACCAAAACAATTAGGCAATAAAAGGAAATAAAAGGCATCTAAATTGGAACAGAAGAAGTAAAATGTTCTCTATCTACAGATGAAATTATTTTATATATTGAAAATCCTTAAGACTACACATCAAAAACCATTAGAGCTAATAAATGAATTTAGCAACGTTTTAGGGTTCAAGATCAAGAGACAGGGACTTCCCTGGTGGTGCAGTGGTTAAGAATCCGCCTGCCAATGCAGGGGACACGGGTTCGAGCCCTGGTCCAGGAGGATCCCACATGCTGTGGAGCAACTAAGCTCATGCACCACAACTACTGAGCCTGTGCTCTAGAGCCCGCGAGTTACAACTACTGAGCCCGTGCACATAGAGCCCGTGCTCCACAACAAGAGAAGCCACTGCAATGAGAAGCCCACGCACCCCAACGAAGAGCAGCCCCCACTTGCCGCAACTAGAGAAAACCCATGCGCAGCAATGAAGACCCAATGCAGCCAAAAATAAATAAATAAATAAATTTATTAATAAAAAGATCAAAAGACAAAGAATAGTTATGTTGTAAATCAACTATACTTCAATAAAGTAATTTTTTAATGTTCTATTTTATTTATTTATTTATTTTGGCCGCGTTGGGCCTTCGTTGATGCAGGCGGGCTTTCTCTAGTTGGGGTGAGTGGGGGCTTCTCTTGTTGTGGAGCACGGACTCTAGGCACGCAGGCTTCAGTAGTTGTGGCATTCTGGCTCAGTAGTTGTAGCTTGAGGGCTCTAGAGCTCAGGCTCAGTAGTTGTGGTGCACGGGTTTAGTTTCTCCACGGGGGGTGTGGGATCTTCCCAGACCAGGCTCGAACATATGTCCCCTGCACTGGCAGGCGGACTCTTAACCACTGCGCCACCAGGAAAGCCCTTAATAAAATAATTTTTTTTAAGTTGTATTGCCATACACTGGCAATGAACAATCCAAAAATGCAATTAAGAAAACAATTTCATTTACAATAGCCTCAAAAGCATAAAATGCTTAGGAAAAAATTTAACAAAAGAAGTGCAAGGCTTGTACACTGAGAACTACAAAATATTGCTGAAAAAATTTAAGGAAGACCTACACAAATGGAAAGACGTGCAGTGTTCATGGATTGAAAGACTTAATATAGTCAAGATGACAATACATCCCCAAGTGGTCTACAGGTTCAGTGTAACTGCTATCAAAATCCCAATGACCATTTTTGCAGAAATGGTAAGGTTGATTTTAAAATTCATATGGAATCTCAAGGAACCATGAATAGCCAAAACAATCTTGAAAAAGAAAAACAAAGTTGAAGGATTCACACTTCCCACTTTTATAACTTACTACAAAGCTACAGTAATCAAGAGTGAGGTACTGGCATAAAGATAAATCAATAGAAGAGTATTGAGAGTTCAGTAATAAACCCATATACCTATCATCAAATGTTTTTGAAAAGGGTGCCAGGACTATTCAATAAAGGAAGAATAACTTCTTCAACAAATGGTGCTGGGACAACTAGATACCCACAGTGCAAAAGAATGAAGTTGGACACTTGCCTCATAACATATAAAAAATCAACTCAAAATAGATCAAAGATGTAAATGTAAGACTTAAAACTGTGAAACTCTCAAACCTAAGCGTAAATCTTCATGACTTGGTATTTGGCAATAGATTCTTAGAAATGACCCCAAAGCACAAGCAGCAAAAGAAAAAATTAGATGAACTTGACTTCATCAAAATTAAAAACTTTTGTGCATCAAAGGACACTATCAAGAAAGGGAAAAATACAACCTACAGAATGGGAGGAAATACCTGCAAATCACACATCTGGTAAGGATCTAATATCCAGAATATATAATAAACTCATATAATTCAACAACCAAAAGACAAACAACCCAATTAAAAGAAATATGCAGAGGACATGAATGGACATTTCTCCAAAGAAGACATACAAATACCCAGCAGTCACATGAAAAGATGCTCAACACCATTAGTCACTAGGGAAATGCAAACTGAAACCACATGAGATGCCACTTTATACCTGCTAGAATGGCTGTAATTTTTTTAAAAAAGGAAAATGTATTGGCCAGGATGTTGCATAATTGGAACCCTCATACAGTGCAGGTGGAACGTAAAATGAGGCAGCCTTTGTGGCAAACAGTTTGGTGGTTCTTCAGAAGGTTAAACATAGAATTACCATATGACCCAGAAATTCTACTCCTAATATCCAAAAGAATCAAAAACAGGTATTCAAGCCAAAAGTTGCTTACAAATGTTCATAACAGCACTATTAACAATAGCAAAAATGTGGAAACAACCCAAGTGTTCATCAACTGACAAGTGTATAAACAAAATGTGGTACACCCATACAATGGAATACTATTCAGCTATAAAAAGACTGAATTGTAACTATAAAATGATTAAAGTGGTAAATTTTATGTTATATACTTTTTACCACACTTTTAAAGAATCAATGAATGTAATTGACAACATTAAAAAAAACCAAGAGAGAAAAACCATATGATCACTTCAATGCAGAAAAAGCCTTTGACTAAATCCAACATCTTCCTAATTAAAACTCTCAGCAAACTAAGAATTGAAGGAAACTTCCTCAACCTGATAAAGGACAGCTATGAAAAACCTTCAGTTAACATTAAACTTAATGGTGAAAGACTGAACTCTTTTCCTCTATGATCAGAGATCACACAAGGTTGTCCTCTTCTAGCACTTCTTTTCAACATTGTACTGGAGGTTCTAGATTTAAAAGGAAGAAATAAAAGTACCTTTATACACATATACAGATAATATGATTAAGTAGAAAAATAGATTCTACAAAAAGCTAATATGTGTGTTCAGCAAGTTTACAGAATAAAAGATGAACACACAAAATGAATTGTATTTTTATACACAAGCAGTGACCAAGAGGAAATTGACAATTTAAAATGCCATTTACAATAGCATCAAAAATATTAAATATTTAGAGATAAACCTAACAAATAAAATGAAAGACTTGTACACTAAAAACTATAAAATATTGCTGAGAGAAGTTAAGTTCTAAATAAATGGAGAGATATTCTTTGTTCATTGATTAGAAGACTCAATAGTAAGATGTAAATTCTCCTCGTATTAATCTACAGAGTCAATGCAATCACAAAATCCCAGCAGGACCTAAAATAGTCAAAACAACTTTAGCAAAGAAAAAGTTGGAGGAGTATCATTACCAGATTTCAAAATTTATTATACAGTTACAGTAATCAAGACAGTGTGGTATCGGTATCAAGATAAACAAATAGATCAATGGAAGAAAATAGTCTGGAAAAAGACATGCACATATATAGACAACTGATTACTGACAAAGTTGCAAAGGCAATTCAGTGGAAGAGAGATAGTCACTATACTTTTTGACGCTTAAATTTTCCCATCCTTGGCCCCTTGTAACAGTTTGACAGCTTCTTTGTTCTCTGGTACACGTTCCTGGCTCATCCTGTACATTTCCCGCCCCCAGACTGGAATTAGCTGTTTCTTCAAAGAGTTCTATGACCTGTTAGTGGCAAATAATATTTAGAAACCACTGTCTGGGCTCCTCAGTAGTTATTTCTTATAGACCTCTTCAGTCAACAGAACTAAACAATACATTTTCTGTTTGAAAGAGAAAAATACATTGTGTTCTTGCTAATATTTCTAATTCAAGTTTAAGATTACAATGTTTTTACTCAATCCTTTTGATTTTAGATATATATATTTCTCTTTCACCAAAAATCTTGGTTCTAATGCATAACATAATCACTGTTTTTGCTCTATCTACATGAATATATAGTTTTTATTTTATTTATTTTTTATTGAAGTATAGTTGTTTACAATGTTGTATTAGTTTCTGGTGTACAGCAAAGTGATTCAGTTATACATATGTGCGTCTATCTATTTTATATATAGTAGTGTGTAACTGTTAATCCCAATCTCCTAATTTATCCCTCCCCCTCTTTTCCCCTTTGGTAACCATAAATTTGTTTTCTATGTCTTTGTAGTTTTTATTTTTTTTATTTTTTATTTATTTATTTATTTTTTGCGGTATGCAGGCCTCTCACTGTTGTGGCCATTGCTCCACATTGTGGAACACAGGCTCCGGACGCGCAGGCTCAGCCTCCATGGCTCACGGGCCCAGCTGCTCCGCGGCATGTGGGATCTTCCTGGACCGGGGCACGAACCAGTGTCCCCTGCATCGGCAGGCAGACTCTCAACCACTGCGCCACCAGGGAAGCCCTGTCTGTGTAGTTTTAAAATAACAACATCAATATTATTATTGACCTATGATTACTAAATATCATATAAGATTTCTTTCTGTTTTTAGGATATAGCCTATCAGGAACTTGTAGGCAAATTACTGTGTTTTAAATTCACTTGAAATTATTATTTTCTTATTATTTTCTCCGTGGTTGAGCCACTAATTTGATACACAGCATCATAGGCTAGGTCCCATAGAAAACATAGCCTGAATCAAAAGCTTACATGTTTATACTTTACTGGGGAGTACAATTCCAAGGTATCAGGCATGAGAGAATGAAGCAGGGAGGCAAGGAATAGGGACAAGTACAGGGTAGGAAGTACATTGCGCCACCCCATGGGTTTGCCTCAGAGAGACCATATAAATGACCGCATCTCAAGACAACTCAACACGGGGCAGGAAATGAGAAATTTTCATGTGGTGGATTCCTGTCTGTCATTGGTCAGGGTTTTGCCCCATGGCATATGAATTCCCCCACATTTCTGGGTAGTGCATGTGTGGGCACCGTGCTGATCCGCAGTGTCTTGTGCTCCAGTAGCAACAGGCAAGCTGTAGCAGGGGAGGCGGGAGGCTGGTGGTGCACGGGTGAGGTGAAGTGCTGTCGGGTTGTGTCTGTGTAAATGGGTCACCATGGTGGTGACTAGAAAGAATCTGTGTAGAGTTGGTCCCACAGAAGTGGCCAAGGTAAAACAAGTGACCAAGGGCCTTGGAGACAGGTGAGACTGCAAAGATCTGAAGTGAAAACATAAGAGGCGTCTGATACAGCACACCCCTTGGACCCCTCCGTGCTATTCATTCCCTCTCATTATACCTGGTCTCATACGACAATATGGGTTCTCCTCTACTGTGGGGAAAAAATGCCCTCACTCCTTCCAAGTGATTTGAAGAAAACATACATTTTAGGTTTTCTCTGAGGATGCTGTACACATGTACTGAGATCTGCATGTCAAAAGGGACCAGCCATGTGAGGACTCAAGAAAAGTGTTCCAGGCAGAGTGTACTGCAAATGCAAAGTCCCTGAGGTATGAATAAGAATAATGAGGTGGAGGTTTGAGAGTAATGTGTTCACAGTAATGAGGTCATAGAAGCGTAAGTTAGGCTTCCTTGTCAGCCACAGGACGGAGGTTGGATTCTATTCTAAGGGCAATGGGAAGCCAATAGAGGGTTTGGAGCTGGGGAGTGATAGGATCTGACTTACTTTTTTTTTTTTAATTAATTAATTAATTTATTTATTTATTTTTGGCTGCATTGGTCTTTTTTGCTGCATGTGGGCTTTCTCTAGTTGTGGTGAGCGGGGGCTACTCTTCGTTGAGGTGTGCGGGCTTCTCATTGCTATGGCTTCTCTTGCTGTGGCGCATGGACTCTAGGTACACGGGCTTCAGCAGTTGTGGCACGCAGGCTTCAGTAGTTGTGGCTCGCAGGCTCTAGAGCACAGGCTCAGTAGCTGTGGCGCATGGGCTTAGTTGCTCCGCGGCATGTGGGATCTTCCCGGACCGGGTCTCAAACCTGTGTCCCCTGCATTGGCAGGCGGATTCTTAACCACTGTACCACCAAGGAAGTGCCCTGACTTACTTTCTGAAACGTTTCTCTGGCATCTGTGATGAGACTGAATCAGAGAGGGGCAAATGTAAAATCCAGGAGACCAGTTAGGAGGGAACTGCAGCGTTCCAGGGGAGAGATGAGATAGGGAGATAAGAGGACCTATGTGACAGATACAGTCTATTATCGACTTTTGGGTCTCTGTCACTTTCCACCTGATACTGCAGTTGACTTCCTGTTATTCTAGGAGATTCCTGAGGCTAGGTCATCCGCAGAACTGAGTAACTGTAAGACAGTAACACATATTGAATCAATCTATAGCAAAATCTAACTTCTGCGAAGGGCTTTAGCAATGATAAAGCCTTCTCCCTTTTTTCCAAATTTAGTTTATTGAAGTATAGTTGATTTACAATGTGTGTTAGTTTCTGATGTATAGCAAAGTGATTCAGTTTATATATATATATATATATATATATATATATATATATATATATAGTCTTTTTCATATTCTTTTCCATTATGTTTTTTTTTTTTTGCGGTACGCAGGCCTCTCACTGTTGTGGCCTCTCCCGTTGCGGAGCACAGGAGGCTCCGGACGCGCAGGCTCAGCGGCCATAGCTCATGGGCCCAGCCGCTCCGCGGCATGTGGGATCTTCGCGGACCGAGGCACGGACCCGTGTCCCCTGCATCGGCAGGCGGACTCTCAACCACTGCGCCACCAGGGGAGCCCTCCATTATGATTTAATCGCTGGATATTGAATACAGTTCCTTGTGCTATACAGTAGGACCTTGTTGTTTATCTATTCTATATATAATAGTTTGCATCTGCCTATCCCCAACTCCGAATCCACCCCTCCCCCAACCCCTCCCCCTTGACAACCACAAGTCTGTTCTCTGTCTTTGAGTCTGTTTCTGTTTCGTAGATAAGATCATTTGTGTCATATTTTACATTCCACATATAAGTGATATCATGTGGTATTTGTCTTTCTCTTTCTGACTTACTTCACTTAGTATGATAATCTCCAGGTCTATCCATGTTACAGCAAATGGCATTATTTCATCCTTTTCTATAGCTGAGTCATATTCCATTGGATATATATGTGTGTGTGTGTGTGTGTGTGTGTGTGTGTGTGTGTGTGTGTGTATCAATCATAACTTCTTTATCCATTCATCTGTCGATGGACATTTAGGTTTTTTCCATGTCTTGGCTATTGTGAATAGTGCTGGATAAAGCCTTCCATTAATACTTTATTTCATTCTGTCCTCTCCCAAATCTTCAAGGTGGCTATGATGAGGGCATGAATTTTACATGTCCTCTCTGAGTTAACCCTTGCCACAAACTGTGAGGTAGAGACTATTTGTTTACAGCTGAGAGATGAGCAAACTGCAGAGAGGTTCACTTTCCAAAACCACACAATTAATGGTGCAATACTCAGGTGTCCCTGCAGAGCATGAGATGTACTTTTTGACTTACATAAGGCAAAACTTTGCTTCCAAGCTTAATTTTTTTTGATCAGTCCAAACACCCCTAGCAGAAGCCTGAGAATCTAAAATACACTATTGGGTGCAGGTATTACTTCTCTCACTCCCCTTACTTTTTGGATGAATCTAGTTGAGTCACCTTAATTCCTGCTAGCTCCACTTAACCAATAATGAATAATTTGATGGATAGCAGGGCAACAAACAAAAAACTGTTGCTGACATCTCAATGGTCTGCTTTACTCAGCAATCAAAATGCCATGTCCCCAACTGACAGAAAATATCTTATGTTCCAGTTATTCAGAAATTGAGGACTTGTTCTAGGATTTCCATGACTCAGCAGGACAGAATTCATCCTTTATCAGGAACAAAATGGTAAGGTGTCAGCAAAGCCTTATTACTAGGATTAGAGAAACAAATATTCATTAGATTCCCTGAGACAGCTCTCAGCCACAAATCCCTGTGTGCACTCAAAACCTCTATCTCTCTCCCTCTTTCTTTCTCACACACACACACACACACACACACACACACCCCAGTCCAGAGACTGATGAAAATTCATTTAATTTTTCATTAAACTGTGTGTTCTTTCGAGGACAGTGGCTGTGTGTTAACTTTATAGCATGTGGTACAGAGCCTGGATCAGAATAAAGCACTCAGTAAATGTTTGTTTAATCGACTCCTAAAATCTGTAGATGAATATAATTTTTAAAATTTTATTGAAGTATAGTTGATTTACAATGTTGTGTTAATTTCTGCTGTACAGCAAAGTGTTTCAGTTACACACATATATACATTCTTTTCATATTCTTTTCCATTATGGTTTATCATAGGATATTGAATATAATTCCCTGTGCTATACAGTATGACCTTGTTGTTTATCCATTCTATATATAATAGTTTGTATCTGCTAATCCGAAATTCCCAGTCCTTCCCTCCCCCCACCCCCCTTTCCCTTGGCAGACACAAGTCTGTTCTCTATGTCTGTGAGTCTGTTTCTTTTTAGTAGTTACGTTCATTTGTGTTGTAGTTTAGATGCCACACATAGGTGATATGTAGATGAATATAATTAATAAATCTATTAAAAATATCTTCAGAATGCTTTAGAATGCACTGTCCAATGCAGTGGTCAGAAACCATGTGTGGTAACCCAGTACTTGAAATGTGGCCAGTCCAAATAGAGATTTAGGGAAGTGTAAAATACACCCCAGATTTTGAAGACTTAGTACAAAAAAAGATAATATATTTGATATATTGGGTTAAATCAAATATATTACTAAGATTAATCTCATCTGTGTTAAATGTGATCCTATAGTATTTAAAATTACACATGTGGATATCATTGTATTTTGATTGGACAACACGGCTCTAAAAAGGAAAATAAAGGTCAGAAAAAATTATTCTTAAAGAAGATGGCAAGCCAATATTTGATGCCGCTTTCCACACTCTTCATCTTGAACCTATCAAAAAAGCTTAGGTTTCTTCCAAGGCCAGCTTCTCCCGTGGCAAACAGAGGCCATGAGGATTCTGCCTAGGTCAGAGGGGTGGGCTGGTAGCTCATGGGCTGAAATGTGGCTTGCAGTTATGGTTGACAGTAATTTTCTTAAAAACTGAATTAGTTATTACCATTTCAAAATGGGGAGATTTCATACATAGATCCTTATTTGTTAGGTGCTCTTAGAAAAGGGGAAGTTGTGGCAATGCTGGTCTTTTTTTTTAATTTTTTTTTTATTTGTTTATTTTTGGCGGCGTTGGGTTTTCCTTGTGGCGCGCGAGCTTTCTCTCCTTGTGGTGAGCAGGGGCTACTCTTCGTTGTGGTGTGCAGGCTTTTCACTGCAGTGGCTTTTCTTGTTGTGGAGCACGGGCTCTAGGTGCACGGGCCTCCGTAGTTGTGGCACACAGGCTCAGGGGTTGTGGCTTGCGGGTTCTAGAGCGCAGGCTCAGTAGTTGTGGTGCATGGGCTTAGTTGCTCTGTAGCATGTGGGATCTTCCCGGACCAGGACCCGAACCTGTGTCCCCTGCATTGGCAGGTGGATTTTTAACCAATGCACCACCAGGGAAGCCCTGGTTTTCTTTTTTTTTTAATTGAAGTTTAGTCAATTTACAATGTTTCAGGTGTACAGCAAAGTGATTCAGTTATACATATATATATACATATACGTACACATATTCTCTTTCAGATTATTTCCCATTATAAGTTATTATAAGATACTGAATATAGTTCCCTGTGCTATACAGTAGGTCTTTGTTGTTTATCTATTTTACATATAGTAGTATCTACCTGTTAATCCCGAATTCCTAATTAATCCCTCCCCAGTACTGGTCTTACATGTAAGCCAAAAGGTACAGCTAAAAAGCAGAAGCCGCCTTTGCCCAGGGAATGGATTCTCCAGTTTGCCATATTGTATTCCTATGGTCGAGTTGTTGTTGCTGTTGCTTTTTTTTTTTTTAAGTAAAATATTTCTTGTAGCCACACTTTTATTCAAAGAAGAAAAGGGAAATGTAGACTAAAAGGGTGTCTGTGTCTTAAAGGAAGAGAAGAACATTCAATGGTGTTTAATATAACCACAAAGTTTGTGTGTGGAAAGAATACATCTTAAATCAAAATTATGCAACAACTCCAGATGGCACCTGACTTTGCAATCCCTCATCTAGTTCTTCCGGATCCATCATTATTGGAGACGTTGAATAGTACTGCATCTCATTTGAGCTTTGAGTTGATGTAAAAGAAATTCTCCAAAGTGGCTCTACTTGCTTACAATTTTACCTTAAGGGTCTAAGAAAAATTCTAGGACATTGTTATGCAGTTTGTGCAGACCTAGTAAGACCTGATTCAGGCCTGAAAGAAAGAAATAGCCAAAACTTAAGTCCTTCCATCCTTTAATGTACTCTTCACGGAACTTCAGCTTTCAAAGCACTTCCGGTTCTGTCTCACCTAATTCAACCCTGTGAAGTTCATGGGGTGAGATTCCATAGATGGGGAGGACAGCGGGTGCCCAGGAGGCTGAGTGCCTTGCTAGGAGTCAGACGGGTAGTCTGTGGAAAAGCACCAGACCATGAACCCTCTGCCTCCCAAGGCCTTCTGGACAGTGGACAGAGAAGGCGGGTGGCAGGAGAAAAGAAGTGGAAACGAAAATAGAGACCTGAAGAGAGGTGGCGGGTTAAAAGGGGCAAGGAAAGTGCAGAAGAAGGCAGACATTGAGGGGTGGAGATAAGGCAGTGGAAAGGGTGGGGGACTGCTTCCAAGGAGAATGAGCTTAGACAGCATATCTGGGGCTGTTGGTGAATCTCATTCCATCAATGGCAAAACTAGAGCAGAGAGGAGGTGGTTTGCCCGGAGATGTCCAGCACTTTGCCAGGTGGACACTAGAACGTGAATCCAAGTCTCCTGATCCCAGTCCTGGGATCTTCCTTCGGTTGGTCACAGGGAAGACGGGCCAGTGGGCAGAGAGACGAGTGAGGGCCTGAGGCAGGCAGGATCAGAGTCGCAAGAGGCGTGGACGGAAAGCTCTGCCTAAGGCTGGTAGTGCCCGGGTGGCCAAGGGCCAACCATTTTCAAGGGGCGCACATCTTCCACAGCTTCCGGCTCGAAGGCGGCGTGGGAAACGCCCCCATCCCCACCACGCCCCCAGTATTCGGGGACTTTCGGAACCTCCTGAGAGATGGTCAGGGGATTTTGGAAACATCATGGCAGGAATCAAACGGCCGATATTTCTGAACGACTGCAATTTCCTAAGAAACATTCAGAAACATTGGAGATGAAAATGGTTAGGAAGAAGGCGAAATCTGCCGAGGGGCATTCGTGAATTTCCGAAGCTTCTCGAGGAGCATTCGGGACCTCTCGGTTCTTTGCGATCTATTCGAGAGTCAAGTCCCTGGTAGATCCGTTCGTCGCCTAACTCCTAAGGGCGACTTGGGCAGACAGTCCCCCGACAATTTTCGTAAGTGTTAGGGATCGGCCCGAGAGTGGTGCCCTCTAGCGGCGGAAATTGTCACCATTCCCGCCTCCAGGTTGGGCCGGCACGCGCAGACGCAGTTGCGCGCCGGCGGCTGTTCAGACCGGATGTGGTTGCTGCTGAGGTCATTTCCGGCGGGTGACGGTGCGGACGGGTCAGAAGCGTAGAGGCGGCTGCAAAATGGCGGCGCCTGAGGAGCGGGATCTAACACAGGAGCAGACAGAGAAGCTGCTGCAGTTTCAGGTAGCAGCGAGTACTCGGTGAAGCGAATGCCACCGCGGGCTAGGGAGTTGGTCCCTAGAGGAGCCCAGAACCCTGCTCAGATTGGGCCCGAGATTCTTCTCAGACCAGCAGGCGGCCTCCTCCCCCCCCAGGCGCCAGTTGCCCTGCTTGCTGCCCCCGGCGCCCGAGCCTCTGTCGGTCCCCAGCCTTCCAGGAATGGCTGCGGGCAGACCCGCTCCCCCTCTCTCCCCTCAAGAGGGTCAGCTTCCCGGGTTCCCCTTAGCGGCGCCCGTCCTCAGCCATCCTTTTTCCAGCCTGGTTACCGGTTGGACCCTCTCCGCCAACGACTGTGGATCTACTGGGATGCTTAATCCCCACCGTGGAGTTGACTTCGTTTCGGGTCTCTGGAAGGCCTCCTCCCAGCTTCCCATGCCATTTCCACAAACGTTTACTGAGGGCCTCTTGGGTGCCAGGCCCTGTGTTGGGCGCTCTGGTGGCAGTGGGGTGAGGATTAGCCCCCGCCCTAAAGATGTGGGAGGACACCTCGTAATGAAACAGTGCATGAGAAATGTCATCAGTGCCGTCTGACGGGGTTTATTACCCCGGGCTTATTCCTGGGCTCACGTTCTTGACTCTGCTTGAGGAGGGTGGGAAACTTGGCTGGAATCTGCCTCCTTTTAGTGGATGTTTGGGTTAAGAACTTTGGACACTATGCACTTTATCCCTGAGCTGGAGAATCTGGTTGGAGGAGACTTAGGTAACCTTGACTCTGTGTTACCCTGATGGGTACCAGTTTCTTTATTTCTAGAATACGTATCTTAAAAGTGTTTATCCCCTAAGGATGTTGTGGAGATCAAAATGAGTTTATGGATGTCTAAAGGGCTTTGTAAACAGTAAATTGCTCTTAAACGTATTGCAACTATTAATCATTATTTAACTTAGGATAGAATTAAAGTTAGTGGTATGCTTATTTCCTAATATAAAATATGCTAAATATTCATTAATTACACAATATTTACCAAAAACCTTAGTGCTCAGGCAATAACAACAAATGGATAGAATACCATTTATTGAGTATGGTGTTGTAAGTACTTTCCTGAAACACTTAATATACATTATTGTATTTAATGCAACCCTATGAGAGTCATACTGTTACAATCCCTATTTTAGAGATGAGGGATATGAGGTTTAAGAAGTAACATGCTTAGGTTACACAGCTAGTAAGTTGTGATGTCAGATTTAAAACCAGGTCCATCTTTCCAGAACCCTTCCTGAGCTCTTGACGTGTGTGCTGTACAACCCATGTAAGTAGCAGTGTACACCTGAAAGTGGAATGCAAATGCTCTAATATTGTATTTTTTTTCTCTTTGCAAGCGCTCACTTTTCTGTGATTTCCTTGATTTCACTGCAGTTAATTTTGAAGTGTTTTCTCTTAAATCAAGCAGTGGGTTGGAAGTGTATAAATTGGAAAATACTGTCATAGAAGTAGTTGACATTTGTTTGGAGTTTTGAGTAGAGAAATTGATGACACAGCACATTAGAATTAAAATGAATAAAGAGCAGATAACTAGCTTCTACTTCCTTACAGACTACTAATTTCAGAGTGTTGTTTAACTCTGGCAGATCATTTTATCCCTTACAACTCTTGAGGGATAAGCCCCCATGTTGTTTAAAGTGTAATGAGGTGAGGTGAACCATAAGTCGTGAAGTACTTAGTCTGGTCCTGGAAGAACATGAATATGTGGTAGCATTTCTGAGATAAAGTGCATAGGAATCTCTGTTTTTGTCTTCATTGGCTGTCTCTATCAGTAAGAGAGGTGAGTAGCAGGTTAAAGTTGTATTAAGATTGCTTTATGAAATTGGATTTAATAAGACAAATACATTTTACATTTGTGTATTCTTTAAGCAGTTGCTTGGGTCAGGTTCATCATCCAGATTACCATTAACATCCTCTGAAATTTACTAGGTGTCAAGCGTTATACGAGGTATTTGATGTACATTAACTCTTTTAAACCTTTTTGTAACACTGTAAGGTGTTAACCCCAATTCAGTTTATTAATGAAGAAACAGGTTCTGCGAGGTCAAATAACTTGCTCAGGTGGTAAGTGGCAGAGATTTAGAAATCCATACCCATAACCATCTTGCTTATAACCTAATGGAAAAGCCAGACACATACATAAATAATGAGTATTCTGCAGTATATTAGTGCTCATGGTGTAATATACATAGTAGTATAAACAAAGTGCTGTGGAAATTTAGGAAATGATAGTATTGATGAGGATGGAGGGGGAAAGAAGGATGGCTCAGTAGTTACCATTAAGTTTCTACCGTGCCTTAGGTATGGTGCTAGATAGTTTAGAACCATTATGCTTAATCCTCACAATAGCCTTGTAAAAGTGCCACAGGTGATATGCCTCCTCCTAGGTAAGGAAACAGGTCTAGTAAAGTATTTGCTCCAGATCATTAAGCTCTTAAGTAGTGGGGATGAAATTAGAATTAGAAATCTAGTGGATCTGGATCTGAACTTAAAAGCTGGACCCTTTCCACTGTACTTTGCTGCTTTGAAGGAGGAATGGAATAACAGGTGGTGGGCAGGAGTATGTTCAAAGCTGAGGCATGGATATGAAATAATGTAGAATGTGTTTGTTGTGATGGATTTAGAGAATTGGAAGATGAAAATAACACTGGAAAGGTAAATTACAGCCAGATTTTGGAGGCCTGTGCTCAATGGTTTAAACTTAAATCTGTAGGCTTGAAGAGCCATCAAAGATTTTTTCAACTAGAGAGTGAAATAACACTAGGTTTCAGCTTTGCTTCACTAACAGTATGGAGCATGTGCTTGGAATCTCCACAGGGGTTAGGACAGAACAGGATGACACTGCTAGGAGTCAGTTTTCAATAAGTTGCTTCATTTGATATATCGAAATTAGCAAAAGTGAAATATTTTGGAAATCTCAGGTTTCCTCTATTTCACTTTTTTTGTGACATATGATTTGATTGGAACTCCTTAGGTTATATTTAGCAGGCTTCTAAGTCTGTTTGATGTCTTTTAAGATTCTTCTAGTTACTTTCTCCTGTTTATTTTACAAGCAGTTGAATATGAATAACTAATGCCATATTTATTTTAGGCTTTCCCCATTTTCTTTAAATGGGAAGTAATGAGTTTTAAGAGGAGCTAATACAAATATGGGGAAGGTCAGTTGTATTGAAGTCCATGTTTCCAAATTTCCAGGTATAGCCGATTCCCCTGGTGTCTTGGTTTACTGCCTCTAGGTTGCTGTTTGAACACCTGGAGAAGGATGACATGGATAAAGAGAGAAGCAACTAAAGGAGCTATACATGGCCAATAGAGGAAGAAACAGTCCTTTTCTGCTTGTACAGCAGTATGAAATTTTGAGATTCGAAGGTGTTTTTGTTTTTGACATTGTTTAAACACTTATTGAGCATTTACTTTATCGAAAGTGCTCTAGATCCATTGTATCTTTAAGTCCTCCCAGTAAACATGGTGTAGGTTCTGGTATTGTTGAGTAAACTAGGATCAGGAGATAATTTACCTAAGGTCAGTGATGAGCTTAGATTTGAATCCAGAACTCTGGATTCTCTTTCTTACTACCTAGCACTGCCGCTCTGGCCCTAGGTTTTGATTTGTTTTCAACAACAGGTAGGTGAGTAGGGCCAATAGAAACAGTATGGGACACTTTGAAAAAAGAGAACACAGCAAAGGAAGTCCAAAAGTGTGATTCTAATCCTGGACATCATCACTAATGTTAATTCTCTTAATCTTCTCTACGTGAAGATGGACTTTTTAAGGAGAAGGGAAGAAGAATCCCCCAAAGTGGGAATGAACAAGGAGGACCGTTCTCTCCCTTCCATACCCACAGGTATGAGAGAGAAAATGGGAGAGAGGGCTTCAGGGGGAGTATCTTCAGGGAATAGCCAAGTTTCAGTTAGACCATGAAGATGAAGGAAGTGTTCCGGAAGTTAAGGATCCTAGGGGATACTGCTGACATAGCAGGGCTTTTAATTCTAAACAGAATCCTAAAAATGTGGTGTTACTGGGTCAAAACAATGTACGTTGTAAATTTTAATAGCTACTGCTAGACTGCTTTCCAGGGAGTTTTGGCAGCTCACACTCTCACCAAGAGGATGTGAGACGACCAGTTTCCCCACATCCTTGCCAGCACTGGATGGTGTCTTTTCAGTTTTTGTTAATCTGATTAAATTTTCAGAGTCCTTGTTTTAATTTGCATTTCTAGTCGTAGTGGTGTTTGTAGTTTTTGATTTTGTTTTGCAGTCAGTTGAGTTTGAACAGCTAATGCAAACACTTGTTTTAAGCTATTTCAAATGGGAAAGAGTAGGGACATAAGAGTGACGGATTGGCTTTGCAGGTGTCCCATGGTATTATGGAAGGTTTGTTTTCTGTTTGCAGAATAAAAAGTGCTGATTTTAAGATTGAATTCCGTTCTATAAACTCCTGATTATGGATGAGATTGAGCTCCTTTTGGCTACTTATGGTTAGTTATTGTATAAATTCCCTGTTTATCCTTTGTTCATTTTCTATTGGATTATTTGACATTTTCTTATCAGTTTGTACGAGTTCTTTATGTATACTGGTCATGTATAGCAAATATTTTCTTTCGTGACATTTATCTTTGATCATTAATCTCTTCACTTACCCTTATTTAAAATTATGTCATCAAATTGGCATTTTTTTCGTTCTGGCTTTTGGATTTTCTGTTTTGTCTAAGAATGCCTTCTACTTAATGACATTATACATATGTTCTCTTTTGTTTTCTTCAAAATATTTTATAGATTTCTTGTTAAAATCAGATCTTTACTCCATGTGGAATTAATTTTTTGTATGTATGAGATGAGAACCCAAACTTGCTTTTTTCCAGGAAAGACTATAGTTTAGCTGAATAGTCAATCCCTCCCCCAACTGATTTGAGTAGTCCTCTTTATCATAGTGTACTCTGTTTTCGATAACCTATTTGCTAGTGGCATTACTGAATTAATAATAATAGCTTTCTACCAAATTTTACTGATAATACCTGATAGGACAGGACTCCTTCCCTATTCTTTTTTTTAATTATTGGTAATTCTTACAAGTTCTTTCATGTACATTTAAAAATCATTTTGTGAGCCACTATGGAGAACAGTATGGACGTTCCTTAAAAAACTAAAAATAGAACTACCATACGACCCAGCAATCCCACTACTGGGCGTATACCCTGAGAAAACCATAATTCAGAAGAGTCATGTACCACAATGTTCATTGCAGCTCTATTTACAATAGCCAGGACATGGAAGCAACCTAAGTGTCCGTCGACAGATGAATGGATAAAGAAGATGTGGCACATATATACAACGGAATATTACTCAGCCATAAAAAGAAACGAAATTGAGTTATTTATAGTGAGGTGGATGGATCTAGAGTCTGTCATACAGAGTGAAGTAAGTCAGAAAGAGAAAAACAAATACCGTATGCTAACACATATATATGGAATCTAAAAAACCCAAAATGGTTCTGAAGAACCTAGGGGCAGGACAGGAATAAAGATGCAGATGTAGAGAATGGACTTGAGGACACGGGGAAGGGGAAGCTGAGATGAAGTGAGAGAGTGGCAAGGACATATCACTACCAAATGTAAAATAATAGTTAGTGGGAAGTAGCCACATAGCACAGGGAGATCAGCTCAGTGCTTTGTGACCACCTACAGGGGTGGGATAGGGCAGGTGGGAGGGAGGGAGACGCCAGAGGGAAGAGCTATGGGGATATATGTATATGTGTAGCTGATTCACTTTGTTCTAAAGCAGAAACTAACACACCATTGTAAAGCAGTTATATTCCAATAAAGATGTTTAGGGCTTCCCTGGTGGCGCAGTGGTTGAGAGTCCGCCTGCTGATGCAGGGGACACGGGTTCGTGCCCCGGTCCGGGAAGATCCCACATGCCGCAGAGCAGCTAGGCCCGTGAGCCATGGCCGCTGAGCCTGTGCTCCGCAACGGGGGAGGCCACAACAGTGAGAGGCCCGCGTATCGCAAAAAAAAAAAAAAAAGATGTTTAAAAAAAATCATTTTGTGCAGCCGTGGAATTATTGGAATTGCTTAAAATAATAATTTGGGACTGGTTGAAATTCAGGCACATGTACATTTCTTTATTCAGATGTCACATGTCCTTTAAAATATTTTTTTTAACTTTCCTCTAGTTTTTGGATATTCCTTATTACACTTATTCCTAGGTATTTTGTAGTTTTGGTCACCCTGTGAATGGGATATCTCTTTATTTCTAAATGGTTACTAATAAAAATGCTGTTGCATTTTGTACATTTATCTTGATTTTTTTGATCTTCTATCGAATTTCTTATCATGTTTTCTGATCATTACTAATTTTCTAGTTTTGTCTCTTGGGCTCTTTTTTTTTAATAACAATTTTATTGTGATATAATTGTCGTATCTTAAATTAACCCTTTTAAAGTGTGCAGTTCAGTGGTTTTTAGTGTATTTACAAAGTTGTGCAACCATTACCACTATTTACTTCCAGAGCATTTTCATCACCTCAAAAAGAAACCCATTAGCAGTCACTCTCCATTCTTCTCTCCTTCTAACCCCTGGCAACCACTAATCTATATTCTGTCTCCATAGATTTTGCCAATTCTGGGCATTTGGTATAAATGGAAGCATACACTGTACAGCCTTTTGTGCCTGGCTTCTTGCACTTAGCATAATGTTTTCAAGGTTCATCCATATTGTAGCCTATATCAGTACTTCATTCCTTTTTATGGCCAATAATGTTTCATTGTGTGGATAAACCACATTTTGTTTATCCATTTTATCAGTTGATGGCCATTTTTATTGTTTCAATTTTTCAGCTATTAATATTGATGCTGCTATGAATATTTGTATACCAATTTTTTTTGGACATATTTTCAGTTCTCCTAGGAGTAGAATTGCTGGGTCACATGGTACCTCTGTTTAACTTTTTGAGAAATTGCCAAACAGTTTTTCCAATGCAATTATACCATTTTCCCTACCAGTAGTATGCGAAGGTTCCAGTTTCTCCACATCTGCACTAACATTTGTTAATCATCCATCTTTGAAACCATCCTAGTAAGCGTGAGGTATTAATCTCGTTTAATCTCGTTTTGATTTGCATTTCCCTAATGACTGAAAAGATGGTTGAGCATCTTTTCATATGCTTATTGGCCATTTGTGTGTCTTCTTTTGGAGATACAAAAATCAAATCTTTTGCCCATTTTTTAAAAATTGAAGTGTAGTTAACTTACAATGTTGTGTTTCAGGTGTATAGCAAAATGATCCAGTTATATTTTTTTCAGATATTTTTCCATTATAGGTTATTACAAGGTACTGAATATAGTTCCCTTTGTTTCACAGTAAATCCTTGTTGCTTATCTATTTTATGTATGGTAGTTTGTATCTTTTAATCCCATACTTCTAATTTATCCCTCCCCTTTCTTCTTTTCCCCTTTGGTAACCATAAGTTTGTTTTCTATGTCTGTGAATCCGTTTCTGTTTTGTATATAGATTCATTTGTACTATTTTTTTAGATTCCACATATGTGATATCATATAATATTTGTCTTTCGCTGTCTCACTTCATTTAGTATGATATTCTCTAGGTCCATGTTGCTGCAAATGGCAATATATCATTCTTTTTTATGGCTGAGTACTATTCCATTTTGTGTGTGTATGTGTGTGTATATACACACTACATCTTTTTTTTTTAACTGAAGCATAGTTGGTATACAATATTATATAAGCTACAGGTATACAATGTAGTGGTTTGCAAGTTTTAAAGGTTATACTCCAATTATAGTTATTATAAAATGTTGGCTATATTCCCCATGTTGTACAATATATCCTTGTAGCTTATTTTACACATAGTTGTTTGTACCTCTTAATCCCCTGTCCATATATCACTCCTTCCCCCTTCTCCCCACTGGTAACCACTAGTTTGTTCTCTATATTGGAGAGTCTGCTTCTTTTTTGTTATATTCACTAGTTTATAGTATTTTTTAGATTCTACATATAAGTGATATCATACAGTATTTGTCTTTCTCTGTCTGACTTATTTAACTTAGCATAATACCTTCCAAGTCCATCAGTGTTGCCGCAAGTGGCAAAAACTTCACCCTTTTTTATAGCCGAGTAGTATTCCATTGTGTATATATACCACATCTTCTTTATCCATTCATCTGTTGATGGACACTTAGGTTGCTTCCATATAATGGCAATTGTAAATAATGCTGCTGTGAACATTGGGGTGTATGTATCTTTTCAAATTGGTGTGGGTTTTTGTGTTTTTGGATATATACCCACCAGGAGTGGAATTGCTGGGTCGTATGGTAGTTCTATTTTTAGTTTTTTGAGAAACCTCCATACTGTTTTCCACAGTGGCTGCACCAATTTACTTTCCCACCAACAGTGTATAAGGTTTCTCTTTTCTCTACATCCTCTCCAACATTTGTTATTTGTGTTCTTTTTGATAATAGCCCTTCTGACAGGTGTGAGGTGATGCCTCACTGTGGTTTTGATTTGCATTTCTCTAATAACTAGTGATGTTTGAACACCTTTTCATGTGCCTGTTGCCATCTGTGTGTCTTCTTTGGAGAAATGTCTATTTTGGTCTTCTGCCCTTTTTTAAAATAAATTTATTTATGGCTGGCTGGCTGGCTGGTTGGCTGTGTCGGATCTTAGTTGCAGCACATGGTATCTTTATTGTGGCACACGGACTCTTTGTTGTGTCACGTGGATTTCTCTCTAGTTGTGGTGTGTGGGTTTTCTCTCTCTAGTTGTGGCGCCCAGGCTCCAGGGCACGTGGGCTCTGTAGTTGTGGCATGTGGACCCCAGAGCGCACGGGCTCTGTAGTTTGCGGCACGGGGGCTCTCTAGTTGAGGTGTACGAGCTCAGTAGTTGTGGTGTGCAGGCTTAGTTGTCCCGTGGCATGTGGGATCTTATTTCCCCGACCAGGGATCGAACCCGTGTCCCCTGCATTGGAAGGTGGATTCTTTGCCACTGGACCACCGGGGAAGTCCCGGCCCATTTTTTGATTGGGTTGTTTGTTTTTTTTGATATTGAGTTGTATCAGATGTTCATATATTTTGGATGTTAACCCCTTGTCAGTCACATCATTTGCAAATATTTTCTACCATTCTACCATTCCGTTGTCTTTTCGTTTTTTTGATGGTTTCTTTTGCTGTGCAAAAGCCTTTAAGTTTGATTAGGTCCCATTTGTTTATTTTTGTGTTTATTTCTTTTGCCTTGGGAGACTGATCTAAGAAAACATTGCTATGATTTATGTTCGAGTATGTTTTGCCTATGTTCTCTTTTAGGAGTTTTATGGCATCATGTGTCATATGTAGGTCTTTAAACTATTTTTATTTTTGTGTATGGTGTGAGGGAGTGTTCTAATTTCATTGTAGCTGTCCAGCTTTCCCAACACCACTTGTTGAAGAGACTGTCTTTTCCCCATTGTATATTCTTGCCTCCTTTGTCATTGATTAATTGACTATAGGTGTGTGGGTTTATTTTTGTCCTTTGCCCATGTTTTACTTGGGCTATTTGTCTTTTGTTGTTGGGTTGTTAAGAGTTCTTTATATATTCTGAATATAAGTCCTTTATCAGATATATCATTGGCAAAAATATTCTCCCATTCTGTGGGTTGTCTTTTCACTTAATCGTGTCTTTTGAAGTTTTTTAATTTCATGAAGTCCAGTTTAATGTTTTATCTTTTGTTGCCTGTGCTTTGGTCATGTCTTAGAAACCATGGTCTAATCCAGGGTTACAAAGATTTACACCTGTTTTCTTTTAAGACTTTTGTAGTTCTGGTTCTTACACATAAGGTCTGATCCATTTTTAGTTAATGGATATGAGGTGGGGGTCCAACTTCATTCATTTGGTTGTGGATATCCAGTATTCCCAACACCATTTCTTGTAAAGATTATTCTTTCCCTATTGAATAACCTTGAAACCCTTGTTTAAGATCAGTTGACCATAACTAAAGGTTTATTTCTGGATTCATTTCTGTTCCATTGATCTGTGTCTACCCTTATCTGTATCTACACTGCCTTGATTATTGCAGTTGTGTAATAAGTGTGATCAGGAAGTATGAGTCCTCCAACTTTGTTCTTTTTCAAAAGTGTTTTGGCTATTCTGGATCCCTTTCATTACCAAATAAATTTTGGGATCACCTTGTCAATTTCTGCAAAAAAAGGCAGCTGGGTCTTTGATAGGGATTGCTGTTACTCTAGATCAGTATGGGGAGCATTGCCATCTTAACAATATTAAGTCTGTCAATCCATGAATATGAGAAGTCTTTCCATTTATTTAAGTCATCTTTAGTTTCTCTCGATGTTTTGTAGTTTTCTGTATACAAATCTTGCACTTCTTTTATTAAGTTTATTCTTTTTGAAGGTACTGGGAAAGGAAATGTTTTCTTAATTTTATTTTCAGGTCGTTCATTACTACCATATAGAACTATAACTGATTCTTGTATATTGATCTCATATCGTACAACTTGGTTGAACTCTATTAGTTCTCTATTAGTTTTTTTGTAAATTTCTTAGTTTTTTCTATATACAAGATTATGTCACATGTGAATAGATAGTTTTATTTCTTTTTTTTCCTTCTTGCTTAGTTTTAGTATAATGTTGAATAAAAATGGCAAGAGTAAATATCTTTGTCTTGTTCCTGATCTTAGGAGGAAATCATCAGTCTTTGACCATTATTATGTTAGCTGCGAGTGTTTCTTAGATCAGGGTGACAAAGTTCCCTTCTATTCCCAGTTAGGTTTTTATCCTGAAAGGGTGTCTTGGGTTCTTAAAAGGGTTATATGAGACAACGCAAGTAAAGTACCTGATAAATACTAGGGCTCTATCAAAAAAAGGGGCAGTTTTGGAGAATGTTCAATTGTACACATGTTTTGTTACATTTCTCTTTATTTTTCCAGGGAATATTTAATAAAGGGTAGAACTGAAAATTTGCAAAACTGTCCTCCTTTTTTAAAACTGGAGTTAGAAGATAAGAAACACTTATCAAGTAGCCTAATGTATACTCGAAGGAGTGCAAGTCCTCTTCAAAAAGGATACATATAGAAAATATTTTATATACAGAAGACTTGTCTGATATTTTTAAAATTTACAGAATTAACCCTGTGATTTGGGAATTTAAAGTGTTGACAGTTAAACTTTGTAAAGATTTTTCACTTGAAAATTCAAATTTAGCTTAGTTTTAGTATCCTTAGATACATTTTCCACAAGATTAGCATTAGTTTTTGCCTAACCTTTTCATACAAAATGATGACATTCTGACGCTGTCAGCCCTTCTTTATTTGTTAATAGGGATAAAGATACATGTTCCCTCCCCTGTTTAGTTACACCGAGTTATAGTGTATATAATAAAGGCAGGATAAACATTTGATCCTTTCAATTATTTATTAGTTTTTAAATAATGAGTTGATTCCTAGCATCCTATGAAGTAACCATTGAGATTTTTTAAATTTTTATTTATTTATTTATTTATTTTTGGCTGTGTTGGGTCTTCGTTGCTGCACATGGACTTTCTCTAGTTGCGGCAAGAGGGGGCTACTCTTTGTTGCGGTGCGCAGGCTTCTCATTGTGGTGGCTTCTCTTGTTGCGGAGCACAGGCTCTAGGCACGCAGGCTTCAGTAGTTGTGGCACGTGGGCTCTAGAGTGAAGGCTCAGTAGTTGTGGCGCACGGGCTTAGTTGCTCTGCGGCATGTGGGATCTTCCCGGCCCAGGGCTCGAACCCATTTCCCCTACATTGGCGGGTGGATTCTTAAGCACTGCGCCACCAGGGAAGTCCCACTGAGATTTTTTTTTTTAACATCTTTATTGGAGTATAATTGCTTTACAGTGGTGTGTTAGTTTCTACTTTATAACAAAGTGAATCAGCTATACATATACATATATCTCCATATCTCCTCCCTAACCCACCCCTCTAGGTGGTCACAAAGCACTGAGCTGATCTCCGTTTGTTATGCGGCTGCTTCCCACTAGCTATCTGTTTCACATTTGGTAGTATATATAAGTCCATGCCACTCTCTCACTTCGTCCCAGCGTACCCTTCCCACTCCCCATGTCCTCAAGTCCATTCTCTACGTCTGCGTCTTTATTCCTGTCCTGCCCCTAGGTTCTTCAGAACCTTTTATTTTTTTTTAGTTTCCATATATATGTGTTAGCATACGGTATTTGTTTTTCTCTTTCTGACTTACTTCACTCTGTATGACAGACTCTAGGTTCATCCACCTCACTACAAATAACTCAATTTTGTTTCTTTGTATGGCTGAGTGATATTCTGTTGTATATATGTGCCACATCTTCTTTATCCATTCATCTGTCGACGGACACTTAGGTTGCTTCCATGTCCTGGCTATTGTAAATAGAGCTGCAATGAACATTGTGGCACATGACTCTTTCTGAATTATGGTTTTCTCAGGGTATATGCCCAGTAGTGGGATTGCTGGGTCGTATGGTAGTTCTATTTTTAGTTTTTTAAGGAACCTCCATACTGTTCTCCATAGTGGCTGTATCAATTTACACTCCCACCAACAGTACAAAAGGGTTCCCTTTTCTCCACACCCTCTCCAGCATTTACTGTTTGTAGATTTTTTGATAATGGCCATTCTGACTGGTATGAGGTGATACCTCATTGTAGTTTTGATTTGCATTTCTCTAATGATTCGTGATGTTGAGCATTCTTTCATGTGTTTGTTGGCAGTCTGTATATCTTCTCTGGAGAAATGTCTGTTTAGGTCTTCTGCCCATTTATGGGTTGGGTTCTTTGTTTTTTTGATATTGAGCTGCATGAGCTGCTTGTAAATTTTGGACATGAATCCTTTGTCAGCTGCTTCCTTTGCAAATATTTTCTCCCATTCTGAGGGTTGTCTTTTCGTCTTATTTATGGTTTCCTTTGCTGTGCAAAAGCTTTTAAGTTTCATTAGGTTCATTAGGTCATTTGTTTACCACTGAGATTTTTAAAATTTGAATTGTAGAGTTTTAAAATTTGCAGTGAACTCATGGATGTAAATATATTTAACGTATTACATTTCATTGCCGTTGTGCTTATTAAGGCTTAGGTTGTGCCATCTTTGACAATTGTGAGTCTATTCATTTATTTATTTATTTATTTGCGTACGTGGGCCTCTCACCGTTGTGGCCTCTCCTGTTGCGGAGCACAGGCTCCGGACGCGCAGGCTCAGAGGCCATGGCTCACGGGCCCAGCCGCTCCGCAGCATGTGGGATCTTCCTGGACCGGGGCACGAACCCGTGTCCCCTGCATCAGCAGGCGGACTCTCAACCACTGCACCACCAGGGAAGCCCTGTGAGTCTATTTAGATTGGCTCCTGATGAGTTTTATTTTTTAGGAAATCCTAGTATTTACATAATTTTATTTTTTCAGAGTCACAGAAAAGATTTACCGTTTGAATTTGTAATTTGGAAGAGGCTTGTATTATTTTTCCTGAAGACTTTTATCATATTGTCATGGCCCCAGTAGTCCTTGATAGGTTTTTAGCTTTTTGACGTTGTAAGATGTTTGACTCATCTTGTGCATTTTCTAGAATCAGGTGTTTCTCCAGGAAACCTTGTTACTTTTTGGTAAGAAATTATATTTAGATGCCACAGGTCTGGTAGCTATGAGTGCTCATCGCTGTTGGGTTGGTCTAGAACTTTTTAGTTAACAGAAGTAGGAAATACATATAATATGTAGTACAGACACACACATATGTTTGTATTTATTTAATTCATGATAAAACAATTTGATATTTCCAATTCAAATTCAGGACTGCCAATTCAAATTCAGCCCTACATTTTACCTCTCTTCTTTCTCCATACCCAAAAAATTGGTTCTTAATGAGATTAACATGATTATTCATTTGCCTTATCACATAATCAACACTTTGTCTCAAAATAATAATACCCTTACTAGTAACAACAATTTGATTGTTTAAAACAATTTAAGCCCTTTTATTGCAGAATGTATAGTCAGTTTACTGTGTTTTAAAGTCATGTGGGATAATTTCATTTTGGATAGTTATGCTACCAACTCTACACTTGATTTTTGCTTCTGATGTTTAGAAATTGTTGCTGCTGCTTTTTCTAAATTTTGTTTTATAAAACAGCTGCAGGATTCCAAAGTCAAATCTACATGTAACAATATATTTAGAGAACTCTAACTTCTGTTATTCTCTCTTATACCCTGTTCCCTGCCTTCCCCTGCAGAGAAGTTTAGAATTAAAACAAAAACAAAAACCTTTCTTTTAAAAAATCTAAGTAATAAGTGTATATATTTGTGGACCCCTCCCTTTTAAAAAAGATAAATGGTGATGTATATTACACACTTTTCTCCAACTGTCTTTTATACTTATTATCTCCTGGTGATCACTGCATAGCAGTATAGGGATTTATTTCTCTTAAGTATTTACAGCTGTATAATACTCTATTGTATGGACATACCGTAATTTAGATTGATGGATGTTTAGGTTATTTCTCATCTTTTGCTGTAATAAATAATAGAGCAATAAGTAGCCTTGTGTACCAACATTTTATTTTTTGCTAGTGTGTCTTTGGGATAGATTCGTAGAAAGATTTCTGGGTCAAAGGATTAAATGCTTATATATATGTATACGAATCTGTAGTGTTGCTAGATATTGCCAAATTTTCCTACATGAGGATTGTACCATTTTGTATTCCCACTAACAATGTATGGGCCCCTGGCAACCTCACCAACAGAGTGTGTTGTCAAATTCAGTATAGTGTTTTTTTTTTTTTTTTTGCCGTACGCGGGCCTCTCACTGCTGTGGCCTCTCCCGTTGTGGAGCACAGGCTCCAGACGCGCAGGCTCAGCGGCCATGGCTTACGGGCCCAGCCGCTCCGCTGCATGTGGGATCTTCCCAGACCGGGGCACGAACCCGTGTCCCCTGCATCGGCAGGCGGACTCTCAACCACTGCGCCACCAGGGAAGTCCCAGTATAGTTTTAATTTACTTTTTCCTTATGAGTGAGGTTGATCAACTTTTCATATATATAAGGGCCATTTGAGTTTATTTTTCTATGAATCGTCCACTTTTTCTTACCCACTTTTGTAGCAAGTTATCCTTTTTCTTCTGGGTTTTTTGGGTTTTTTTTGGGGGGGGTTGTCATTTTGTTTGTTTGTTTTTTGGGTTTTTTGGCCGCGCTGCACGGCATGCGGGATCCCAGTCCCCGACCAGGGGATCGAACCCATGCCCCCCTGAGAGTGGAAGTGTGGAACCCCAACCACTGGACTGCCAGGGAAGTCCCATCCTTTTTCTTCTGTATTTAAAAAAAATCTTTATATATTAGGATTTTTTTTTTTTTTTTTCTGTACGCGGGCCTGTCACTGTTGTGGCCTCTCCCATTGCGGAGCACAGGTTCCGGACGCGCAGGCTCAGCGGCCATGGCTCACGGGCCTAGCCGCTCCGCGGCATGTGGGATCTTCCCGGACCAGGGCACGAACCCGTTTCCCCTGAATCGGCAGGCGGACTCTCAACCACTGCGCCACCAGGGAAGCCCTCAAAAGAACTTTATAATCAGCTTCTCAAAATTGAAATTTTATTAAATTTATAAAATGAATTTGAGGGGATGTGATTGACATCTTTATGCTGTTGAATCTTCTTATTCAAGAACACAGTTATTGTCCTCTCAGAAGCTTTTTGACAGACTGATTCAGTAGTGCTTGCTAGGCTTCGTTTGTTACATTTTTATGTAACAATCACAGGCATTTATGATCAAGTTGGTTCAAGTTTTGGGTTATTTCTTCAGAATGGGCTGGGCATCCCTGTTTGTTTTTGCACTCCTTTAAGTGTTTCAAGGAATAACATCTGTGTAATTGGCAGAGTAGTATAAAAGAATATCTGTATTACAGATATTCTTCTAGAAGCATATCTTCGAGGTGGATATTGATAAGGATTAATTCTGCCAATTTTCTTTTGGGCCAGTTGAGGGTCATTTGACATATTTAGGAAATCTTAGTGGCTATTTCTCCATATTATATTTTTCCTTAAAATGAATAGCAAAAAACAGTAACGTAATAAAATTGAAGATTTGATGTTAAATGCTTCCTCTGTGTTCGTGTGTTTTTAAACTACCGTTTGGTGAGAGTGCCAGAAATGATAAATAGCAAAATCACTATGAGCACTGAGGTGCCTCTTGGCTTTGGATTTTCCCACCAAGGAAATTTTGAAAATGTTTTCATTTTCCTGGTATAAATTTAGAAGAGAAAATATTTTCATGCTAAGTATCTGGGGAATTTTTTTTCAGTATGTATGCATGTGTATATGTATTAGTGTTTATAAATTCCTGTTGGAGTTAAATAAGTGAAACCAAAAAATCCACTACCCTCAATTAACCCTCCACTCTATCTGCATTGCCTCTACCCTAGTTTACACTTCATTTCCCCTTTGGAATATTTCAGTAACTGTACCACTGCCCCTAATTTCAAGTCTCTGTCCTCTTCAATTCAGCCGTCTTACTCTTTCCAGAATAATCTTTCTAGCAAAGATTTGATTGTGTCACTAAGATTTTTCATTTGCTTTGCATTGATTAAAGCAGCATGAAATCTTTGCATCTTATGATCTGACCCATATTTCACTGTCCAACTCCATAATTCTACCCTTTCCATTTCTATTCCAGTGATATTTTTCAGTTCCCTTAACATGGCATTCTTTATCATTGCCTCTGTGCCTCCATGCATACTCCTCTGTTGCCCTGAAACACCTCCTTCTGCTAGTTTTCAGCTCAGAACTCTGATACCATCCTGAGTTCCCTGGAAGACTTGGATTTGTTTATTACTGGTGTATAGTTTATTTATTTACATGTCTTTTTTTTTTTTTTGGCTGCATTGGGTCTTCATTGCTGCACGCGGGCTTTCTCTAGTTGTGGCAAGCGGGGGCTGCTTTTCATTGCGCTGTGCAGGCTTCTCATTGCAGTGGCTTTTCTTGTTGGAAGCACGGGCTCTAGGCGCGCAGGCTTCAGTAGTTGTGGCACGTGGGCTCAATAGCTGTGGCTCACAGGCTGCAGAGCACAGGCTCAGTAGTTGTGGCATATGGGCTTAATTGCTCTGCGGCATGTGGGATCTTCCCGGCCTAGGGCTCGAACCCGTGTCCCCTGCATTGGCAGGCAGATTTCTTAACCACTGCGCCACCAGAGAAGTCCCTATTTACATGTCTTTTTACTCCACAAAATTATTGGGGATCAGGACTGTGATTTCTTTGTGGTGCTTGCTGCATGATGCTCAATTAATATTTGTTGAGTGAATTTAATAACTCACCAGAAATCTCACTTAACCAGAGGGGTTTTGTTTTAGTTGTTGTTGTTCTTGATGTTGTTTCTCTTTCTTTGTTAAAGCAGTTGCAGCAGCTTTAAGTATCCCATTTTTAGGAGGAAGGGAAAAGCAAAAATTCGAGTTAGCCACATTCTCATCTTTGCAGTATGATGTAGGGGAAAGAGCTCCATATTAGGAATTGCACCATTTGAGATCTTGACAGTTAATTAATCCCTCTAGGCCTCAGTTTCCATATCTGCAAAATGACTCTGATATTTCTAACTTTACAGGGTTGTTTTAAGAGTGGATAAGAAAGCACATACTACAGTGCTTGACTCATAGATGTTTAATAAATAATTGAATCTAAATCATGGAGCATTTTATAATGCCAAGTTTTGAGGCTGAAAAGTATAATTAAATTTAAAAGTAAATTGTTAACATTTTGTCACTTGACATTAGATTATACATATATGGATACATGTATATATGTATGTATATATACATACATATATACATACACAAATCTCATGCATGTCAAGTTTTGGAAGTGTAATTTCACGCTATTTTGAAACATATACAGTGGCAGATACTGTTGGCCTCGAGGGTGGGGAGGGAACAGGGAAGGCCAGATTCTCAGATGACATTTTGGAAGACTAGTAAAGTTTGGTGCCTTTGTAATGTTTCTCATAAAGAAGAAAGCAATAACACCTTTATGTCTTCCTAAACAACTTTTCTGCTTGATTCTGAGTAGCTGAGTCACATTAGGAAAGGTTGAATAAGGCCAAAGTGGTTTTTGTTTGTTTTTTAGTGGAATTAAGTGTGTTAAATGAAAGAATAGATACTGAAATAGGAACTTAGTGAGAAGTAATTTATTTGATTCCCAGAAAACAATCTGATTGTAGTACTTTAGAACCTTTTAATCAAGTTCAAGTTCATCTCACAACACACTACAAATGTCTTTTTCCCCCAATTTTTAAAATGTGGCAGAATACACATAAAAGTTACCATCTTAACCTTTTTTTTTTTTTTTTGTGGTACGCGGGCCTCTCACTGTTGTGGCCTCTCCCGTTGTGGAGCACAGGCTCCGGACACGCAGGCTCAGCGGCCATGGTTCACGGGCCCAGCTGCTCCGCGGCACGTGGGATCCTCCTGGACCAGGGCACGAACCCGTGTCCCCTGCATTGGCAGGCGGACTCTCAACCACTGCGCCACCAGGGAAGCCCCTTAACCATTTTTTAAGCATATAATTTAGTGATAACTAATACATTCGTAATGCTGTGCAACCATCATTATCATTCATCTCCATAACTCTTTTCATCTTGTAAAACTGAAACTATACCCATTAGACAATAACTCCCCATTTCCCCCTCCTCCAGCCCCTGGCAGCCACCGTTCTACTGTCTTTCTCTATGATTTTGAGTACTCTAAATACATCATTTAAGTGGAACCATACAGTATTTGTCTTTTTGTGACTGGCTTGTTTTTCTTAGCATAATTTTCTCAAAGTTCATCCGTGTTGTAGGATATTGCAGAATTTTCTCCTTTTTGAAGGCCGAATAATATTCCATTGTATGTGTATATCACATTTTGCTTATTCCACTCATTTGTTGACAGACACTGAGTTGTTTCCCATCTTAGCTACTGTGGATAATAATGCTGCTCTGAACATGGGTGTACATACACAGAAGTGGAATTGCTGTGTCATATAGTAGTTCTATTTTTGATTTATTGATGCACTGCACACTGTTTTCCACAATCGTACCAGTTTACATTTCCACCAGTGTTGCACAAGGGTTCCAATTTCTCCACATCCTGGCCAGCACTTTTCATTTCCTGTTTTTTCAATAGTAGCTGTCCTAACAGGTGTTAAATGGTAGCTTATAGTTTTGATTTGCATTTCCCTAATGATTAGTGATGTTGAACATCTTTTTATATGTTTATTGGTTATTCGTATATCTTCTTTGGAGAAATGTCTATTCAAGTCCTTTGCCCAATCAAGTTGTTTATTTTTCTGTTGTTTTAAGAGTTCTCTATATTCTGGATATTAATCCCTTATCAGATATACAGTTTGCAAATATATTCTCCCATTCTGTGGGTTGACTTCTTACTCTGGGTAGTGTCTTTTGTTGTACAAATTTTAAAAATTTTCATGAAGTCTAGTTTGTCTCTCTTCTTTTGTTGCCTGTGCCTTTGGTGTCACATTCAAGAAATCATTGCCAAATCCAGTGTCAGGAAGTTTTTAGCTTATGTTTTCTCCTAAGAGTTTTATAATTTTAGGTTTTACATTTGGGTCATGGATCCATTTTGAGTTAATTTTTGTATATGGTATTAGGTAAATGAGTAGGAAAAACACACTCCTCCTATGTTTCTCCTTTTCTCTGAATAGACATGTACGTTTTCCACACATCAAGCAATTCTTTTTTTTTTTTTCAAGTTCTCATCATTTATTGATAAAGCATAATAGTCCATGGCATTAGAGTCTAAGGAGCATTCTATGCAATTCATGGTGAGTTACAGGACGAATAAGGCAATATTTTACTCTTCAAGTTATAGTCATGGAATTAACCTGACTTTCCTTGGAGCGTAGGACTTCTGCTGGGAGGAAATGATGCAGTGTGAAGTAGTGGAACGTGTACTGTTTTTCTTTTTTAACATCTTTATTGGAGTATAACTGCTTACAATATTGTGTTAGTTTCTGCCAAGCAGTTCTCCTAGATTCAATTCAGTTCAGTTCTGACACTGTGTACCTGAAGTTAGCATCAGATCCCACAAGTTAAGAGTTCAGTCCCACAAGACTGCCCCCACTTCAGATGCCAATCACAAGTCCCAGATGCCACCTGAACTTCTGACTGACCAGCTGTATATTGGGGTTCACATGACCCCCTCCTTGGGTTTGATAATTTGCTAGAGTGGTTCACAGAACTCAGGAATACACTTTCGTTTACTGGTTTATTACAAAGGATATAATAAAGGATACAGAAAAACAGCCAGGTAAAGAGATATCTAGGGCAAGGTCCAGAAGGGTCCCAAGTGCAGGGGAGCTTCTATCCCAGCGGAGTTGGGATGCACCACCCTCCTGGCATGTAGATGGCTTCACCAACTCAGAAGCTCTCTGAATCTTATACTATTGGGATATTTACGGAGGCTTTATTGCCTAGGCATGATTGATTTAAATTCCATTTTCAGACCCTCTCCCCTCTTTGGAGATTGGGAGGTGGGGCTGAAAATTTGAAGCTTCTAATCATGGTTTGTTCTGTCTGATGGCCAGTCCCTATCCAGGAGCCCACCAGGAGTCACCTCATTAGAACAAAATACAATGATATCATCCAGGAAATTCCAAGGGATTTAGGATCTCTGTCAGGAACCAGGATCAGAGAACAAATATTAGAACAAAAGATGCTCCTAGTGCTCTTATCACGTAGGAAATTATAAGGGTTTTGAGAGCTTTGAGTCAGGAACTGGGGTCAAAAACTAAATGTTAGAACAAAAGAATCTCCTGGTACCCCTATCTGCAAGGGTTTTAGGAGCTCTATGTCAGAAACTGGGGGCAAAGACCAGTATATATATTTCACAGCAAAGATCCAGCTTTGGCATGTGGATATCTAGTTTTCCAGCACCATTTGTTGAAAAGACTGGTCTTTCCCCATTGAATGGTCTTGACACCTTTGTCAAAAATCATTTTACCATATATGCAAGAGTTTATTTCTGGACTCTATTCCATTCCATTGGCCTATATGTCTGTCTTTGTGTCCGTACCACATTGTTTTGATTATCTTTGTGTCAGTACCACATTGTTTTGATTACTGTAACTTTATAGTAAGTTTTGAAATCAGGAGGTGTGAGTCCTCTAGCTTTGTTCTTTTTCAAGATTGTTTTGGCTCTTCGGGTCCCTTGAGATTCCATATGAGTTTTAAGGTTGGTTTTTCTATTTCTGCAAAAAAAAAAAAAAAGGCATTGGGATTTTGATAGGGACTGCTCTGAATCTGTAGCTCACTTTGGGTTTTTAACAGTATTGTCTTCCAATCCACGAACACTGGGTGTCTTTCCATTTATGTAGGTCTTTAATTTCTTTCAGCAGTGTTTTGTAGTTTTCATTGTACAAGTCTTTCACCTCCTCAGTTAATTCACAGTATTCTTTTTGATGCCATTGTAAATGGAATTGTTTTCTTACTTTCATTTTTAGAGTGTTCATTGTTAGTGTAAAGAAATGCAACTGAAACTTGTGTGTTGACTTTGTATCCTGCTACTTTGTTGAATTCATTTATTAGTTCTAACAGGGATGGGGGGCGGTCTTTAGAGTTTTCTACATATAAGAAGTTATGTCTCAATTGATTTTAATAGATAGCTATCATACAAAGTAGCTTCTCAAACCACAATGAAATTAAGGTAGAAATTAATAACAAAAGTAAAACTGGAAGATTCACAAATGTATGTAAACAACACACTCTTAAATAACCAATGGATCAAAGAAGTAATCACAAGGAAAATTAGAAAATATGTAGAGATAAATGAAAACACAACACGCCAAAACTTACGGGATGCAGCAAGAAATGCTTGGGGAGTGGTGGGGGCATTGGTAGCTATTAAACACAAATGTTAAAAAACACAAAAGATCTTAAATAAAATAAAAAAAAATAATAAAAGGGTCTTCCCTGGTGGTCCAGTGGTTAAGACTCCGTGCTTCCCGTGCAGGGGGCACAGGTTTGATCCCTGGTCGGGGAACTAAGATCCCGCATGCCACGTGGTGTGGACAAAAAATAAAAAAAAATTTTTAAACACAAAAGATCTTAAATCAACAACCTAACTGTATAACTTAAGGGACTAGAAGGAAAAGAACAAACTAAACTCAGAGCTAGCAGAAGGAAGGTAATATAAGGAACAGAGCCTAGGTAAACAACACAGAGAATAGAAAAATCAATGAAACCAAAAAATCGGTTCTTTGAAATCAACAAAATTGACAAACCTTTAGCTAGGTGGACTAAGAAAAAGAAAAGATTCAGATTACTAAACAGAAATGAAAATGGAGACATTATTACCAATTCTACAGAAGAAAAAAATGATTAGAAGAGAGTACTGTGAACAATTGTATGCCAAAAAATTAGATAACCTAGATGAGATAGACAAATTCCTAGAAATACAAAACCTACCAAGACTAAATCACAAAGAAATAGAAAATCTGAATAGACCTATAACCAGTAAGGAGATTGAATCCATAATCAAAAATCTCCCAACAAAGAAATGCCTTGAACCTGATGGCTTCACTGGTGAATTCTACCAAACAAATTTAAAGAACTAATTCCAGTCCTTCTCCAACTTTTTTAAAACACTGAAAAGGAGGGAACACTTTCTAACTCATTCTTTGAAGCCAGCATTACCGCCATACCCAGATGCCGCTAAAAAACTACAGACCAATATCCCTTATAAACATTAATGCAAAAATCCTTGACCAAATACTAGCAAACTGAATTCAGCAGCATATTAAAAGGATTATACACCATAACCAAGTGGGATTTATCTCTGGAATGCCAAGAATGCTTCAACATATGAAATTCTATCCGTGTAATATTCCACATTAAATAATGAAGGGAAAAAATCCACATGGTCATCTTAGTTGATGTACAGATGTCTTCCTTGTCCACATGAACTAAGTACAGTTTCATTATAACATTCTCATTTTTAATGTTTCCTTCATGTTTCTTAAAAATAATAAATTGAGCATTCTATACTTAATCTTTACAACCCAGTGGGTTAATTAGTATTTTAATTTCCATTTTACCAATAAGGAAACAACCTTGTGACTTCCCTGGTGGCGCAATGGTTAAGAATCCGCCTGCCAATGCAGGGGACACGGGTTCAATCCCTGGTCCAGGAAGATCCCACATGCCACGGAGCAACTAAGCCCATGCACCACAACTACTGAGCCCACGCTCTAGAGCCCGCGAGCCACAACTACTGAGCCTGCGTGTCACAACTGCTGAAGCCCACGCACCTAGAGCCCATGCTCCTCAACAAGAATAGCCACCGCAATGAGAAGCCCGCGCACCACAATGAAGAGTAGCCCCTGCTTGCCGCAACTAGAGAAAGCCCCTGCACAGCGACAAAGACCCAACACAGCCAAAAATAAATTAAAAAAAAAAAAAAAGAAACTGAACCTCAGAAAGATGCCTAAGTTCACCCAGCTAGTAGAATTAGAATGAAGGATTATTCAAGATTCTGGTGTCTTCTAAATTTCCAACAAAGCTCCACCACTTATTCCACCTACTCTTAATTGCTTGGATAAGACCTTCCTTTAGGTGAAGTTAAATTTTTTTTTTCTTTTTAACTAAAGGCAGGACTTTTCAAAGCCTTTAAAAGATGTATTGGGAATTTCCAGAAAGGGGATTTGATAAGCAGCATTTTCCAGTCTTATCTGACACCAAACTCAAAAGAACAAAACTTAATTGTTGACTCTGGGTATAAAGGTGAAAAATTTTATGTACATCTATGAGCTGTTTCTTAGCTACCAGTAGGTACAGTGATGATAGAAGAGACTGGGAATAAGAAGACTGGACAATTCTGCCACCCTCATGCTCTGTGACTTGGGAAAGCTTGTTCACTTTGCTAAGCCTCAGTTTCCTTTTATGCAAAATGAGGGGTTGTAATATTGTCCTCAATTTATCTTTACTCTTTAATGTGAAAATTGGAAAAATTCCAGATGTTTTATTCTCAGTTGAACGAAAATTTTGTTGAAATTTTCCAAATTGAGAATTTATTGAAAACTTCTTGTTTTCTAAGATGAATTAGTTAAATAATGGGAGACAGTATAGCATAGGAGACAACTTGGACTTTGGACATAGTTATTCTAGGTTTCAGTCTTGGCTCCACCACTTATCATTATTCTTAAACGAGGATATTCTTACACAAAGTATATAACCTCTTGAATCCTTGGGTTTCTCGGTGAAAATGAGGGCTTTATTACTTACATTGCCTATTACATAGTAATAGGTGCTTAGGAAATGGAAGCCGCTGGTATTTAATTTGGTAAATCAGTAATTAAATGTGAATAATAAAGATCTGAGTGTAAGAGCTTTAGTTACAGATTAGAGCCGAGGTGTGATCACTTCACTTCCTTAAAGGACTTCAAATTCCATTTCTCCTGCCACTACTAGTGAGAGCATACTGCTTATTGCATAAAGCAAAGCTATCTGTGTTGCAGGAAAGAGAGAACAAAGATCTCTGCTTTTTCCCAAGTTTCTCTCTGGGAATAACTGAAAACAAGTTAAAATATGCATCCTCAACAAGCTAGAGCCAACAAGCCAAGTGGAATTTAGAGAGTACTTAGATTTCAACTCAACCTCCTGCAGTGTTTGTTAGTATAATAAACAGATGAGGTGTGGAAAGAAACACTTCTTAGGAAAGCTCTCTAGTGATTACTGTAGAGTGATTAACTCTAGTTACCCAATCCCTATCCAAATAGTCGAATGAGACATCTGGTTACAACACTGTACGTCTGTTGTTTGTGGTACCTTCCTTGAGTTATACTTAAGCAAGAGATAGATCGAGGATCACAGTATTTCAGATGTAGGTTGCCAAGTGGTGTTGACATCCTACTGTCATCTGATTTGGGAGGAGGAAGTTAGACTAAGGTTGGAATAGGAGAAGGATATAGAATGGTTCACGCACATCCCTCCAATCTCCCCTATGCATTTTGCTAGTTAGAGATTGATTGGGGTTCTGGGTCTTTTTTGCCCTAAAGATAAGTACTTCCTTTCTCCTACTAATGCTGTCAGTCTGTTACATTTGTGTAAATTGATGTAACTAAATGTAATATTATGCTAAATCCTTGGGAGGGCAATTCATTGAAGAGGAGTTAGCTTTGAGAGCTTTGAGGGGAGGCGGAAGGGAGAGATCATCTTGGAACAAGGGATATTTCTCAGTGAGACAGACTTGGATGGGCCTGCCTGAATAGGGGATTTGTGGTACACACTGGTCCTGAAAGATTAGAGGGAGAAGGAGGTGCCAAAGTTAAACTTTCTACTCCTTGAAGCTGTTTTGTCCAGTACCATCTCAGATCACCTCAGATGTCAGTAGATCTGAATGTAAACCAGAGTTCTGAAGAGCAGGCCAGTTAGGTGAAATTACAGATTTAGCTAACCTTTATTGATCACTTACTGTGTACCTGAATTAGTGCGCGGTGTCTTCCACATAATTCTTTTTAAAGAGTCTTGATATTCTCAACTGATAATGGGTATGATGGCACTATCTCATGGGATTGTTGAGGAAACTGTATAGCTCCTTACACAAAGTAGGAATAAATGAGTGATAATGAAAAGAACAATGTTTAAAAACTAGAGAGAGATAAAGAAGTAAAAGTTGATCATTGGCGTGAGGGCAAGATGTTCATTTAAACATTTTCTACTGTATGCTAAGGCACTACACTAGGTCTAGGGGATATAGAGATAAATGGGTTCTCTTTGCAAAAGAAAGTTCCTATTAAAAGAATTACAGCCTGCTGAGTTCTAAAGAAATTAGTTTGGGAGGAGCTTGAAACCAATGACTGAGGTTATTAAATATAAAATTCCCTCAGCTTCTGTGTTTCATCTCTCTTCTGTAAGTGCTTATAGCCAAACATGTTATTGCTGAGGAGAGAATTGGTAGCAAAGCTAATACAGTGTCTCCAGCCAAACCTGTAATATTCTTTCTTTTTGAACAAAGCTGGCATTGCAAAGCTTAATTGGCACCGAAATGACTATTGGCTTGACACATATTTAGTTTTTTATGGGACACATATTTAGTTTTTGACTCACGTTGAAACCAGCCCTATTTAATGTAAATTGGAATAGTCCTTTTAAAGTGCATTTTAGCAGTATGTATCAAGAACATAAAAATATGTATATTCCTCTCAGGGAAAACTGAGAATGTGGGGGGAGAAATGTATATTCCTTGGCCCATAATTTTAACTGGATCCTAAGGGGTAAAAGCCTAAATACAGAGAAACTTTATAAACAGAAATGTTCATCAAAGTGCTGTTTTAATAACAGAACATCAGAAGCAGTTGCAAAATCTATATGTAAATTGTTTTAGCCAATTAGAATATTATATAATCATTAAAATGGGTTATGGAGACTAATGCATAAAGGAGTACTTGGTATAATAAGTAAGAATGCTCAAATTTGTGCATATCCTGGAGAGAAGACTCTCATGGAGAAGAGAAAATTGAGAAATCTCCCCAAACCTTGACTGTATGCAGTGATGTGTAAAAGGTGGGGCTTGTTAGTGGAAAGAATGGGGTGGAAAGATTGGTTCCCAAGCCAGGAGAGAAAACACCAGAAGAGTCCTACGAAGATCAGAAAGCGAAGGTGAATGGATTTTTGTCAAGATGCTTACAGTCTAGAAAGGAGAAGCAAAGACCATTAATCAGTTCCCCCTGTATGTTTGTTTTTGTTTGTTTGTTTTTAAGTTTGGAAAGGAGATTGAATCAAAACTCTAAATCCTTTTCTTGGAATACAGGGAAGTGGTAGTGGTTGTGACCACAGGGAAACCTCTCCCTTCCTCATCTTTCTCTAGTATTTAAACTGTCTTAACCTAACTTATACTAGGTTTTTTAAAGTACAAAACTGAGAGAAAACCCAGGTAGCCAACCCATGTCTAGGTTATGAGTTGCATCTGTTTTCAGACAGTGAGTGCCAGATGAGTTCGGCATGTTTTTCATTTTTGGATCCTGTTGGCTAGCTTTGAGGTCAGGAAATCCATTCCTGCACGATGCATTTAGCATCATGATATAATGAATAAGAGTGCATTCATCTTTGGCGGTCTGTTTCCACTTTTCCTCCTAATTTTTTTGAACACTGTATCTTAATATTTCTCTTCTACTTCCACATATTATCCAATCTTCTTGGCTCTGTCTTTACAATATAACCTCAATCTATCCTCTTCTTTCCCTTTTCACTGCTACGATCCTATGCTAAACCAGCATTCTCTTTCCCTAGGATTCCTGTATAGTCTCCTTGCTGTTTCTTGCTCTCTGTCATGCCCTCTACAATTAATTCACAAAGCAGCCAGAATGACTGGCTACATATGGTCATGACACTCCTGCTGAACTTAGAAGTAAGGCTCTGGGTTAGTGATTCTCAACTCTGACTGTACATTAGACTCAGCTGGAAGCTCCTTCCCTTCCAGGAAAAAATTTACCTGTGCCTAGCCTGCATATTCAGAGAATCTGATTAAATTGCTTTTGTGGGGGGGGAGGTGTCTAGATAGCTGTAGATTCCCCTTGGATGCTTCTGATGTGCAAGCAGGGTTGAGAAACACAACCCTAGATGAACTTTCCCTACCCTGCCTACTTCTCAGACCTTATCTGCCAACTTGCCAAGCTTGTTCTGTCTCAGATGTGTCTCTCCCACCCCAGTTTTGTTTTGTTTTGTTTTTCCACTTTTTTTTTTGGCTGTGTTGGGTCTTCGTTGCGCACAGGCTTTCTCTAGTTGGGGTGAGCGGGAGCTACTTTTCGTTGCGGTGCGCGGGCTTCTCATTGCAGTGGCTTCTCTTGTTATGGAGCATGGGCTCTAGGTGTGCAGGCTTCATTAGTTGTGGCACGTGGGCTCAGTAGTTGTGGCTCGCAGGCTCTAGAGCGCAGGTTCAGTAGTTGTGGTGCACAGGCTTAGTTGCTCCACAGCATGTGGGATCTTCCTGGACCAGGGCTCGAACCCATGGCCCCTGCATTGGCAAGCAGATTGTTAACCACTGTGCCACCAGGGAAGTGCTGTTTTTCCACTTTTTAAATAAACTTTTTATTTTAGAATAGATTTACAGAAAACTTTTAAAAATAGTATGCAGACTTCCCATATACCTTCACTCAGTGTTCCTTATTAACATCTTACATACTAGTTTGGTACATTTGTCACAATTAATGAACCAGTATTATTGCATTATTATTAACTAAAGTTCACACTTTATTCAGATTTCTTTAGTTTTTACCTAATGTCCTTTTTCTGTTCTGGGATCCCATCTTACATTTAGTGACTGTGCCTTCTTAGGCTCCTCTTGCCTGTGACAGTTTCTCAGACTTTTCCTGGTTTTTGATGACCTTGACAGTTTGAGGAGCACTGGTCATGTATTTTGTGGGTTGTCCCTCAATTGGGATTTTTGTGATGTTTTTCTCATGATGAGGCTGGAGTTTGGGGTTTGGGGAGGAAGACCACAGAGGTAAAGTGCCTTTTCATTACATTTTATCAAGGGTACATATTATCAACAGGATTTATCGCTATTGATGTTGACCTTGATCATCTTGCTCAGGTAGTGTTTGTCAGGTTTCTCCACTATGAAGTTAATCTTTTTTCCTCCTTTTCCGTACTGTACTCTTTGGAAGGAAGTCACTATGCACAGCCCATACATACCTAAGGAGTGAAGAGTTATGTTCCACCTCCTAGAAGGCAAAGTATCTACATAGTTATTTGGAATTCTGCACAGGATTTGTCTATTCTCCCCCATTTATTTATTTATTCAGTCATGTATTTCTGTTCATATGGACTCAAGGATGTTTATTTTGTATTTTGGATTATAACCTATTACTACTTTATTTTCTTGCTCAAATTGTACCAGCTTTGGCCATTGGGAGCTCTTTCAGTTGATTCCTGTATCACTTTGATATATTCCCATCATTATGGGGTTTTTTGAGCACTCCTTTACTTTCTGGAACTACAGGATTCTCCAGGCTCATCTTGTGTATTTTTTGCTCCAGTCCTAGAATTAGCCATTTCTCCAAGGAACCTGGTTCCTTTTATTGGAGAACAGTATTATAAACCAGAATCTGGGCATTATGTGTGCTTGCTATTGGGGTGTGTGTTGTTGCCTCTAGGCCCTCTCAGCTGATAGAGCAAAGACATACGTGTGTATACTAAGCTAACTAGTTCTATATGCAGCCATCTGTCTAAATTAAACTTAAAAATGAGTTGATTCAGATGTTTCCAGCTCTCACCCACATGGATCATTCCAGCCTTCTCCCCTCGACTATCTGTAACTTCCCGCTTCAACAATGAGAAAACTGGCTCCCACTCTCTGTTTTATTGTTCAGAGTATAAGTATATGGATATAGTGCTTCAGAATGAACATATACAGTGAACCAACTCTGTCAGCTAGAGCACAGTGCTTGTGTGCAGTTCCTTTTGCCTTTAGTCTTACAGACTTCACTCATTTCCAGAGTTTTAGGTTAACACCTTTTCCTCCCACCCCATTCAGTGAGGTTGTTTCATATATTTTTAATACAATTAGATTATTTTGTCACAGTCTGTGTTCCATCCTGGGATCCTCTCACCTTCTAAATTATTTTTTAAATTTCTGTACATTAAGGTTCACTCTGCTGTAAAGTTCTGTGGGTTTTGACAAATGCATAGTGTCATGTATCCATTTGTCTCAGAGTTTTTGCATTTGTCCTTCTGCCTGGAATAGTCTTCCCACATATTTTCCCATGACTGGACCCTTATCTTTCATCAGGTCTCTCCTGAAATGTTATCTCCTTGGAGAGTCCTTCTTTGAGCACCGTATCCTGAGGAATCCCCAGCCTAAATTTTTGTTCATTTATTTTCTCTATGTGTGTGGTTTGTTTTGCTCAGTCTCTCTCTAGTAGATACAAGCCTAATGAGTGCAGGGACTGTATTTGTATCCTGGATATCTAGAATACCAGATCAGTTAATATTTGTTGATATATGAATAGTCCTTTCCTAGCATATTGCTAGTGCATGTTTTTAATACTCATCAGTAGTGACTGAAAAGCAGGCTTATTCAAGTTGGGCTTCTAGTTTACCCTGATTCACTACTTATACAATAAAAGGGTTTTGCTTGCATTAGGTTAAGTATTTCAGTATACTGAAGATGTACAGTTACCCTGATTGTTCTCTCCTACAGTGTTCATAACCCCTTTTTTAAAAAGTTATTTTAATAAGTGACGTATAATCTCTGGTCCCACTTAGAATTGTACAGTACCATGGATTTCCTGGCCTGACTGTACATTAGAATCAACTGAGGAGCTTTTCAAAAAACCCACTGATTCCTTGGCTCCATCCCTGACTTATTGATCTCCAGGAAGATTCTGCAAATATGTATTTTTAACAGCCAGCTTAGCATCTAGTTCTGACTAGATAGAGTTTAATTAAAACCCCAGGGTATTAATATACCATGAGTTTTGGTGACATTTTCTAGAGGATTTCACTTTAGTAGCTATGATTATTGAAGCTTATACTAAAAGGTCTTTTTAACTCGGACAGACTTTTTCTGCAGCCTTTTAAGCCCTTAACTGTGTGCTAGGTACTGGGGAGCATTATATAGAGATGAACCACAGACACTGCCGTTAAGGAGCATGTATCCTCTGATAAGGCAGTAGAATGAGTGTAAATAGTCATAATAACTGATAGAAAATAATAGGTTCATAAGAGAGGTAGAAAACATTTTTGGTAAAGACAGAGTAGTCATTCATACCCTGAGAAGAAGGTAAAAGTAAAGTCCCAATTCTTAAAGAGAATGTACAGAGAGGGAGTGGAACCCTGGACATCCCAGTTATCTGCAATGGGCTGTAAGGAAATCAAAAGTTAAAGGCGATCCTATTATAAGCCAGAAGGCAATAGCCAAACTGGTAAGAGGCCCGCAGGGGTCAGGAAAAAATCCACATTGTCAGAGCTGTCAAAGCCAGTGGTTCTTAATAGAGCTCTAGAGTTCTTAACAGAGCTTTCCAATTGCACTGTTGAAAATTTTGTAGTATTTTAAACATAAAAATATATTAGCAGGGACTTCCCTGGTGTCACAGTGGTTAAGAATCCGCCTGCCAATGCAGGGGACACGGGTTCGAGCCCTGGTCCAGGAACATCCCATGTGCCATGGAGCAACTAAGCCCATGCACCACAAATACTGAACCTGCTCTCTAGACCCCACAAACCACAACTACTGAGCCCGTAAGCCACAACTACTGAAGCCTGCACACCTAGAGCCTGTGCTCCACAACAAGAGAAGCCACCACAATGAGAAGCCTACGCACCGCAACGAAGAGTAGCCCCCACTCGCCGCAACTAGAGAAAGCCGGCGCGCAGCAACAAAGAACCAACGCAGCCATAAATAAATAGTTCAGTTTAAAGAAAAAAGCAAAGTTTCTATACTACTTGTGTAATTAAAAAAAATAAACGACTGCATACCTAAAGAATGCAAAGTTCAGTTTTTGGTTTTCTTCTTCTAAGCTTTGGAAAGGATATCCAAATAGTCCAAATTAAATCCCTCACGTTGTACATAAAGGAAGCTAGAATTAAAACATGTTTGGTCACTGATCACAGGGCACAGAACCAAAGCGAGAATCTCAGGCTCCTGACTCACCAGTACATGTTATGACATTCTTAGCAGGTTGAGATCAATCTCTTTTTCCTGTTGCTTGCTGGTTATTAAGAGGAATTTCTTGAGGATAGAGACTGTATTGTATTCATCCCTATATCCCTGGACATAGTAAGTAATACACAGAATAGGAAATAAACAGTAGACATGTGTTGCATGAAAGGATGGATGGATGGGTTTGGCTTTTGTATTAGACCTTGAAGCAAGGCTAGAATTTAGCTCTGTGGAAATTCTGGTCATTAGGTGTACACGTAAGCTGTTAGATTTGTTGAGTATCGGACACCTAAAGGGAAATAGAAAATAATGTAGAAAGCTAGGTTGGGGCCACGTTATAGAAACAATTGAATGCCAAGCTAAGGATTTTGGATTTTATTATCCAGTCAGCTGAAAACTTTTGAGCAGAGAAATAACACACACACAGGGGAGTGGGGAGACCAGGGGAGGTGGGGAAGAGTTAGAAAGAGGAGGAGAAATTAATTATTTTGACAATTCACTTGAGGTGTCATTAAAGCTTGATTGAAGATGCCGGCTCAGGGAATGGAAATGTGATTATAGATATAGAAAACAGTCAGAACTTGATTACTGATGAAGTATGTAGTTCAAGGGATAGAGTACTCAAAGATGAGGCTGAGGTTCCAGATGTCATATTTGCCTGTATATTTTGGAAGGTGGTGATGTCATTAACACATACAGTGGTTTTAAATGATGCATTTGTGGTACTGGTGCCACATCTACGTAGAAATGTTGAATAGGCTATTGGAAACGTGCTGCTAAACTTCAGAAAAGGTGACAGGTCCAGAAATTTATGAGTCATTTGAGTAGAAAGGGTCATTGAGGATTGCCAGGAAGAGGCAAAAGCCAAGGACACATCCTTAGGGAAATTTCTACATTTAGAGGGGATAGGAGAAGAGCCAGAGAAGGAAATTTGGTCATAGACAAAGTGAAACCTGAGAATAGTACAAGGAGAAGGGAGTAGGGAAAGTACATATTGGAGGGAAGCATCTGAATTACAGACTTCCTTTGATAAAAAGTTTTACACATTTTGAATTATAAGCTAATAGGTAAAATGATGTAAGTTAGTGAAAGGCATTACATTTGCAGAAAACCTGCATTTTTATATCAGTATGATAAACAATAGATGTTTAGCATTAAAGACTTTTGCTGGGCGCAGAGGTTGAAGAAGTCTTTCATTTTTTAAACTTGAAATTGAGAGAATATTGATTTTGATCAAGTAGTCTTGAAAACCTTGAAGTTTTAAAAGACAAGGAATTTTCATTTTTTTGTTGTTGTATGGGAGTAACATCTACAATAACTGACTGAATAAATTCTGAATAGTGACATTTTACCATACTTGAGTATCTGCCTTCAAAACTTTATTTTCCCAGCGGTATTCATAAGTATTCTATTAGGAGTAAAAATATCCAATATGTACTGTTAGTTTTTCCCTAAGTAACTTTTTGTTTTTAATCTTTCAGGATCTGACTGGCATAGAATCTATGGATCAATGTCGCCATACCTTGGAACAGCATAACTGGAACATAGAGGTATAATAGGATTCATTGTGAGCTTACTTATATTTCTTTTTCCCTGGTCTGATAACAAATCTCAAAGACACGTGTTTTTTTTGTTTGTTTCTTTGTTTTTTTATGAATGTCTGAAAATTTTTGTGAAAGGTAACAAACTGTACCTTTTCTGCAAAGTCCCTCCTTTTGCAATCCATGTTAAGTTTTGAGATTTAGCCATTTTGGATACATTTTAGCTCGGTTCATTCATCCTATGTAGCAGGTCTCCTCTATGAGTATACCATTAAAAAACCCCACCGCCCTGTTAAGGCTTTTCCTTTCTCTACTGTCTTGCTATCACAAAGGAGCCTGCAGTCACCACGCAGGGCTGTCTGGACGCCTGCTTCTGGGTGGAATTGTCAGTGGATGGCAGGTGACACGTATTTTTTTTCACAACAGGAATCTTCTCTCAATAGATGTTTTTTCAAATTTACAGCTCTTTAGTCTTTAAAAATAAATTTGTGAGAAAGGTGAATTTTATGATCAAAGTTTATAAAATCATAGAAAAGATTGTGACCAAATCTCTCAGTATAGTGTCCCTCTCTCTTTATTTTTTCTTAATTACTCTTCGAGAAAAATACTGGTTTTTAAATATTTGATTTGTAACCAGATACCATCATGTGAACCTTTTTCTTACATATTTTATAATTTATTCTTTTGGATTTTCTAGATAGTTGTGTCATCTGCAACTGCATGATTTTTTTTTTCAGTATATGGATCTTTCGGTTTTTTTGATATTGAATTGGCTAGAACTTCAGAGCAGTCTCAATTAATAATGGTAATAGCAGACATCTTGTCCTCACTATAATGCCTGTGATGTTTTATTATCAGGTATGTTTCTGGTTACGTTATTATTTTGAGATAGAACTACTAGAATGTAATAAGCTCCATGAGAGCAGAGTTCTTTTGGTTTTGTTAACTGCTGTATTCCCAGCATATAAATTTGATCCTAGTATGTCTTAGGCTCTCAAATATTTATTGACTCTTCTTCCATTCTTGGTATATTAATATATATCAAGAGTGGATGTTGAATTTAATCAAGCACCCTTTTGATATCTGTTGAAATTACTGTTTAATTATGGTATATTATTTGAATAGGGTGCTGGATTTCTGAAAATATACTCCTAAGTGATATTTAGTTATTCAGCACTATTTTTGAGCAATTAAATTCTAGGCTCTGGTACTATGCCAGCAAATAAGACGAAGTCCCTACTCTCATGGAGCTTAATTCTAGGTAATTTAACTTTGCAGTAAATGCTATGAATAAGATGAGTATAGAAAATAGAACAAAGAGGATCAGGAAAGTTATTTTAATAGGGTGGTCAAGTAAGGCCTTTCTGGGGAGGTTATATTTGAGCTGACACCTGAATGATGAAAAGGAATAACGAATGTGCACATTTAAGGGGAATGCGTTTTAGGCAGAGGGAATGATGTTGCTCTGTATGATACTCTGGTGTTGTCTCCTTGTTAGGCTTTGATTTCAAGCATATGCTGGCTTTATAAAATGACTGACTTGATAAAATGAGTTGAGAAGCCTAGATAGCATAGATTTTAAAGAAAGCACTTGAAAACTTATTTCTGCCTGTTCTTTATTGACTTCTTCATGGTTTCCCCATTATTCATAATCTATTTGTTGATAAGCTTTCTTAGAAGATGCTTTTTTCTTAGAGATTTCCAGGTTATTTAGCATAGGCTATACAAAGCAGCATATCATTTACTCTCTTCTGTGTCTGTTCTATTATCCTCTCTTCTCATTGTTTTTATTATGCTTATTTTCCTTTTTTAAAAACAAGACTTGCTGGAGACTAGTTTATTTTATTTGTTTTGTTTATAAAAAGCTCTTATATTTATCAGTTCCTTTTTTCTGTTTATTAAGCAAAATCTCTCTTTAATGTATTTTTTCATACTTTTGTAGGTTTATGTTCCTTTTTTTAGCATTATGATTTTTGCAGCTTTATTTGTACTCTTTCTTGCATTTAAGGCTGTGAATTTTCTTCTGAAACTGTATTTTAAAAGTTTTTCATTTTCTTCTTTGGCCCAAGAGTTATTTAGAAACATATTTGGAATTCCTAGTAGCTTGTTTTTTTTTGTTTATCCTTTTCATATTAATCTTTCATTTTATTTATATAATTTAATATTTATATATTAAGGTCCTTGTCATTTAATAACATTATAAAATATATATTTTTAAAAAATTAAATTCTTAAAATTTAGAGAAAAATATAGAGATAAAAGGAGCCACCATGTACCTACTATCCAGCTCCTGAAAGCAGGCATTTTGCAATACTTGTTTCAAATTTCTCTTAAACAAATATAGATAAAATTGAAGCCCCCATTGTCAGTTGCTTGCATGTCATCCTGTCTGCACCCCCTCCCTTTCTTTCCCTTCTTTCTTAGAAGTAACCACTATCGACAACAGTGGTTGTCAAGGAATGTGTTTTTTGTGGGATGAAGGTTTGGTGTCTGTATTCAATCAAGCTTATTAAATGTACAATTAAAATCTGCTGTTTCTTTTTTTTCTGGTTACTTAATAAGACTACTTGACATGATGAACTTGAATGTGGTTTTATAGATTTCTTTATTTTTCATTGGTAATATCTTTGTTTTTTCCTGATTACAAAACCAATACATGTCTACAAACAATTTAAGAGTTTATAAAGTTGAAAATTAAAGTTCTTAATAACCATACTTGAGATAACTACTTTTGATGTTTTAGTATATTATATGTCCTTCCAGACTTTCTTATATATACACCTCTGCTTAGTGTGCTGATAATATTAACTTTCCCAATGTTAATAACAAATATATCAAAGAGAATGCTTTTCTATATGCTGTGGGAAGACAGTACATGGTGCAAATAAAATGCATTAATAAATTCTGTGTTTATTTGGTGGGGGAGATGTTCTAACTTTTATATAGTTTGACTATTTTATTTGATGCATGAAGACCCGTGGCCATTAGAACTTTCTTGTAATAACATATCCTTTGTTAATATCAGATGATGCTTTTTACTTTAAATTCTAATTTGGTTTATTACTATTGCTGCCCCTGCTTTATTTATTTATTGTTTTACAACTAATCTGGTATAATGTCAGCCATGCTTTAACATGAAATGACGTATAGAAATATTAAAAACTTGTTGCAAAAATACCCATGCACCCACACAGGAAAAGAATTCCAGTGTTAAGAAGAAAATGCTCACCCTTAATCCCATCATTTCATGGATAGCTAGTGTTAAATTTTAGTGTATATCCTTTCAGACTATTTTTGTTCGTTTATATGGCTATATAGGTTTAAATATAATTTTCTTGTTACACAAATGGGATTATGCTATATTTACATTTTTTCACTTTTAGTAACTCATAAAAATAATACATAAAGATAACTGTCATTTGAAGACATACAGATGGTGGCCAATAGGCACATGAAAAGATGCTCAACATCACTAATTATTAGAGAAATGCAAATCAAAACTGCAATGAGGTACTATCTTACACCGGTCAGAATGGCTATCATTAAAAAATCTACAAAAAACAAATGCTGGAGAGGGTGTGGAGAAAAGGGAACCTCCTACACTGTTGGTGGGAATGTAAGTTGGTGCAGTCACTGTGGAAAACAATGTGCAGTCACTGTGGAAAACAATGTGGAGGTTCCTCAGAAAACTAAAAATAGAATTACTGTGCGATCTAGCAATCCCATTCCTGGGTCCATATCCAGATAAAACTATAATTCAGAAAGATGCATGCACCCCTGTGTTCATAAGCAGCACTATTCACAATAGCCAAGAAACAACCTAAATGTCCATTGACAGATAAATGGATAAAGAAGATGTCGTGTATATATACAATGGGATACTACTCAGCCATAAAAAAGAATGAAATAATGCCATTTGCAGCAACATGAAGTTCAAACAAAGCCTAAGATTAAATATGAAAAAAATCCTGCTCAGATCATTTGCCTACCACTGTTTCTCAGTCCTACACACCCAACATAGCAATATTAACAATTTCTTTTGCTTTTTTCCCAGATATTTTTGTGCCTGTCTAAAAATATGTATATTTTTCTCCAAAGAGCTTCTATTTATATGGACTGTATCTATTGATATCTATTACCATATGACAAATTAAAACTGAAATTGTTCTGTTTATTAATTCACTTTAAAAATAATAAACTCGGGACTTCCCTGGTGGCGCAGTGGTTAAGAATCCGCCTGGCAGTGCAGGGGACATCGGTTTGATCTCTGGTCTGGAGGATCCCACATGCCGCGGAGCAACTAAGCCTGTGCTCCACAACTGCTGAGCCCGTGCTCTAGAGCCCGTGCTCTGCAACAAGAGAAGCCACCGCAATGAGAAGCCCGCATACTGCAATGAAGAGTAGCCCCCGCTCGCCGCAACTAGTGAAAGTCTCGCGCAGCAACGAAGACCAAATGCCAAAAATTTTTTTTAAATAATAATAAATAAATAAACTCATTACATGTTAACATTAATGTTTGCAGACTTTTTTGTCTGGCTTAATAGAAAACAGCTGGATTTTCATATTCACTCCTGCTTGTAATCTTTTGTGATACGTAGTTTTAGTTGAAGTATGTGAAGAAAATCTGGCTTCACCCAGGTATGTAGTTTACCATTTTAACCATTTTTAAGTGGCATTACAATTTAGTGGCATTAATTTAATTACATTTACATTGTTGTTCAACAGTTACCACTATCCATCTTTTTTTTTTTAATTTATTTTTGGCTACATTGGGTCTTTGTTGCTGCGCGTGGACTTTCTCTAGTTGTGGTGAGCAGGGGCTACCCTTCGTTGTGGTGTGCGTGCTTCTCATTGTGGTGGCTTCTCGTTGTGGAGCACAGGCTCTAGGCGTGCGGACTTCAGTAGTTGTGGTGCGCGGGCTCAGTAGCTGTGGCACAGGGATTTAGTTGCTCCGTGGCATGTGGGATCTTCCCGGACCAGGGATTGAATGTCCCCTGCATTGGCAGGCAGATTCTTAACCACTGCGCCACCAGGGAAGTCCCACCACTATCCATCTTTAGAACTTTTTCATCGTCCCAAACTGAAACTCTATACGCATTAAACAATTACTTCCCATTACTGTCTCCACCCAACCTCTGGTAACCGCAACTCTTTCTGTCACTATAAAATTTGACTATTCTAGATACGCATATAAGTGGAATCAGACAATATTTGTCTTTTCGTGTCTGGCTTATTTCACTTAGCATAACGTTTTCAAGATTTATCCATGTCACAACGTGTATCAATACTTTATTTTTTATTATCAAATAATATTCCTTGTATGAATCTACCACAATATCTTTATCCATTCATCAGTTGATAAACATTTGGATTGTTTCCCCTTTCAGTTCTTGTCATTAATGTTGCAGTGGATATTAGTGTACAAGTTTTTGTGTGGACACATGTTTTCATTTCTCTTGGGTATATATCTCGGAGTGGAATTGCTGAATCATATGATAACTATGTTTAACCTTTTGAAGAACTGCCAGACTGCTTCCAAAGAGGCTACACTATTTTACACTCCCAGCAATGGTATATGATGGTTCCAATTTTTCCACATCCTCACCTATAACTTGTAACATCTGTCTTTTATTATATTACAGTCATTCTAGTGGTTATGAAGTAGTATCTTGTGATTTTGATATGCATTTTTCTGATAGCTAATAATGTAGTACATCTTTTTATATACTTCTTGGTCATTTGTTTATCTCCTTTGGAGAGATGTCTATTCAAATCCTTTGCCCATTTTTAAATTGGATTGTTTGTCTTTTCAATGATGAGTTGTAAAAGTTCTTTATATATACTGTAGATACTAGATGACCCTTATCAGATATATGATTTGTAAATATTTTCTCCCATTCTGTGGGGTTGTCTTTTGACTCTATGTTAGTGTCCTTTGATGCACAAAAGTTTTCAGTTGTGATGAAGTCCAGTTATCTATTTTTTTCTCTTATTGCTTGTGCTTTTAGTGTCTTATCTAAGAAACCATTGCCTAATCCAAGGTCACAAGATTTTCACCTGTGTTTTCTTTGGAGTTTTATAATTTCAGCTCTTATATTTAAGTCTTTGATGTATTTTGAGTTAGTTTTTGTATATAGTGTGATTTAGGGGGTCAGCTTCATTATTTTGCATGTGAATATCCAGTTGTCTCAGCCTCATTTGTTGAAAGACTATTCTTTCCCCATTGAATTGTGTCTTAATATTTGAAAACATGAAACCTACAGGACTACATGAAGTTAGCCATATGGCAAAGTTTAAAGCCAACTGTCAAGGTTGGAGGACACACAAGTCCTCCAAAAGACCACCCTCACTTTTTTTAAAATTAATTAATTAATTTTATTTATTCATTCATTTATGGCTGCGTTGGGTCTTCATTGCTGCCCGTGGGCTTTCTCTAGTTGTGTTGAGAGGGGGCTACTCTTTTGTTGTGGTGCGCAGGCTTCTCATTGCGGTGGCTTCTCTAGTTGCGGAGCATGGGCTCTAGGCGCACGGACTTCAGTAGTTGTGGCACATGGGCTCAGTAGTTGTGGCTCGCGGGCTCTAGAGTGCAGGCTCAGTAGTTGTGGCGCATGGGCTTAGTTACTCCGTGGCATGTGGGATCTTCCCGGACCAGGGCTTGAACCTGTGTCCCCTGCACTGGCAGGCGGAATCTTAACTACTATGCCAGCAGGGAAGTCCCTACCCTCACTTCTGACAGCAACTGCAAGTTCAAGGTGTTCCTAAAACCACCTTCAGGTTTGATAATTCACTAGAAGAGCTCACCGAAAGGTATTATAACTCATGGTTACAGTGTATTACAGGAAAAGGATACAGATTAAAATCAGCTAATGAAAGAGACACTTAGTGCAGAGTCTTGAGTTCCAAACACAAAGATTCCTTACTTCTCTCATGGAATCGGGACATGTTACACTCCTGGCACAAGTGTGTGACAATATGCATGAAGTATTACCAACCAGGGAAGCTCACCTCAGCTTCAGTGTCCAGAGTTTTCACTGGGGCTTCATTACATAGGCATGATTGATTTGATTGGTTGCCTATGTAATTGAACTCAGTCTCTAGGTTGACTGATACTGCATTACCCAAAATCCCCAGCCTAAATTAAATGGTTGGTCTTTCTAGGGTGGTCAGCCCTACCCTAGGTTCCCATAGCAAAGATACTCTTATCAGGTGTGACATAGATTATCTCCAGAAGTCGAAGGCAGAGATCAGACCTCCTCTTGTGTAAGGCCAAATTTTTTTACTACAGTGGGACAAATATCCATTTTCAGGGGCAGAGTTAGGAAAGGAATGAGACTTTTTAACTGAAGATCGTCTGTCTGCCAGGAATTATATTAGAATCTTTGTGTATGGTCACCTCATTAATTTTTCAAATTAACCCTGAGAAGTATTGTTTCTTCATTTTGCACATGAAAAACTGAGGCACAGAATCCAAGCAATTCTTCTGAGTGCTGGAGCTAGGATTCAGACCTAAGTTTCTCTGCTCCAAAGCCAAGCCTTCCATCAAACACCAACCATCAGGATTGCTCCATTGCACAGCTCTGGGGACACAGTCTGCTTTGCTGTGTTCTCTGTGGATGGTTTTCCTTACGCTTGTACAGTGAAGCACCTTGTATCCCAGCCACCCTAAATAACACATACCATCTTAATAAAAGCAGTGAGCTTCCAGACAAGTTCCTAGTACTCCTCTACTGTGTATGAATTCTGGAGCCATCACCACACATTGCCTCCCACCATAGCAAGTTAAAGAAAGGTTCATAATTATATACTCCCTGGTGACCTATTTTGAAACACCAGCAATGGTTGTCTCATCTCTTCTAGGTTGATTTGAGCATCACTGAAGTTCTTGCTATTCTTTTCTTCTCAGGCTGCTGTACAGGACAGATTGAACGAGCAAGAGGGTGTACCAAGTGTTTTCAACCCACCACCATCCCGACCCTTGCAAGTTAATACAGCCGACCACAGGATCTACAGCTATGTTGTTTCAAGACCACAACCAAGGGCAAGTTATTTCATAGCTGGAATTTCTCCCTTTTTTATTTTAAAAGTTCTTTCACTTGGTTATGTTGATCTCTGTATGATAGGAACAAAAGGAATATTCAGAATATAGAGCTGTTAGCTTGACCTAGCTCCTTGGTAGGTTTATTGGGTTTATCATTTTTCCTTTATTCCTTAATGAACCAATGAAAGTATCCTTTTTTTTCCTGTTTCCATGCCAGTTATTTGAAGAGTTTTCTGTGCCTTGTTTATAGCACTTCATCTACATGTATTTACATGTCTAAAAATGTTTGCTATGTGTTTAATAGATCTTCCACTCTTAAGTTAGAGTGTTTACTGAATTCTTTGTTGCTTCATTTTACTTAATTTTAAGCTACTTCTAGGGAAGTACTTGTAATCTCTGTGGGAGAAATTAGTCTTGAAGGGCTAGCAGCGAGGAGGTGGTTCAGTTAAATTCAGCAAGCACTTAAGAGTGTTCCAAGGTCCTTGATATTTTGCTGTTGGGGATCTAGAGATGAATAAAGAGGCATTCTTCCCTCTTCAAATTATTCAGTCAAATTAGGGAAGTCAGGTGTGTATACTGATAGTGAACACTCCAGAGAACTTTTTGGAGTTTCTTATTCTTGGAGTTACACTCACCTCTTATAATTGGATTTAGAATTTACTCCATCACTCCTTTTTGTGGAGTACTTGATAATGTTTTAAAAATAGTTTCTAAGTAGATGTTTTGGGGTATTCTGAAGTAGAACAGCACAGATTCCTAGAGCAATTATATGATTCAAGGAGTAGTTCTAGGGAATTCCCTGGCGGTCCAGTGGTTAGGACTCCATTTTCAGTGCTGAGGGCCCAGGTCCAATCCCTGGTCAAGGAACTAAGATCCTGCAAGCCGTGTGGTGTGGCCAAAAAAAAAAAAAAAGAAAAAGAAAACTTTTTTCTTTTTTAAATTAAAAAAAAAAGGAGTAGTTCTGTATGTGTCCAATGTTTCTCCAGTTGTTTTGGGCTTGAATGTGTTTGGGACCCTAATGTCCACTAATGGGGCTCCAGAGCTCTAGAGCTCCCTGGCCATGGACACAGAGGGTCTCAGATTAACACAATATACCGTGTAAGAAATGTTTTGTAAGCTATAGAGCCTTATATATTTGCTAATTAATAATAAGAGCAGCAGTAATCAACACTGTTAAAATAATAATTAAGAGTATTACCAAGATTAGCAGCTGTTTGGAGATTTATAATTGTGGTTAATATAATTATTTGTCATTTATATACAAATGTTCAAGGTAGCAGTAGTGGTTATCTTTCTTGTTATTTCTATATACCACATTTTAATATATTAAGTCTAAAAAGGAAAGAATGAATATTTATGATTCAGAGAGGAAAACTTGCAACTGAATTTGACAGCTAATGTATGTAAGTAGCTGCAGAATAAGTGTTCAAGCAAATTTAATACAAAAATTATTGTATAAAAGAAAAATATAATAGTATTAGATGAAGTGAGGTCAAAGGTAGTTGGTTTTTAAGAAGGATGAGGTGGGCCAGGAAAAGGGAACCTTGTTTTGCAGAGGGAGAAATTACAAGAAAAGGACAAAAAAGAATGTAAATCTTAACTAGCAATTAAGGTATTAGGGATTGAGAGAATGATATCTAACTTTGTTTTTGGAATTTCAGGGGCTGCTTGGATGGGGTTATTACTTGATAATGCTTCCATTCCGGTTTACCTATTATACAATACTTGATATATTTAGGTATGTACCTTTGTATGTATGTGTTAGTAGTAACAAGGTAGACGTTGGAGCTGAAACATAGACCAGAATAAGGTTTATGCTCTATCAATTTTGGCTGCCAGTTTGTCATCAGATTGAATACTTTTCCTGAAGTATTCATATAGCATGAAAATATTTTCGGTTTTTCAGACATAACAACAGATGTTATCATTTTCACAAATAAATCTGCCTCCCTATCCCACATGTTTGTCCCCCTACATTCCCTAGTTAATCTTCACACCCTTTCCTTTCCAACCTCTGTTATCTTTACTAGCTTCACACTCCTTGTAACTTTTACCCTAAATCATTTTACAACTCATAATTCCAACAAATTCTTTTGCTCTGAGATGACCTACTTTCTTCTAGATTCCTCCTATAACAATTTCACCATTCTAGACACACCTTCTGTACATTTTCCTCTGTCCTGGCAACCCATAGGTTGCTGGCACTGGAACCCTTCCATATGTGTTCCCCCTTGCTTCACACTTTCACCTTTCTTCTTAATTCCTTCATGTACCATTTGGAGAGCTCAGCACAGGAAGCTACAGAAAGGCTGGAAAATGTCAAGGGGCCCAAGTTTCTGGCACATCAGACTTGGGGTGTCTGGTCTGGAACTCAGTAGTAGATGAACCCACACCTAGACTTCATGGAGAACTAAAATGTTTTATGGGCATCCATGCCAACAGATGGAACCTTGCATACAGGGCATTCTATACCTTCCTCTAAATATGGGCTAATCTTTGCCTTGCTCTAGGGAGCAGAGCCTGAAGGTAAGGACCCAGCAGCTGCAGAGGATCAGACAATACCTAAGAATGGGCATGTAAAAACCTTTAAAATCATAATGAAGTCTTAGTTGATATCTCTATTTTTTTTAAAAAGCTGATTGTCCTAAATTGTGTTGGCCATTGGAATATATTGTAATGAGAAATAAAAAAATTAAAACCTTTATCCATTCATCAAAATTTGAAAACTTAAAGAGTAATAAGATAATCCTAAAATACTTGACTTCAGAGAAAGTTATCAAAACATTAATCTTCTTAAGGATTTCTAATCACTCCCTCACATACACAGCTTCTTACTTTTGTTTTTAATTTGCTCTGGAATGTTTGTGTCAATGAGTTTGATTTGATTACTCAGGAGAAATTCCAAGTGAAATCATGTTTATATGGGGAATTTGTTAAGGGGATAAGGAATTGGCTCGATATTTGGTAAGGAAGGTATCATAGTTTAGTCAGCTTTTCTATGCTGATATTTCTTTAAGTATATGAATATTGTTTGCTTTCTTTGGGAAAAAATATGCATGGCATGTGTTACTAATTTTAATCCGACTGTATCATCCAAGTAACTTATTTAATGTTACATAGCACATTGACTTATCAAGCCCCTGCTCCTTTGCCTTTTATGGAAACCCAGAGGATAAATAACTGGTACTATACAAATGTGATAAGATGGGCTCTTTAGAAACAGATGTGTGGTACCGTCTTTAACCTTACAGTAACTGCCAGGTCTCCAACTCTGCCAGTGTTGTCTAGATCCATTTTATAACTTCCTCCATGGATGCTATCAACCATAAATCACTGAGCAGAATTTACTTGCCCCGTTGAAGAGCAAGTCAGTCATGACTGCAAGTTTGGATTTGAAGTTCTTGTCCATAATTTGAATAGTTTGGGAATGTGGACTCATAATTCAAAATCCCAGGAGAACAGAAAGGAAAGGGAGAGGCAAGTAGAAGAACCAGAAAGAGATACAGCTCTGTTCTAGAATAGCACTAATAGAACTTTCTGTGATGATGGAAATGTTCTATATCTGCAGTGTCTAGTGTGGAAGCCACTAGCCACATGTGGCTGTTGAGCACTTGAAATGTGGCTGGTGTGAGTGAGGAAGTGAATTTTTAAAATTGTATTTAATTAAATTAATTTTCTTGGTAATTTAGATAGCCACATGTGGCTCGTGGCTGCTGTTTTAGACAGTGCCGTTATGGAGAGTCTGGGGACACAGCCTGACCTGTGATCTTTTTGGATATTGCGTCTTCCTTTCCCAATTCTTATAGCCCTAAATTTTTCTGCAAAAAGCACTCAAGATTTGTTTAGGCCAGTGTTGGAATTTATAATTCTAGTAATTTGCATTCTTCTTAAGCAGACAGTGGTGTAACACTTGCTGCTTTGTGGCTTTTGAGCTAGCCTGTACTCTCAGGTTTGATGGTCCACTCACAGACCGTTCACCTCCCTTTGCTGCCATGCCCATGGCTCTGCTATAGGAATCTTTACAAACTGGCCCACTCCATATGCACTACAGTAAGCCGATTCATGTGATATTTATTCCTTCCTCCCCAGGTTTGCTCTTCGTTTTATACGGCCTGACCCTCGCAGCCGGGTCACTGACCCCGTTGGGGACATTGTTTCATTTATGCACTCTTTTGAAGAGAAATATGGGAGGGCACACCCTGTCTTCTACCAGGGAACGTACAGCCAGGTCAGTGCCACAAACCATATAGATGCCAATTTTTGATATGATTCTATCCTCAAAGGAAAGCATAGCTTAGCACTGATCATGTCATTCTTTGATTCAGAAACTTTAAATAGCTTTTTATTGCTTACATAAAAAGAGACCAAGCCCTTTAGCTGGGCCCTCCTTGATCTAATCCCAACCTCCTTTTGAGGTCTTTCCTGCATAACTCGTTTCCCTATACCCTAGGTTCCAGCTGACCATTCCCTTAACATACTCTGTACTTTCCCACCTCTGTGCCTTTGCTTTTGATTTACTGTTTCCTCTATCTAGAATGCCTTCCTCACATTTTTGCTAATTGGAATCTTGCCCATCCTTCACCAGCTCATGTCACTCCCCTCTTGTACCCTTTCCTAATTGTTGCGCCCTACCCTGCCTACTTGCAATCTAAAATAGTAGTCTTTCCTTTTGTACTTTCATAGTGGTTTTCTTTTTTTTTAAACGTTATAGCAATTTCACATTCTTCCTTATTTTATAGTTGTTTGTGTTAATGTCTTATCTCCTGTATCAGACTGCAAGCTCCTCCTTATAGGCAAAACCTAAGTCTTGTATCCCTCGCAGAATTGAATAAGGGGATAGACCATAGACTCAAAGCAACACATCTCATTCAACCCAAGCCACGCAGACATTCGACTGTTGTTACCTCTCAGGGAGCAAAAATTAGGAGTTCTATGGGTGTTGGGCATATCTCTAGTTTACCAGAGAAAAATGTAGAAGTAACACCTTATGCCTGAGGGTGGTTCTGCAGCCTCCAGGATTCCTGGATCTATCTGGAGAAAGAGAAAATGCTTACTCTTGCTTCCTTCTGTGATTCTCCCACATCTGCTTTTTCCCACTGGCTGCTCCCACCCCACTCAATGAGCATTAAGCACGTACTATATGCCATGCATTGTGCTCAGTGCTAGAGATACAGACATGAATGAGATGGGCACCTCTCATACACCCTCTTTGCTGTAATCCTGAAGGTAGACCACCAATGGTCATTCAGGAAATCTTAATTAAATTGTAATGTACTTGGGATTCTGCAAATGCAAAAGCATACACAGAAATCTGGGACACTAGCCTTGTCTTTGAAGATCTTTTAAACCCCATGCTCTTTAAAATGCCCTTGGGTCCCTCAGTCCCTCATCCCTGCTTGGTATGTGGCCTTGGATCAGGCTTATCTTCGCAGTATTTTTTATGTTGTAGCTGTAAAGTGGCAAAACTCTCATCTCCCTTTTCAGGTCAGATTTTCCTGTTTACATCTTCCTTTAGATTGTGGGAACAGATGACTTTTCTGTGATTGGGTGGGAAGGGGGCCTTTTTTTGTCAGCCTGCCTACTCTTATGTGCCTGATAGAATTTAAATCCTAACAACACTAAAAACTTTTTCATTGAAGCTTGTTAGCATGGACTTTTTGTAGGGAGAGAAATGCCAGGGTTATGAAGGTAGGAACCCAGGAATTTTCTGGTTTTCTTGCTCACCTTTTTCCCTCATTTCTTCTTTTGTTCCTAAATACGTAGCTGTATCCATTAGGACCCTTAGCCTAACTAAAAATTTGAGGCACAGTCATCATCATAATTTGTGATCTTTTGTTTCTCACAGGCACTTAATGATGCCAAACGGGAGCTTCGCTTTCTTTTGGTTTATCTTCATGGAGATGATCACCAGGACTCTGATGAGTTCTGTCGGTAAGTGGATTGATTTTTTTTTTTCCCCTCTTTTCTGATCTTATCTACTGATAATTTGTAGTAAGCAAGTTCTTCTCATGTCCTCTTCATCCCTCTCCACAGCACCACACTCTGTGCTCCTGAAGTTATTTCACTAATAAACACTAGGATGCTCTTCTGGGCATGCTCCACAAACAAACCTGAGGGATACAGGGGTAAGTCATGTTTCTTTTGCCTCATGGAGATTGTTGAGATATCTTTGGAATAATCTGGAAGGACATGCCATTTATTGCATGAGTATTCTGTGGCTGACCGATCCTCTCAGCAGTCCTGAGAGATGGGGGTTGTATTACCTCCACTTTATGGTTTAGGAAACAAGCTCAGAGAGTTTAAGCCACTGGCCCAGGATCATACAGTTAGCAAGTTTTGGAGCAAGCTCAGGTCTGTCAGGCTCTAGCCCATTCATTACAGTTAACCATTGCCAGAGCCTGTTTTATTTTTAAAAATACCCAGTCCTGGGGCTTCCCTGGTGGCGCAGTGGTTGAGAGTCCGCCTGCTGATGCAGGGGACACGGGTTCGTGCCCCAGTCCGGGAAGATCCCACATGCCGCAGAGCGGCTGGGCCCGTGAGCCATGGCCGCTGAGCTTGCGCGTCCGGAGCCTGTGTTCCGTAACGGGAGAGGCCACAACAGTGAGAGGCCCGCGTACTGCAAAAAAAAAAAAAAAAAAAAAAAAACCCAGTCCTGGCCAGCAGCTTGCCTTTAATCTTAATGAGCTTTTTACTGAAGAGTTTATTCTTGTCATCAGCAATTTTAACAGAGCTTCTTGCACAATGAGTTTGAGTACCCTGAGTGCTGATAGGGATTCAGAAAGCTCAGATCTTTGCTGACTATAACTAACTCTTAACTGGAGGTAAATATCTTTAGAAGTCAGTATAAGATATAAAGGCATCTAGTGAAGGAAAATGTAGTTACTTTGCAGCTACTTCTATTCAGCAACTTTTGAATATATACTAGCATACCAGGTGCTGTGCTAAATCCTGAGAACCAAAGATGCAGCAGATGTTTTGTCTACATCCTGGAATCCGAATTGTTATTCCTAATTGGTTTTTAAACATCTGATAAGTTCCTGCAGTATATGTTTTGCCATTCTCTTACGGCTTTGGGTGTGAGGAGTGATAGATAGAAGGAGACTAAGAATATTTTTAACAGAAGCTTAAAATCTCTTCTTTCAAATCATAAGGTAAAACAGGTAAAGCTCTGTAATTGTAAAATCTTGGTTATTTGGAAGACCAACTTTCTAAACTCCTTCAGAACAGAAAAGCTAGCCCTTTTTTAGTGGGTGGGGGCAGGTAGGACATAGGAAAAGGGGATAAGGAAGGGATTGGATGAGAGGAACAAAAGACAAGGAAGATGATGGTGGAGATCCTCACCAGTAACATAAACTTGAGACTTGCAGCCTTGTCCCCTTCGACACAGGGGGAAATTATGCTGAGCAGTAGCCAGAGTCTTTGTAGAGCCTTTTCCCTCCATCAAATAGACATTGTTCTTGAACTCTGCAGCCTGCCCTAGCATCATCATGACAACCACACCCCACCAGAAAAGCCTGTCCTACTCTAATCAAATTACCTGGGAATAGGGACACAAGTATATAACAACAACAGCAAAAAGATTGAGAAACTAGGAGGGAAAAAGGTAGGCAGGGAATAAATGACACCTCCCTTCTTTCCCAACTGAGACCAAAGCAGTTCTCTCTTGCTTGTTGTGTAAAGTCTAAGAATTAATCTGTTTTATCCCTAAGTCCTGCCCTTGATCTTTTGGGTCTTCTTTCTGTCAGTCTCACAGGCTTTAAGAGAAAACACCTATCCATTCCTGGCCATGATTATGTTGAAGGATCGGAGAATGACTGTGGTAGGACGGCTAGAAGGCCTCATTCAGCCTGATGACCTCATTAACCAGCTGACATTTATCATGGATGCAAACCAGACTTACCTGGTGTCAGAACGCCTAGAGAGGTACAGGGGAGTTCCTCTCTGGAACTGAGACGAGCTGTAGACTTGGGTGCCTTACCTGGGGCTCCACAAATCCTGACTTCTTCTCTGTTAGGCAACTTTAAAAGCCTTGTCCATTTAGTGTTAAAATATTTATATATTTTTACCTAAATAACTCCATCAGATCATCTTTTCTTGGAGATGTGATTCAAAATAAAGACAGGACTCTATGCTCAGGAATGTAAATTGTGTCATTTAAAATAGCTGAGCATGATATAAAGAACTTAAATGTAAAAAATGAGGAATGCTTATAACTTGGTTATAACTCCTCCCCCATCACATAAGTAATGTACATTAATTAATGTAGAAAATTCAGGAAACATAGAAAAGCACAGAAGAAATTTTAAATCACTCATAATCCTACCACCACTTTTAACATTCTGGGGTATTTTCTTTTAATTTTATAGACACAGACACACACACTCCTACGTACATACACAATTTTTTGGAGAGAAAAAGAAATATCCCAAAATGTTACAGTGTTTTCTCTTTAATTAGTAGAACTCTGAATAAGATGTTTCTTTATTTTTCACATCTTCTAAAATGTGTGTATGTGGTTTTTTGGTTTTATGAAAGCAACATACACAAAAATGTTGTAACCCAGAAAGGTATTTACCTATAAAATATGATCCCACTGATCATTTTATGGCAATAATATTGTGTTACTTCTGTTAGGATTGGGGGGAAAGGATAGTTTTACATGGAAAGTTAAAAAGAGAGGGAAAAGCTTGCCATTTCTTTTTCTGCCAAATTAAAGTAAGAAAAGAGATGGCTCATTCAGATTCTGCATGAGAATCTGAATCCCTTATGGTAGTATTAACTGTCATCTGCCAAGATTGTCAACCTTTTTAACCCCCTAAAAAATTTCAATATAAGAAAACACAGAGCTTTGTGAGATTTATTTTTTCCCTCTATGCTTTTGATCTGTCCACAGGGAAGAACGAAACCAGACCCAGGTGCTGAGACAACAACAGGATGAGGCCTACCTGGCCTCTCTCCGGGCTGACCAGGAGAAAGAGAGAAAGAAGCGGGAGGAGCGGGAGCGGAAGCGGCGGAAGGAGGAAGAGGTGCAGCAGCAGAAGTTGGCAGAGGAGAGACGGCGGCGGGTAAGGAGCCTGTCTTTATTTACTTCTGGTGACTCTCAAACTGGTCTTTTCTCAAGTGTGAGAGAAAAAACTAGATGATAGGATTGTGAGTGATTTAAATTCTCCATGCCATTTTAATATTTACTACATTTTCACAAAAAGTATTTTTTAATTGTTTAAAAAGTTTATTAAAACAAATACAAGAGTAAGTAAAAGTTAGGCAGAAAAGCTCTGTTCCATGAAAAGTAAGTATAAATAGATAATAAGCAGTTCAATATGCTAATTCACAGCAGTAGATTTTAAGCATTCATTCTTAGTACCAGTGTTTAGCTCATCTGACATTTTATTCATCATCTTGTTTCATTGCATATTGCCGCTTGATTATAGCCAGGGTCTTTTAGTCATTCCCTTTTTTCTAACAGTTACATACCTTAACATAGTCAATAAATAATACATGTGATGCAATAGTGTGTAATCAAATAAATATAATTTGAATTAGGGTGTTTCTGACCCTTGCCAAGAAGTTTTCTTCTGATACTGGTCATTAATTTTTCATCTGACTGCCTAGTAAACCTACATGTTGTGATTGTGTTTCTTGTTTCCTTGTTCCCTGATTGGAGCCATAGCCTCACCTTTGCTTTGTGTCTCTACAGAATTTACAAGAGGAGAAGGAAAGGAAGTTGGAGTGCCTGCCCCCGGAGCCTTCCCCTGATGATCCTGAAAGTGTCAAAATCATTTTCAAATTACCCAATGATTCTCGAGTAGAAAGACGATTCCACTTTTCACAGTCTCTAACAGTAAGGACTGCCTAAGTTGTGTGAAGTGTATGTAAAGTCTGGGCTGTGTGGGCTGTAGATATGGAAACTTTTAAAGACTCTCAAGAGTGTTATTGCTGTATCTGCTGCTCTGATGAACAGGGGAGGAAGGAGGTGGGGCAGAGAGAAGAGTGCACTGAATTATTGTAGGTTCCTTCAGGTCTAGCTGCCAACTCAAAGCAGTTATTAAGGTTTCATTTTATCATGTTTGAGCTCTGCTAAGAAGAAAAGATAGCTTACCAAGAAGTCCCACAAAAGACTTGTATGTTGGAGGTGGGAGGCTCTTCCAAGCTGCTCGACTCGCATTGGCTTTAGAATCCCACCAGAACCCCTTGCTGTGTAGAAAAAGCTCTATCCCCGCTGCCCTGGAAGGACTGGAATTACACAACTGAATATAAGTGCATGCACAGCTTGCATGCAGTTGTCACCCTTTCTTTCTACTCAGCCCATTAGAAGCCCCACTTAGTAGGGCTACCTTGGGTATCTGGTGTCCATAGGTAAATAGTGTTTGTCATTCCATAGGGATGTAGTTACAAGCAGAGACTCTCAGAGTCTCACAGAATGAAGATCAAATTCTCATTGTTCCAGTGTTAATAGGTGTGTTTCCTTGGTCAGTTTACTTAATCTGTAAGCCTCAGTTTCTTTATCTTTAAAATGGGTATAATAGTCACTCTCTAATAGGATTGTTAGGATTAAGTTCATATGTAAAGTGCTCAACATTGTGCCTGGCTCATAGTAAGCATTCAAACGCTATTGTTTTTGGTGTTTATTATCAGAAGGAAGTTCCTGTTTATATTGAGCGTTGGTAAGTTGCCTTTCCAAGTTTACAACTATAATAGATGCTGCCATTTCCCTGATCATTTGAAATAATCAAGAATAAACTGCATAATAGAAATGTGGATGCTCTGTAGTCAGGTGAGGCTGGGTAGCACATTCATTACTTCTCCTGTTTAACTGGAAAACATTGGACAAGTTACAGAGTCTCTTATAGGGCCTCAGATATATCCTGCATGTAAAATGGAAATATAACCTGTCCTCTGATAACATTAAACTGAAGGTATGTCAGGCACTGTGCTAGGCACCCTAGGGGTTATGCAGGTGAGTAAAGCGTGGTTCTGGAATTCATGGAGCTTACTGGCCAGTAAGGAATGTAAGACGATTCAAAGAGCTAATTCAGAGTAAAACGTTGTGAGGCATCCTAGTGAGAGAGAAGCAATAGCTTCCTCGTTTTATTTGTTTATCTCTCATTTATACATTGATTTATATGGGAGAAGGTGCTCACATCTCTAACTTTGGATGTTTTAGTTGGGAATAACATGAATGAGCCTCACACAGGACCTAGCATGTAGTAGATGATTTCTAAATGTTCATTCCCCTTCCTTGATGTGTTTCCTAACTACTGTTTTCTGTGTGGGTATTAGCTTGCAGCCATGTTCACTGACAGTTTCTCTGTAGTATGCCCAAGCGCTTACGGAGCTTTTACTCCCCAAACTCTAATTATCATTTTGTATATGAAAAGCCTAACCAAAATTTCCTCTCTTGAGAGTTTTGGAGGAAAATCTGTTAGAATTGTGGAATAGAATAGACTTTTAGCCAAAGGGGAACCAACCCATTTATTAAATATTTAATCCTTGTAGGCTTTTTAAATATGTTTACACTACAAGTTATTTTTTAAAGAAGAAAAAAACTTCAGATGGAGAGAAATAATTCGTAAATGGGGACAAGGATCAGATGGGAAAGAAAGAAGTGTAAGAGGAGAGGTGTATTGGCAGTGCTGGCCTTTCATTTAACATTTATAGAGTTAATAATGTAACTGAATAGTGAGTTACAGTTTTTTAGTGCTCCTGCGGAGTTTGTGTGATCTTCTGTGAGCTCTACCATTTATAAATACTCTCAATGAGTGAATGTTCAGCAAAATGCTCAGTTTGTGTATGATGCTCAGCTCTTGACAGGTGTTAAAAGCTAGGATAAAAAAGGGTAAACTGTAGAAAAATCTCTAGCCTTCAAGAGTGAGCAGAAAAGTGGCAGCTGACTTTCTCCTGAATGAATGCATGTAAGAGAGAAACCAAATTATACTCAGCCCAGAAATCATTTTTCTATCCATTATGAACCAAAAGGGACCTGTAGAGGTGATTTCATCTGTTTCCTGATGGTATTGGTGCATTGCCAATGATAAACAGAAAATGTCAGTGTTGTATCAGTGTTGAGTATTGTCAAGCAGTGACTGAAAAGGAAGCAAGATATTTTGCCCTTTTGTAAAACCCTGTTGGGTTCATACCAAGAATACTTGGTGCAAGTCTAACTGATGCATCTCAAGAAAAGAAAAGGAGAATGAATGTTAATGGAAATTGCAAAGACAGAGAAAGGAGCTGAAAGTGATTAAGGTTGATGGACCAAAATATGAGAATTTTGTAAAATCATGAATGGATTAGGTGAAAGGAAAATGAATTTACTCCTTAAATGGATTTGTAGCAATAGCCTCTTCAGGCAGAGGGAAATAAACTTATGAGAGGTGGAACAAAAAGGAAATAGAAATAGATACCCTCAAAAAAGTAAGGGTAACTTGAATGGGGTGCTCCTGATCTTTGGGATGGACCTGAAAGAGGTTAGCAGTGCCCTTCACTGCACATCCCTTAGAGTCTTGTTAAAAACAGAATTTGAGATAAAGAGGACCATAGATCAGATCCAGGGTGCCTGTTCTTAATGTGTGGCGTTAAGAGACAGGGGAAAATAAGAATTTACCTGTACCTTGCCAGAGCCAGACCAGGGTGAAGAGGGCTTTCTCACAGAAGAGAGGTCTACGTGGAAGGTGTCAGATCTCGATCAAGTGAAGGAGGTGTGCATATGTGAGAGCACCCAGTGCAGAGAAGTCAGAGTCCAAGTGGCCTGGAGATGGGGTGGGTGTTAAATCCAGAACCAGGTAAGGAGGGTATACATGAGGAGAGGGGAATCAACTCATGGCTCTCAGTATACAGGGGGAAATAGAGATATAGATGCATATATGTATGTACACATTGTCTGGCTTTCTCCACAGAGAGTGCTTGGGAACATCAGCACCCCAATAGCAATGAACATACCTAGCACCTAGGTCGTTGTTGTTATTTATTTATTTTCTGTTTTTTCGTTTTTGGCCGCACCACACAGCATGCAAGGTCTTAGTTCCCCGACCAGGGATCGAACCCATGCTCCCTGCAGTGGAAGCATGGAATCCTAAACACTGGACCTCCAGGGAATTCCCTAGATCGTGGTTTTTAAATAGCATTGTCCATTAAGAAGAATCACGGTTCCTTGGAGAAATGGCTGATTCCAGGACTGGGACAGGGAAAATACAAGATTAGCCTGGAACACCTTGTACCACAAAGCAAGGAATTATTCAAAAAATGATGGAGACATGTCAGAAAGACGTGGAGGCCAGCTTGATTGGGCTCCTCGGACTCCATCTGAAACAGTTTGAACATTAGAACCTATTGAATAAAATAGGAAAGCATGGCTCTATATTAATATAAATAAATAAATTGAAGAAAGTTTGAAGAGCCAAATGTCTCCGTAGTCTCAGAGTACCCCCCCACAAAATACTCGTTAATAACAAAGGAGAAAAGACTAACTTAGAGTGGAGAGGCCTGGCAGGCACCATCTTAATCAAGTGGTCACAGTGGACATCATAGGTAATGGAGCAAAATGAAATTGTACTCCACCTGAATAGGATGCATTGAGTAGAGCACAGCGTCATTTCTGTAATACTCCTGTCAAAGATGCATAACTGGAATCTAATCAAGAGTAAACATCAGGGCTTCCCTGGTGTCGCAGTGGTTAAGAATCCGCCTGCCAATGCAGGGGACAAGGGTTCATGTCCCAGTCCGGGAAGACCCCACATGCCGTGGAGCGGCTAGGCCCATGAGCCACAACTACTGAGCCTGCGCGTCTGGAGCCTGTGCTCCGCAACGGGAGAGGCCGCGACAGTGAGAGGCCTGCGCACCGCGATGAAGAGTGGCCCCCGCTTTCTGCAACTGGAGAAAGCCCTCACACAGAAACGAAGACCCAACACAGCCAAAAATAAATATAAAATAAATAAATTTAAAAAAAAAAAGTAAACGTCAGATAAACCAATTGAGAGACAAAGTAACTGACCAGTAATCTTTAGGAGTGTCAAGGTCATGAAAGTCAAGGAAATCCTGAGTATTTGTTCCAGGCTAAAAGGAGCAGACTTAGGAGATGTGACAACTACTAAATGCAACATACAATTTAAAACTGGATCCTTTTGCTATAAAAGGCAACTGCCAAAAAAAAAAAAAAAAAAAAAAGGCAACTGCCAAGACTTGAATGGGGCCTGAATAAAAATTTAATGTACATTATTATATTACAGTAGTAATGTATCAGTTAAGTTTCCTGATTTTGAGGGTTGTATTATGAAGGTGATTGCCCTGTTTGTAAGATATACACAAGAGGGCTTCCCTGGTGGTGCGGTGGTTGAGAGTCCGCCTGCCGATGCAGGGGACACGGGTTCGTGCCCCCGTCCGGGAGGATCCCACATGCCGCGGAGCGGCTGGGCCCGTGAGCCATGGCCGCTGAGCCTGCGCGTCCGGAGCCTGTACTCCGCAACGGGAGAGGCCACAGCAGTGAGAGGCCCGCCTACCGAAAAAAAAAGATATACACAAGTATTCTGGGGTGATGGGACATTCAGTTGGTAGCTCACTTTCAACTGGTTCAAAGAAAAAATTCTGTACCTGTGCTTCCAACTTTTCTGTAACTCTTGGTTATTTGTAAGTTAAAAATGTTTAACTTTATATCAGACACGTTTTCAAAAAAGAAACAGATGGGTCAATTCAGAGTAGGACTAGCATTGGGCTATGTAATAAATCTCTTAAAAGAGCTGCCCGACATGTTTACTCTTTGAAATTGATCAACTTTGAAATGGAATTTCAGTCTAATGTGATTACTTCATGTCTCCAAGTTACCCTGGGGAGAGCTGGGGTATATTTGATTTCATGGTTGTGTGTGTGTCTGTCTTTGTCTTTTTCTCACTGCCCTTCTTTTTCTATAGGTAATAGAAAATTACCTTCTTTTTCTGCAGGTAATCCACGACTTCTTATTCTCCTTGAAAGAAAGCCCTGAAAAGTTTCAGATTGAAGCCAATTTTCCCCGGAGGGTGCTGCCCTGCACCCCTTCAGAGGAGTGGCCCAACCCCCCCACGCTGCAGGAGGCCGGACTCAGCCACACAGAAGTTCTCTTTGTTCAGGACCTAACAGACGAATGACACTTTTTCTTCCTCTCCTTTTCAACCCCAATCCCTAAAAGAAATGGAAAAAAACAAAAAAATAAGAGAGAGAAATTCATATTATTATTATTATAATACAATATTTTTTTTAAAAGACTGCTGCATCCTCAGGAAGGATCAGAAACCATGCTGCCTGCAAAAGTCACCACCTGTGTGTGCACTCGAGGTTAGCAGTGAACGTTCCTGCTGGCAAACCCACCCTTCCCTACTGCCTCTGCACCACACCTTCCAGTGAAAGGAGACTCTTCACCTCCAACCCAGCCATTGTCCCAACTGGGGAAGGGGACATTCCCACTAGATCTCATTCATTCTTGCTTTTATAGAAAATAAAAGTGAAAAAACCTCCAACAACCAGCTACTGCAGCATCTCCTGAGGACTTGCTTCTTCCACCTCTGGAGAAGAGAGAGAAGGGAAGGCACAGAGCAGAGATGTTCCTTGAACTTCCCACAATTTATGAATAACTTTAATTTTTTTGTTGTTGTTGCTTTGTAATGACCAAAGGAATGAGGCTGACATAGATGTATTTTTTTTCCTTAACATCATTTGATAAAGAGCCATTTCTTAAACCCATGAGTTCTTGCCCTGGGCTCCTTAGCCCACAAGAGTGTAATAAAGGTGTCCCAGGCTGGTTTGTGCTTATTTCTGCCATTGTCCCTCTCACGTTCCCAGAGAGGTTCTTTTTGGTCCAACTCTTGCTGTCCTTTCTTGCCACCTATGCATCCCACTTGGTACAATGGGAGGAAATCTGGGTTTGTAGCTCTACAAAGGCTGTGTATGTACAGATACACCCATATACATGGTATGAACTCCGTGTAGACTAACCTATACGTACAACTGCAGCTTTTCCTTGGAATCTGGACCAGGTGGTCATTATGGGATCTGAACAAAGGATATGTGTTCTGACATGTGCATGCTATTCCTGCCCAGCCTTGAGCTTTCCTGAATTGCCAAGCTTGGTGCCTTTCCAGAGGACAAGCAGGGTCTGTGGTGGAACCAGCAGAACCATGTGAGAATACCCCGCCTGTCTCACTGGGAATGTGGTGGTGGTGGTGGTGTTTTAAGGGTTGAAAGAACCGGAGGCCTTGAAGGGAGCCAAGACAGAACTCAGCCTGTGTAAAGTGTCGGAAGGCACATTTCAGTTTTTGATGTAGCCACCTGCTGGGGGCAGTTTTATCCTCTCCCTCTATTGCTGTGTTGAAGCAGTAGGGGTTTTTCCCTCTGATGTCTCATCTGTGGTTGAGTTTATGGTAATGAGTATAGGGGTCAGGCCATGTATTCACAGATGTCAGCGTGAGCTGACAAGTATTCCAAAGTGTTCTGTAGCTAGACTTGCAGAACTTGTAACGCTGCAACCTACTGAAGTTACTGAAGTTATTGCAGTTCCCTAGCATGCTGTGAGGCCAGGGTTCATGTCAACATAAAGCATAACTTGCTAGACTTGCAGCCTCCAAAGGCTTTCTCTTGCTTAGCTAAAAGCTAAGGACCATTCTTTTAAGTAGCAGTGATGTGACTGCTCTTCTCTGCCACCCTTAGTGTTTGGGGTAAACACCAAGGGGCAGGGTGAGGAGCCCCATGGGTATCACCTGGGGAGCCTGAGAATTTCCCAGTTGCCTTGGCACAGGTGTTTGCAGTACCATCTCCAGGAAACTTTAATTCTGCTCCTGGCTCCCTGTTTTTCTTTCACTTTGTTTCCTGCTGTCCCAAGTCCAGATGAGTGGGAAATCGCTTTCCGACTGTTGTCATAAAATGTATCTGGAGTGACTAAGGATAAACTGTTCTCCACTCTACCTTACGTGAAGTCTACTTCCTGCTGACAACCATGCAAAGATGAATTTTTCCACTTAACTCGGAGCCACCCTCCCTGTCTGGAATGCAGAGCTGTTTCCCCGCATAGGAGGGTATTAAGGACCTTCACCAGGCTGGGTGTACCAAGTATCTTTTCCACACCACTTTGGGAAGTTGTAAATATTTTCTTAATAATTCAATCTGCATATTATTCTATGATGTGCACTTTACGCCTCTTGCCTTTTGATAACTTGTCCAGTGAAGAAGGTCAGATGCCAGAGTATTAAAGTCTTCCTAGCGTTGAAACAGCCCTGCTTTACTCAGTCTCGCTTCCTGTCTTCATGCTGACCTAGACCTGCTGCCTAGGTGCCATCTCCTCTCCTCCATGAAAGATGCACATTTTGTCAACGCCCGGACAATCTGTATGTTACTCCCAAAGACCTCTGGGAACTTGATGGGACCTGCAAGTGAGAAAATACTGAGAAGCCGGTGATCTGCAAGCATTTGCTCTTCTTTCCAAATCACCTCCTAATTATTTCAGCTGTTGTTTCCAAATGGCAAGTCATCAACTAAACAAAAACACTTGTTTCCAGTTTTGTTTTGTACTCCCAAGACTAAAGTTGTAGATTCAGCTGAATTTCCATAGGAACTGACCAAGCAAAGATACCTAATTGAAGTCAGTCGAATTTCTGCAGCCTCAGTCTTTTCTTTCACTTCTGCAGGATTTCCTGCAGCAAATACTTCTTTCTCCTTGCTTGTTTTCACTATGATGTTTGGATAAGAGATGGCCAATGGAGAATATTTCTTTTAGAAAAAAATAAAAAGAACCTAGAATCTTCAACTGAGCTGTCATGAAAATTGCTAATGGTGCCAAGGCCAAGGAAAAAGTTACAGAAAATGACTGTGGGAAGGAGTGATAACCCCCAGAATGCAAAATCAGGAGTGTATTATCTGGTGCTTGAACAAGGAGCTCCACTTTACAACTGGTTTTTTTTAGGACTTGTGAGGGATGCAGCAACAGGAAATCCATCCACAAAGGATGCAGTGCCCCAACTTGTACTGCACCTGAATAGTTACGTGATAATTTACTGAAGAAATCTAGTGTACTTTAAATTTTTTTCATAAAAGTTTACATTGTATTGTAGGTTAACATTAAATGTTTTATAACAAAAATTTCCTAACAAGTTGTGGGTCTTTCTGTCTAGGGGAGATCTGGTAGATGTTTCTCTGTCTGAAGGCAAGGTTGGAAAACACCAGGAGAGGGAACAGAGGGAACATTGCCAAGAAGCAAGGAGTTAAAATAGACCTTCTACAATGTGTTCTTGTGGAAAATGGCAGCTCAGGCAGTGTGCTTTAGTAGAAGGAGCTGGCAGATCTGGGTTCAAGTTGGGGCTCTGTCATTTGTCAGCCTTATGACCTCAGACAAGTTTTTTAGCTTCCATGAGCTTTAGTTTCCCCAACTGAAAAGTTAACATCATCTGCCTCAGGATAGGCTTGTAGATTAAAAGATTAAATAAATGGAAAAAAAAACTTAAAATGTATATGAAGCACCTGACACAGGTGTCATTCAATATTTGTTCCCCTTTCTCTAAGGAAGTGTATTTTGAAGGTGTATTTTCTGGCATTAAGAACTCAGTTTTTTAAGGCATGTCGTTTCTCCTGCCAGAACAGGCCCGTGTCCTTGCAAATCAGTGGCTAGAGAAGAGTCACTTTGGATCTAACAGATTCTGGACTATTGGAACTATGCTCCTAGGTATTTTTGCTCGTATTTTCATTTGAGAGGAAACTTAAGCCTCAATTCTTTGCCTTTCTCTTTCCCACTGTCTGTCCTGGGCAAAGAACTCATTTCTGTGAGTATGGATTCTTGTCATCTTCAGAGTCTGCCCTGTTGCTTATCCAAAGGTATGTAGGTGGGTATGCGTGTGTGTGTGTGTATATAATTTTTTTGAATGCACATCTTAAGTGTAAACTAGAATGTCTTCGTCTAGTAAGTTTTCAAGAAGAGTTTATTCACCTTAGGTCAGAATCCACTAAAAATGAATACTTCGCAATTGTGAAGCTTACATATAAAAATTTTGCCATCGATTAATAGAGTCAAGGAAGATGCAGACTCTGATGCCAGATACACCTGGTCTCAAATCCTGACTGGGGCTGTGATTCTGGCCAACTAACCTCAACTCTAGGCTTCAGTTTCATCATCAGTAAAATAGGGCCAACTGTACCATTTCCATGAAGATTCTGTGAATTGCTGCTGCAGATAGCCTGGCACATAATTAGTGTTGGGTAAAAGCTCCTATTACTGTTTGCCAGTTTGTAGTTTGCCCACTGCTAGCAATTCACCCCATATGGATTAAGGAAGGAGAGGAAAAGGGGAGGGGTTGAGGCTTTGCTTATGGGCAAATAGTGCCCGACACTTTTTTCTTGACACACTTCCATCATTGCAGTTGGAACTCCACGTGTGCTTTTACCTTGATGGAGCCACAAGCCCCGAGCCACCAGAGTCCCTTCCTCTTGCCTCTTCTGCCACTTTGATGCACTGTCCTCCAGGGCAAACTCCCAAAGTACATGCCATCTGCTTGGACTACTTTATCCTGTTCTGGTTGCTACTGGCCATTCTCCAGATGTTGGCAACTGATAGTTTCCACCAGCAACCTCAATGACTCACATCTACATATTTGGATTCCCTAAAATTCCAGTTCTTCTGCTGATTTGCCTTGTGTGGCAGCTGAGTATGGTGGGATGTGGCTTTGGGGTCAAATCTGGATTTGAAACTGCTGCTTACGGATTGATCTAGGGCAAGTTTCCTCCTATATAAACCTCATGGCAGTACATTCCTTGCAAAAGTCCGGGTGCCATTTTTGGGGGGTTGGGTTTTTTTTAAATTCGTTTTGGCCGCACTGAGTGGCTTTCAGGATCTTAGTGCCCCAGCCCCCGGCAGTGAAAGTGCCAAGTCCTAACCAGTGGACCACCAGGGAATCCCCTCCAGGTGCCATTTAAATGAGCTGATACCTGTGAGTGCCTGGCATTGGGTAGATGGACACTTAGATGAGTGGTCACTTCCCTCCCTCCTTTGCCAGCAGTCCCCTGCTTTGAGTGTGGCCTTCACTCAGAACTACTTCACCCTCAGGACTTCAGAACCAGTCCCTCTCACCACAGCTGTTACCACCCAACTCCACTGTCCTTACTCTCCTCTCAAAGCCCTCCTGTCCCTTCACCCTCATTTCAGTCTCCCTTCTGATGTCATCTTGGCTTCACGCCTCTCTCCACTACAAGCCAGTACTGACTGTCACAATTCCCAAAGTAAACTCAACCGTTTGATTTCTTTCCTCTTGCTCCTTCAGCTGCAGAATCCTAGTATGTATCACAGTGAGTTGAAGAGCCCTGGGGGTTGGTGCCCACTCCTTTGATCCAGCTCTAGGAAACCCTATGCATTTCTACACCATAGGCACTGCTTCACTGTGTCCCCCTTTCTCAAATCCAAGCCCACCTGCATCCTCCTCACTCTAAACCCACTGCAACATCTTACTTCCTGAGAAAACTGAGGTCTTGTCACAGAACTTCCTCATCTTCCTTTTTCACCTCAAAATTGTTCTGTGATGTCACCTGCTTCCTGTTTCTCTTCTGTCTTGTGGGTGTATTTTCTTTTAAAAGAGATATAATTTACACCCAGTAAAATGTCCAACTGTTAAATCCACAGCTTGATAAAATTTTACCTAAGTATACACCAAAACTAAGATGCAGAACACCACATTACCCCAGAAAGTTCCCTTGTGCACCTTCCCAATCAATAGCCTCTCAGACATAACCATCTATTCTGACTTCTTTCACCATAGAAGTTTTGCCTGTTCTTAAACTTGGTATAAATGGACTCCCTATGTATGTGTGTGTGATTTTATAAGTTGTTTTCATGATGAAATTTTAGGAAGTTCAAAGAAACAAAAAAATGTATTATACCACACTGTCCAGAGATGTCTGCTGTTAATACTGTGGTGTATATCTTCCCAGACTTTTCATTGCATATAAAAACATTTTTAATACAGAAATGGGATAATATTGTAAATACTGTATTATCTCTATTTCACACATTCTTCTATATCGTTTTTAATGGCTATGCAGCATTTCACTGAATAGCTGTACCATAAATTGATCAAAAGCCTATTGTGACATTTAGGTTGTTAACCTTTTTGTTTGCTTTTATCTAATAGATTATCTAATAGATTGATAAACATCCCTGTAGCTAAATATGCACATCCATGTTTATTTTCTCAGGAAAAAAAATTTTTAGTAGTCAAAAGGACTACTAAAAGGAATGGAAATTTTTACTTTTTAAAATGTTTGTGTTATCTCCAAATTGTGGTGCAGAAAAGTTATTTATACTCCTATCAGCAGTGTGTGCTCAGTCTCCCATCTGTGTCATGATCGCCAGATCTTTACCAAAAACTATCCCCTTTCCAATTGCTTGGATCTCTTTATCTTCCACCAAAAACTGTTTGGCATCTCCTCCCTTACAAAATCTTAATGTTGCTTTACCCACAAGTCACCACCCTGTCTCCTTCCCTGCCAAGATAGGTTGCACAACCAGCCTCCACTTCTTTCTTAACCTCCTGTTAATTATACTTTCATCTCCACTAACTGTCTCTTATGGTCACCTGTGACCTCTTTTTTTTTTAATAATGTATTTTTAAAATTTGTTTTATTTGTTTATTTTTGGCTGTGTTGGGTCCTTGGTGCTACGCGCGGGCTTTCTCTAGTTACGTGAGCGGGGGCTACTCTTTGTTGCGGTGCACGGGCTTCTCATTGCGGTGGCTTCTCTTGTGGAGCACAGGCTTCAGTAGTTGTGGCACGCGGGCTCTAGACACAAGCTCAGTAGTTGTGGCGCACGGGCTTAGTTGCTCTGCGGCATGTGGGATCTTCCCGGACCAGGGCTCGAACCCGTGTCCCCTGCATTGGCAGGCAGATTCTTAACCACTGCACCACCAGGGAAGTCCCACCTGTGATCTCTTAATTACCATTTTCATTGGCCTCTTACAAGACCTTTCAGAATGTAGAAGTCACCCAGCTGATATTTGACACAGAGTAAGTGTCGCCTTGTTTCCATTCCCACAGGTTGGGGGTCAGAATATGTAAACGAGGTTAAAGAATTCACACTTTATCCTGCAGGCCATTGAGGGGCTTTAAACAAGGGATTGGGGTTTTAGAAAGCTGATTCTCTCACCATGGGGAGACTGGATGGGAGGGGGCAAGACGGCAGGCAAGACAAGTGACATGATGAGAGTCGTGGATCAGGAGCGGCCTGGGGACGGAAAGAGTCTAATGATGGGCTGAGCACTATTTAGGAGGGACAGTGGCCAAGGCTCGGAGGCTGATTAGATATGGAGAGTCAAGGAGAGGGAGAAATTGAGGATGGTTTCCGACAACTAAGTTTAGAAACAAAAATAGTCTCTGGTGCCCTTGGCTGGTGCTATTTCAGTGGAGGAGTACAGTGTCAGAGGCACAAGTAATGCATGAGAGGTGAAGTGGAACGATCGAGTATAGGCAGCTCTCACAAAATTTGTCAGTGAAAGGTATGGGGGGAAATAGGAGCCAGGACTGAGGAAGAGTTATTGTTTTAAGGTAGGAGAGACTTCATTATGTTTAAATGCTAAAAGCAATGAGATTTTAGAGAAAGAGGTTGAAGATACACAGAGAAGGGATAATAGAGAAAGATGCCACTGGAGTGGTGGGAGGCATTGGCTTTAGGAGGAAGGATGGGAGCAGAAGTCAGTGCATTCTGACTTCTGGAATGTAGGTTTGAAGGCAGAAGTTGAGGGTGTCCCCAAGTGATTGTGTCTGTTCTATCTGTCAGGTTGGGGGGAAGTGATGGGCCAGAGGTCTAAGAAGACTGGGGAGATTTAAAATGGCTATTTAAGAGAACAGAACAGAGTGTAGGAAGACTCAGAAGTCTGTCTCAGCAAACTGAGGGCCCAGGCGAGACTGAGACCAGAATACACGGTGGGAATATGCACAAAAAGTTACTAGTCTACCTCCCTCACTGCTGCCGATTTCTTTCTGAAAACAGAGGTCACCTGGGAGCATTCAGAGCCTCTCAGTTCCCCAGCCTAGAAGTTGGGGCCTCAATTCTAGGGCCCTGATGGAACTTCATAACTTCATTTTTCTCTGTTCCTCCACATGGTCACACTAAGTAACACACACAGATCTCTTGATTGTTCCCTAGACACACCAGGCATCTTCCTGCCTAAAGCCAGGCCAAGAAAACTCATATTCAATAGAAATGGTTTAAAGGATGTGCTGTCAATTTTTCAAACTCCTCTGATTGCCAGGAAGGCAAGTGCCTAGACCACATGATTCTAGTCTTCCAGAATCAATCACATTGACAAGACTCTTTTTTAACTCTGGCTTCATTATCACCCAGGTACTGGCAGGAGAGTAGATGTAAATCATAACTGGCCTGGCATACCAGTTTTGACACACAGAGCTGCACACACCTGGATGTTCTCACACAGCTCTTGCCTTTTGGCACCTATCTCTAAAGAGGTCTTTAGTTAGCAAACAAACAGGAAACCCATTCTAGCTAATTTAAGGAAAAAATTGATGTGTTGAAAGACTATGGGGTAGGTCCCAGAATGGAAAGCCAGACCTCAGAAAGGGTGGGGTCCAGGTTTCAGAAAGGGTGGGTGGGGTGCAGTTGTGGGAAAGGGATTGTCGCAGGTAGAGGGCACATTTCAGATGTCAAGGACTCCCACCTTTGGAGCATAACTGGCAAGCAGATTGAGGTTTCTCTGTTTAGTTGCACCCCATACAACAGAGGCAGAGCCTTTTAAAATGGTGCAGAAAAGTGTAAAGAACACTTATTAACATTAACATTCCCACCACTCAAAATAATTAACATTGATATTTTGGCATATTTGCTTCAGCTTTTTTTTTTTTCCTGGATATGCTTTGGTTAAAACCACCTAAAATGTTTATGTATTTGCTAAAATAAATCCATTCATATTCAGCAGATGTGGCTAATTTCTGGCCTATCTGGGCCCTGGCGCCAGCCCCTCGGGTGACCTACCATGGCCTTGAGTACTGACCAGCTGGCCGTGAGCCTCTGCTGTTCGGAGGGCTTTCCCAGCCTGCACTTCATCTGTGGTCAGATTAACAGTGAAGCATGATGGGTGTGTCCCAGCTTGTCAGTGGAGGCCAGGGAGTGGACATCATCATACCAAAAATAATTAATAATGAGAGAGAGAACAGTTAATTTCACTACCCTGGGATAATGCAAAGAGAGGGCAGGGCCTGTGTAAGATCATCTGGGCCCTGGGGCTGGGGTCAACTTCCCACATATTTTTCCTCCCAGGAGCTCACTCATTTATTCATTTATTCAGTCATCTATTTAGAAACACTCACAGATGCCTACTGTGTCCTTGCCCTTTTGTTAGGGTCTGGGAATGTGGCGAATGTGATGGTCCTTTGTCTGGTGAAGCAGAGTCATGGGCAACAAGAAGGATTCATAACAGGTGAGCCATCTGCGTGGTGTGCAGTGGAAACCAGAGTAAAGTGTGGCCTCCTCTGGCTTGAGGGACGGGTCTGAGGAAGCTCGCTTGAGGAGGGGACATTCAAGCTGGGCTTTGGGAAGGGAGCATGCTTACCAGAAGGAGAGAATTCAAAGCATCTGAGGCAACTTAGTGTGATTCATGGGCCAAAGGGAGCAGGGGGCACATGGCATCTCCCTCTCTGAGCCTCAGTCCTCAGTTTCCCCAGTGGGAACTATGAGGAAGGTAGGAACAGCTTTACAGTCAAGAAAACAGAAGAAGGATCCCGTGAGAGAAAAACTTGGTGTGGTGTGTGCTCACGAAATGTGAGTGGTCTTCCAAGCAGAGAGAACAGCACGCAAAACAAGGGGGTGAAAACAGGGCACGATGGAAAAGAAAAATAAACAAAACTCCCTCTGTGGCTGCCAGCCCCCGAAGGACCCCTCCAAGGGACAGAGATCTTCCACTTCCTGTTGCATTCAGGAAGTTGTAGGTGGCAGTCGGGGAGGGCTCGCCTGGAGCCTGGAAGAGGGGGAAGAAGAGACCAAAGGGAGGCCTCCGTGCGGGCTTTTCAGAGGTAGATTCTCTGACTTGGAGAATTTAGAAGTGGAGACTACAAGGCTATCTTGATTCTCGCATTTTCTAACTGGGCCTAGAAACCAGGCCTCTATAGCCTCAGTGCCCCCAAATGGAAACCGAAGATAATAAAACTCGGCGTGTTGAGGGGCAAACACTATGGGACCTGGCCCCTGCCTCCTCTCCAACTTCACCCTGTGCTCCTGCCCAAACTCATTCTTGCCTCTGGGCCTTTGCACATTCTGTCCCCTCCCTCTAGAATGCTCTTCTCCTGACTAGCTCCTTCTCATCACTCAGGTCTCAGTAATCTCAATGTTGCCTCCTCTGAAAGACCACTGCTATGTCAGGGTGCCCCTCCCTGTATTCTCCTTCATGGCCCTTGTTATATTTGAAACTATTGTTTTTTTGTATTTTGTCTGTATCTCCTTCTGGAATGCCAGTTTCTGGGAGGCAGGAACTTTGTTTCATTCACTGGAGTTTCCCCAAGGCCTAGAACAGTGCCTGGCTTTGGGCAGAAGCACTCAGCCAGGTTTGCTGAATGACAAACTAAGCACCCTACCAGGCCTTGAGGACCCAGTGGCAACTAAACGCCTTTATGGAATGTTTAGACTGTTACACCCTCTGTGCCCAGAGGAGAACTCTGAATGTTCTACCTGTCAGCATACAAGCTGAGTTCAAGGGACACTGAGCCCAAAAGTGAGAGAGCATCCAGTCCTGGAGCTCCACCCTCCTCCCTCCAAGGACAACTTGTAGTGTGTGACCCTTGGAAAGGTGTTGCCAATGACACCAACTGTTATTAAAATAAAGACACAGTTTACTGGCAATTCATTCATTCAAAAAAATGGCCACCATGGGCCAGGCATTGTTGTAGTTGGTGGTAGGCAGAGCTTTGGACAGAAAGGAGGTAACCACAATAATCTCTTACCCCCCGCCACTGCCACACCTTACGTAGCAGAATCGCAGCCCAAAGATGATATGATTTTACTCTGATTCATAATGTTGAATCTTTACCCAATTTCCCTTTCTTTACTTTTTATTTTGAAATAAATATAGGTTTACAGGAAGTTCCAAAAACATTACAAAAAGGTCTTACGTACATTTAGTTTCCCTCAACAATAACATCCTGTGTAAAACCAGAAAATTGACGTTGCCACCATCCACAGATTTTGCCAGTTTTACATACCCCATTTGTGTGGGTGTGTGTAGTTCTGTCAATTTCATCACCCGTGTAAATTCATGTAACCTCACCATAATCAAGATATGGAACTGTTCCATCACCACAAAGATCTTGCTCCTGCTACCCCTCAGTAGTCACACACATCCCACCTTAGTCCCCCATCCTTAACCAACCCCTGGCAATCACTAATCTATTCTCCATCTCTCTAATGGTGTCATTTCAACAGTATCGTAAAAATGGAATTATATGTCATCTTTGTGATTGGCTTTTTTCACTCAGCATAATTCCCTTGAGATCCTCCAAGTTGTCACGAGTGTCAATAGTTCATTCCTGGTGACCTCCCTGGTGGTCCAGTGGTTAAGAATCCGCCTTCCAATGCAGGGGATGCGGGTTTGATCCCTGGTCAGGGAACTAAGATCCCACATGCTGCGGGGCAACTGAGCTGGCGCGCCCAGAACTAGAGAGAAGCCCGTGTGCTGCAAAAAAAGATCCCACATGCCCCAACTAAGACCCAACCACCCAAAAATAAATACATACATACATACATACATATTTTTTTTAAAAAAATCATTCCTTTTCACTGCTAAGTGGTATTCCACCATCTGGATGGACTACAGTTTATCCATTTACTCACTGAAGGACAATTTGGGTTGTCCCAGTTTGGGGATATTAAGAATAAAAATGGCTATTGAACTTTTGTGTGTATATTTTTTGTGTAGACACGTTTTCATTTTTCTGGGATAAAACGCCCAGGAGTGCAGTTGGTGGGTCATATAGTAAGTGCATGTTCAGTTTTATAAGAAAATGCTGGGCCATTACCATGGTGAAGCTGGGCAAAGCGGCAGAGCAGGGGCTGCAGCAGCTCTTCAAGAGCGGCCAAGTTGCCACTTGCTGGGGGTTTTTATGCCTATCTTGGTTTACCCAGGATTTAAGAGGGGTGCAGATGCTGGGAATGGCCGAGCCAACCTATTTTGAGCTTACTTTGGGGATCAATGACTATTTGGTCATCTGGATTTGGAAGCAATCAATGGACAGGAACAACATGGAAGGTGTGCGCTCTGGCTGGGATGAGCTGGAACAGTGCTCACCAACCAATGGCACACGGCTCTTACTTCACAGATGCATCTCTACTGACTTATTTATGATACACTGCATCAAAATTAATATCTTAAACACAGTTTTAAAATATAAAAAAGAAACTGCCAAACTATATTCCAGAGTAGCTGTGCTATTTAACGTTCCCACCAAAAATGTATGAGAAATCAAATTTCTCTGTATCCTTGTCAGAATTTGACATTGTCACTATTATTTTAGTTGTTTTAATAGGTGTAATAATCTTATTGTGGTTTAACTTGTGTATCCCTAATGGCTAATGGTGTTGAACGCAATAAATATCCTCTTTGCTAAAATGTATGTTGATGTCTTTTGCCCATGTTTTTTAATTGGATTGATTTTCACTGAGTTTTGTGAGTTGTTTATATATCTGACATGAGTCCTTTGTCAGATATGTGACTTGCAAATTAGGTTTTAATTTTTGATGAAGTTCAAGTTTCAGTTTTTTTCTTTTATGGACTTTTTCTTTTTTTAAACATCTTTATTGGAGTATAATTGCTTTACAATGGTGTGTTAGTTTCTGCTTTATAACGAAGTGAATCAGCTATACATATACATATATCCCCATTACCTCCTCCCTCTCGCGTCTCCCTCCCACCCGCCCTATCCCACCCCTCTAGGTGGTCACAAAGCACCGAGCTGATCTCCCTGTGCTATGCAGCTGCTTCCCACTAGCTATTTTACATTTGGTAGTATATATAAGTCCATGCCACTCTCTCACTTCGTCCCAGCTTACCCTTCCCCCTCCCTGTGTCCTCAAGTCCATTCTCTACGTCTGCGTCTTTATTCCTGTCCTGCCCCTAGGTTCTTCAGAACCATTTTGTTGGGGTTTTTTTAGATTCCATATATATGTGTTAGCATATGGTATTTGATTTTATCTTTCTGACTTAACTTCACTCTGTATGACAGACTATAGGTCCATCCACCTCACTACCAATAACTCAATTTCGTTTCTTTTTATGGCTGAGTAATATTCTATTGTATATATGTGCCACATCTTCTTTATCCATTCATCTGTCGATGGACACTTAGGTTCCTTCCATGTCCTGGCTATTGTAAATAGAGCTGCAATGAACATTGTGGTACATGACTCTGTTTTGAATTATGGTTTACTCAGGGTATATGCCCAGTGGTGGGATTGCTGGGTTGTATGGTAGTTCTATTTTTAGTTTTTTAAGGAACCTCCATACTGTTCTCCATAGTGGCTGTATCAATTTACATTCCCACCAACAGTGCAAGAGGGTTCCCTTTTCTCCACACCCGCTCCAGCATTTATTGTTTGTAGATTTTTTGATGACGGCCATTCTGACTGGTGTGAGGTAAATACCTCATTGTAGTTTTGATTTGCATTTCTCTAATGATCAGTGATGTTGAGCATTATGGAGTTTTTGGTATCATACTTAAGAATTCACCTAGCCCTAGATCCCAGTGAAGATTTTCATTTGTTTTCTTCTAAACGTCTTCTAGTTTCATGTTTCACCTTTAAATTTATGATTTTTTTCTTTTTGCTTATGGCTTTCCAATTACTCCAGTATTATTTGCTGAAAAAAACTATTCTTCATTGAATGTTCCAAAATCAGTTGGTTGTACTTGTGTGGGTCTATTTCTGGGTTCTTTATTCTGTTCCGTTGATCTATTTGTCTATCCCTCTCCTGATAAACTGTCTTAATGCATCTCTTCAGTGAAATATTGCAATCAGGCAGTGATTCTTCTCACTTTATTCTTGTTTCTAAAAATTGTCTTAGCTACTCTGGTTTCTTTTGCCTTTTCATGTAAATTTTAAAATAAGCATGGCAATATGTCAAAAAAAACCCACAAAACTTTGCTGGATTTTAATAGGAATTGCATTAAACCTAGAGATTACTTTGGGAAGAAATGACAATTTACTATGCTGAGTCTTCCAATCCAAGAACATGACATGTTTCTCTGTGTAGGTCTTTGCCTTGTTTCATCAGTGTTTTGTAGTTTTCAACATACAAGTCTTATGTTTTGTTAGATTTACATGTTTCTTTTGTCTTTCAAGTGATTGTAAATAGTATCAGCAGGTTTTTAATTTCCATTTCCATGTGTTCATTGCTAGTATGTAGAAATAATACAGTTAATTTTTGTATATTGATCTTATATCCTATGACCTGACGAACTCATTTAGTTCTAGTTATTTGTAGATTCCTTAGAATTTTCTACATAGATCTTCATCATATCATCTACAATAGAGTTAGTTTGATTTCTTCCATTTTAATCTGCATTCCTAATTTCATTTCCTTTTTCTTGCCTTGTTGTGCTGGCTAGGACTTCCAGTATGATGTTGAATAGAACTGGTGAAAGCAGATATCCTTGCCTGTCCTGATCTCAGGGCTGGTAAGCACCTAGTCTTTCACATCATTAAGGATGATGTTAGCTGTAGGTTTTTGTATAGATGATCTTGTCAAGTTTTATCATGAATGAATGTTGAATTTTGGCCAAAAATTTTTTTTTGCATCCATTGATACGATCTGTGATTTTCCTTTCCTACAGGCTTTTTGAAATACTGAAAAAAAGCTTAGCGACTTCCCCATCTGACAATTCGCTCAGACTGGGAACTCAGCTCCTACCGCTCATCTAGTGCACCATGCCTCAGTGTGTTCCAGAGAATGCAACTTGGCCTGGCATGTGGCCAAAGAAGCCCAATGTAGGAAATGCTGCCCAGAGTATGTATCCACTGCTAGAGATTTACAACACACATCAGCATAGCCAAGGCTCAGAAAAGCCCTGCGATATAGGCTGTTACTCTCAACATGGAATTTCCCAAACTTATCTTACCAGAGTCCTTTTTTGCACAAACTCCAGTATGTTCCACGAGACTTTATCTGAAACACACTTAGGGAGCCGCTCAACTGAGTCTGACCCTTATTTTGCCGATGATCCAAAGGTTGAAAGAGAAGTCCCCTGACCAAGGTCACAGATAGTGGCATCACAGGCACAACAGGTCTCCTGCCCCTGACCATGCTGCTTTGACATACTACCAAGTCAGCGGGCAGCCCTGCCATACCACACGCCACCATGGAGAAGAGGAACGTACCCACGTCACCAGTCTGGCCCCTTTAGTGGCTCTCGGGCCCTTCGTCCCCACTGAGCTTGAGGATCAGGGGCTCAAATCCTTATAGGTTCAGTGGGGTCCATGGGTGGGTGGGTACGTAATGCAGGCTGGGCCAGTCATGCTGTTCTAGCTCCCTAACGGTAGCACACGTTTCAGGGATGGGCGTGCAACCTGTTGGTCCAACAAGACTCCAGACCAGGAATTATTAGAATTACTGGGGGGGAAAAACAGTTTTTGCATGGAGATGATGCTAAATTAGAAGAAACTGAGCTAGAGGTACCAGGAAGCACCAGGCAGAACAAAGTTGTAAGATGAAGAGAAACCTGGTTCCTTAGGACATGCCTGAGCCCCATCTGGTCAAGGCTGAAGCAGAACCTCCCTCCAGAACTTAAATGACAGACTAGTTAAGTGCCATTTCCCTCAAACCAGTTAGATGGAATCCTGTCGGTTGCCAACAGAATCCTAATTTGCCCGTGAAGCAGTGTGGCCCGGAGCAAGCTGTCACTGAACTGGCCCCGTAGATCCCTTTCCATCAGGAGGTATCACTTCCCCCAAGATTCCACAGCGAAGAACAATCTTTTCTGCCCCCCTCCTCCCTGTCCCCTACCCACCCTCAGACCGACATCCCCACGCGCGCTTCCCATCAAAAGGACGAGAACACAGGCGGCCAAAGGCAGCTTGGGCAGTACTCGATATACATCATACATTTATTATTAGTGAATATCCCTCTGAAATCAGCAACAATATTAAAAAAAATAATGATTGCACTACTTGGTCAAGCAGAACTAGCAAGTTTCATTTTAAAAAAAGTACAAATCTGTTAAAAATTTCAATCAGTATACACATATATAATACAACATACTAGTTATGTTAAATGCTACAAACCAATGTGAATTCAATGGAATGGAGAAAACCACACATTTAAGCTTTAAGAACCATTTTTTTCTCTATATATTAGCATTTTCTCAAATACATACATGGGAAAAATGAGGTAACTGTAAAATGTGCAAGGAACAGGGCCCCCCAAATTACATATATTTATATATATATATGTAATTTTATATATATATATATATATATATATATATAAAAGACCTTTCTAACACAGAATACAGGCACTGGGCCCAGCCAGGGCTGGGGGACAGCACCCACTGTCATGCCTAGGCCAGAAGTTGGTAAATAAAAGAGTAAACAATGACAAGCCCCCACCACAGGAAATCATTGGTAACATGGCATCTATAGCAAGGTCGGCAAATCACAAACATCCTAAATAATTGTTTTATAAATCTTTTTTTTTAAACTTTTTTTTTTTTTTAAATGTTGTGTTTCCCCCCCAATAGCTGCTCGTTGGAATCACTGCTGCAGTCAACACACCATCCGTGAGCCTGTTTCCACCTGCCCCAGGAACCGTTAAGGGTTTCGAAAACCTTTTTTTTGGGGGGTGGGGAAGGGAGGGGGTCGGAGAGGGTAGTTCTCTGTGTAAAACAGGTGGGGTTTCAACACTGCTATAAATATAGAAATGTCACCTGGAGTTATATACAGTAAGACTCTGGGTTCTCCATGGGGTGGGGGCCAGGCTGATGGGGCCCCACGGCAGGCTGGGGGGAGGCGGTGGGCCAGGGCCGCTGCGGGAGAACGAGGGTGGTTGGAGCATCCCTGAGGCAGCAGGCGCCAGGGGCTGCCTGCTAGGATGTGCCGGCCCCACACGCGGTTCGTTCGGCGCAGCAACCCCAGCGGGGGGTGAGGAAGAAACGGAATGGGACCCGGGTGGGTGAGGGTAGGGAGCTCGGCCAGACCCTCCGGGGGCTCCTCCAGGTCTTGGAGGGCAGGGCTCAGGCTGGGAGGGGGCCCCTGGAGGCGGGGTCCACACCCTCCTTGGACCCTGTCCCCCTGGGACTTCCCTGGAGGAGACACGCCCAGGCAGGTGGGAGACAGGCCCTGGCTAGAGAGGGAGAAATGCCCTGAAAAGCGTACGGTCCCGGTAGGCTCTGGGGACGTGTGCAGTACAGTGCATGGCAGTTATCAGCTGAGCACAGACCCCCCCCACCCCCCCAACCCCACCCATGACCGCCAGCCGCCTGGCCCCGCCCCAGCCTGGCCCCGCCCCAGCCGCGCACATGCATGCAGACCAGGCGGCACCACCAGACCATTCCCTGCCCCTGGGCACTTGGTCCTGGTTGGTCCCTATACACCCCCCCGCCCATTAAACCAAAAGAAAAGAAATTGTTTAAAAAATCCACACCCTCAAATCCTACACGCGATTTTGGGCCAAATGAATAAACAAAAACTGCTGCTCCTCACATTCATGCAAAACGACAGAGAGGGGAGATGGAGCATGGGTCTGGGCCCTGTCACCGCCAGGCAGGGGCAGCCACCAGCAACACAGGAAATCACTCTCCCTGGCCTGGTCCAGGCCCCCTCAGGATACATGCCGTCCCGGGTCAGGGCCTGCCTCCCACCTGCTCGGGAGGTTGGCTCTGATGCCCTCCAGCCTGGGCTTGGGGCAGGAATGTTGTACCCGAGGTGAGGGTCCTCTAGGGAGCCAGCCCCACCCCACAGCAACCTGGGTGGGGCTGGCTGCCTGAGTCTGTCTGGGGTCAAGGCAGGAGAACCCACTGGCCTCCTGCCACTGTCTGTCCACGCCTGTCAGTGCCACCTGAGCAGAGAGCACACCACTTCAGTGCAAGAGACCAGGCGACCGAGGACAGCACCCCCTTTGCCCATCCCGGGGCCAAGGATCTCCACCAGCCACACGAGGGTAATGAACCCCTGGCTCCCAGGGCCGGCAAGAAAAGGAGACAGACCCGAGGGCAAACAGGAGAGACTGAGTTAGGGACTCTCAGGCCGCTCCCTGGCGGGCGTCTTTTAGACTGGTGGGCAAACGGGGAGGGAGTCTTTGGAGCTTGGCAAATGCAAGGGCTTATTGCAGGGGCTTCTCTCGGGCTGACCCTGGCACCAGCTCTGGAGATGCAGGCAGGAACGGCAGGGCAGGCCTGGGCCACGCCCTCCTCGGCCTTCCGGGGCCCCCGGAGTTTCCAGAGCTTTGGGCAGGGTTCTCCTGGGTGGCTGTGGACTTCACTCAGCCTCCCTGGGCACCTCGGAAGCGTCAGCCCGACAAATGGGACACGTCCGGTTGGCCTGGGGGGAGCAGCCGCACATCAGGCTCCACTCTCACCGGACCCCCAACCCATCCGGGGCTGTTCTGCTGCCCGGTGGGGACCTGGCTCCCTGAGTGGAGCCGGAACTTCTGGATGCTGAAGAGGACACGAAGGGAAGCCCTCCAGGCCACCCTCCTCCCTCACTACACCAGGAACACCTGGGAGCGGGCGTGGCTACGTTACCTTCAACCACTTGTCGACACACTTGGTGTGGAACTCGTGGTTGCAGGGGAGGACCCGGAGCAGCTGCCGTGCCTCGAAGTCGCTGAAGCAGACGACACACCTGGGAGGAGGGCACAGAGCGTCACCCGCACACTGAAGGCGAGGGCAGGTTCGCGGCAGAGCACGAAGCGCTACCCTGGGAAGACCGCAACGCATCTGTGCTCACAGAGAGACAGGAGGGGGCGCAGGGCACTCACAGCGTCTGCTCTGACTGGTGGCTGTCAGGATGAAAGCGGTACGATGGAAGCTGCTCGATGTCCGCTTTGGTGAGGCCGCGAGGCTTGGCGTCTCCCAGCCGCTCTGCCAGGTTCAGGAGGGCCTGGACGTGTGCAGGAGGGGAGGGTCAGTGGCAGCCAGGGCTGGAAGTCCCCCATGCCCCCACCTCCCAGGACAGGGCTCCACGGGACCTCATAGTTCTCCATCTCCACGTCATCCACATCAAGATCCAGGCTGATGGTGGGCCCCATTGCTGTTGGTGACATTGGCAGCATCGAGCTAGGGGGAGATAGGTACGCGGGCCCGGGGTCAAGGTCAGTAGGCGTAAGGGGCGCAGAGCTGCTCCCGACTCCCGCCATGAAACAAAGCCCAGAACTCTGCACTGTTCACACCAGGGACCCCAGTGTCTGTCCCAAGATGTCGCAGTAGGGCAGGGAGCCCAGCTGGTGAGCGTGAGTGTGCATGTATGGTTTGGCGGGGATGCTAGGTGGCTCGAGAGGCCCCGGGACCCCACGGGGCTGTGTTTGGCTCTAACCACTAGAGGCCCCAGAAGAACAGGGCACCACAGCTCTGGGGCACATGTACAGGTACTTACAGGAAGTAGGGCAGGAAGCTGGGGTAATACGGTGGTGGTGGAGGCGGCGGGGGTGGTGGCGGGAGCGGCTGTTGTAGGCGGTATCTCTGGGTGCTCAGTCTCCGGGGCATCATGTGGGAATATGGCTGCAAGAGGGGGGCCAGGTGCACGTCAGCCATGGGCCTGTCTCCCGGTCACCCTAGATCCTGGGTGGGGAGTGGCACTTACCACACCAAAGGACAGCTCCTGGTGCAGGGTATCGTGGGGCAGGTAGTGCAGGGGCACGGATGGGGACAGAGTTGGGCCCGGGGCAGAGGTGGAGTAGGTGAAGCTCCCCAGGGGGTGCTGATCCCCCCGCAGGTCCACATCACTGTCGAGCCGCTGCAGGGGCTGGAAGAAGCAGGGGTGAGTCAGCAGAGTCAGTGACAAGGAAAGCCCCCACCTCCCTGCCCCACTTGCCATCCCCTCTAGCATCAGACCCATCGCTCAGACTCACCATACGTGGATGCTGGGTCTGCAGCGACACAAACTGCCCAAGAGGTGCCATATGAGCGGGCTGGGGGTGTGGGGCTGGCGGTGGAGGGTGCAGGATATAGTGGTCACTGGAGATAAGGTGGGGGTAGGCCTGATAGGGCACAGGGAGCTGCTGCATGGTACATGCCTGGATCAGCTGCTGAGAAAGGGGGCAGAGGCTGGAGAATGTTCTTCTGGGCTCTGGGCTGGGTCTGCTTGTGGCTGGGCCAGGGGCCATTCCACCCAGCGAGCGGTCCCAATCAAAGGCCTCTGGACCACCCATGCCTGGCCTAGGCCTCCCAGGCAGGACGTCTTGCTCTTAAGACCCACAGTTACCACTCCAAACCATAAAGCAGGCACTGGGAGCAGGGAGGTCCCTGAACTCTGAAGTGCCCTCCCACTGGACGTGAACGCACATATGCCGTTCTGGACAGGGCTGTGGCCTGGAGCCGAGCAGACACTGACAGCCTGGATGGGCGCTGTAAGCTCAGCTCAGTTCCGACACTGGCCTGTGCCTGGGGCCTTCAGCTGGGGGCAGGGCAGGAGGCCCAGGCGCTCACTCACCGGGGGCGGGAGGCAGCAGAGGGGATAGTGCTGCCCGCTGAACATCACGGAGCATGCTGGGAGCTGCTGGGTGCTGCAGCCAGGGATGTGTTGGCCTGTAGGCAAGGGGAAGCCTTGGGTCGTCACTGTGGTGACTGTGTAGGACAGAGGGACAGGTCCCTGGTGCACCTGCAGGAGGAGAGACCCAGGAACTGTAGGGAGGCCACTCTGCTGCCCCCAGGTGAGAAGCAAAGTCCTGCCGGGCCAGCTCTGGTGAAGGTGAAGTCAGGGCTTGCTCCCTCTGCTCCTCAGACTGGCTCGCCAGAGGCCAGGGGCAGCGGGGCGTGGGCATGGGGGTTCCGCTTACCTGCTCGTGGAGATCAACCATGAACGGGCTCTGCTGGGAGGCTGGGTGCAGCATTCGGGGGCTCCCGCCGGCAGGAGCCGAGGCTCGGCGCTCCTCTACGGGGAGGTATGCTGGTCGGGTCGGCGGCTGCTGGGAGGGTAAGCGCTCATCCTGGGTAGGTGGGCTGGCCAGGGGGCCCTCACGGCCAGGGCTGCACCACAGAGAGGAAGCCCCAGTAGCACTGACGGGGGCCGCTCATTCACAGAGCATGGAGAGAAGCCAAGGTCACTACCCACTGGGGAAGGAAGACAGCTCAGGGCCCTGTGCCCTACCACCCCTGGCCCCTGTGCCCCAGCCCAGGCTGAAAGCTCCAGTACCAGGGGCTCCGGGCTCCACAGGACTGGGAGGTTCCCTCCTACCTTCCCCAGAGCTGGCCTGGGCTGCTGCTGGGTCCTGCAGAGAATCGCCGCTGACCCACAGGGGCAGAGGGCGGCCACCTAGTCACTGCCAGAGCCCATGGCTGCATCAGGGGAGGCAGAGGGGTGGAGGGGCTGGGCCAGGGCTCACAACCCTAGGAAGCAAACCGACAAAGGAACTAAGGTACAGAGAAGTCCAGTCCCTTGCTCCATTAGGGGTCGGGGAGACAGAATCAAACCTCTGCAGCCTGGTTCCAGAGGCCACTGATGCCCACCACACCCTGGGCTCCCCAGGCAGCGCTGCGCTCTGGCACTAGGGTTCAGGCTTGGCCTGCAGGGAGTCCAGGCCTTAGTTTCCTGCGCTGTGAAATGAGATCAGGGTCCGCCTCAGGGTAAGTTCAGAGGGCTGGCCGGCATGCTTCCAGGCCAGGGGGCTCTGGTAAGGCCCCCTCAGGGTGGGGTCTCCAGGAAAACCTGTCCTGGCGTGGGGATCTACAACTCTGACCTCTAGGTAACTGGGGCTCCTGAGGGGACTCCAGCTTCCTCCCTTCTGTCTGGTTGGCTCAAGATGGATTGCAAACAGGCCTGGGGCCTAGTTCTTCCACTAGTAACAGGTGAGAGGTTCTGACTTGGTTCTTGCCCTCGGGGTTCCCAGTCCAAGCCAAGTCAGTACAGTCATTCCTCAGTATCCACGAAGGATTGGTTCTAGGACCCCCACGATACCAAAATCCGAGGATGCTTAAGTCCCTTATATAAAATGGTATAATATTTGCATATAATCTACACACATCCTCCCATGGACTTTAAATCATTTCTACATTACTTATGATACCTAATACAATGTAAATGCTATGTAAATATGATGTAAATGCTATGTAAGTGACAAATTCAAGTTTTGTTTTTTGCAACTTTATGGAATTTTTTTCCCTAAGTATTTTAAATCTGCAATTGGTTACATCCATGGATGTGGAACCCATAGATAGAGAGGGCTGACTGTATACTTCCTTTTCATAATCTGTTCCCACAGTGCCTACCCAAATGGGACTTCACCTACTCTTCAAGTAAGGTACTGTTAGCCTCATTTTGCAGAAGAGAAAACTGAGGCTCAGAGACGAAAGGACTTGCCCAAGGCCTCACAATAAGTGTCAAAGCTGGGAGGTGGGCTGACTACCAGCCTCTTGCTGCACACTGATGCTGATGGGAAGGGGTCCAGCCCAAGGGTTCTGGCAGGACGTGATGAAGGAAGTCAACCTCTGGTGAACTGGTGGGTCTGGCGTGCAGCCAGGCCCTTTGTGTGTGGGGGGAGTGCATGCAAACCAGACCCAACACAGCCCCCAAGTCGGAGGTGGGGCTTGCTGAGAAAAGAGGAAGCAAGAACCTAAACCTAAGGGAGGAAGTTGAGTGAGAATGGGGCGGGGCAGGAGCTAGGGTCCAGGTGGGGAAAGTTGGGGGGACCACTCATTAACTCCAGAGGTTGGAATGAGGCCCTGCCAGGGAAAACTCTGGAAACTGTCAGACCCTGCAATGCTGAAGGGCGCATCCAACAGGACCAGCCTTTGGCTGTTCCTGCCACAGGGAACCCTGCCTCCATCTAACAAAACTCCTATGCTTCCTTCATACCCAGCTTTAAGTGTCACCTCCCTGCTAACACAGCTAGGGAACCGGTGTACTGTCCCCTCAACACCTTGTTCCTTTCCTCTGTGCTGGGCTTTACGTGCATGGGCCCTGACTTTCAAAATGAGCCTGAAAGGGAGGCTCTTCACCTGATAAGACAGCACAGGGCCAAGGCCACAGCCACAGTAGAGCTGAAATTCACATTTCTCCTACCCAACCTGGGCTCCAGCACTTGGCAGAGGGGTGGGCAGGGCCCAGTGACCAGCTTGTGTCCAGCACAGGGCAGGCCCGATGTGGTAAATGCTCACTGGAGAGCCAATTACATAGGTCTAAGGCCATGTCTGGCAGCAGTGAAGTTAGTGCCAATGATTAAAAACTGGGACATAAAAAAATCTGTCCTTTCAGTGTGTTGTGTGTGTGGCGGGGGGAAGGAAGCAGAAAATCTGGTCCCACTGGGCCCTCATTTCTGCTTGACCCACCTCACTCTGGGCATGAGTTTTCTCTCCAGGCCACCCCAGGCCCATTCCTTGCCTGCCCACCACAGGTGACTGGGGTCGTGAGCCCCCAGCGTGGGCCAAGTGCATATCCTTACACTCATGTGTACACACACAGCCTCCTTGATTCCTGCTGATAATCCAGCCGAGCAAACAAAGGCCAAGAGAGACTCAGAGGAAACCCCTAAATAACTTAACAACAGACTCCTGACCCACCCCAGATTTTTGGATCAGAATCTTTGGAGGGTTGGGGAACAAGGGCACCTAGATTTCTACTAAATTCCCCAGCAGTTTCTACAGCAGAGGCAGGTGCTTGAGAACCTCTGTTCTAACTGACCTCTGAGATCCTGGGAGCCCACAGTCCTGCCTATGAGGAGTATACAATACTTCCCATGTGCCATCCTGATAAGTCCTCATAGCAACCTTCAGAAGTAGGCATGCTGAGGCTCAGAGAAGTGAGGTCCAAGGCCAGTCAGTTGGAGCTGTGAGTGCACTGGGACATGGCAGTGGCCTCAACTGCTCCTCTTGTGCCAGGCTGTCTTGAAGTCCGGGCAGTGTCAAGGCTCAGGGGTGCAGAATCACAGAGGCCTAGGCCCATGGGAATCTGCTCTGGCCAGCCTCTTCAAGGACACCCACACCTCAGGAAAGGAAGTGGCAAGGAGCCGAGAAACCCAACCACCAGACAGAAGGCCTCTAGCTGTGACTGACGGTGACAAAGATGACAGTGTTGACCCTTGCATTCTTACACACAATACCCTGACTTCTGGCCAGAGTCTTGGCTGAGGATTGGGCACATCGCCTCCCCTCTCTGAGCCTCAGTTTATTCATCTGTAAAATGGGAATAGCCCAATAATCACCTCCCAAGACTGCTTAAAGGCTGCTGCAGTGATTTGTAAAGTTTAGGTGTGACCGATCACTATCAGAAAATACAACAGGCTGACCTTCACTCCCACCCCCCAAGCAGCTTAAAGATGCTATTTTAAGCTCTGCAGGAGGCAGCTGGGAAACATGCCTCCCTCAGGGAATATCGTCTCCCAGCTGGCAAGGGAGGGGACCCTGGTTCTTGACTGGAGACAGAGATGTCCCATGGGAAACTCACCCACTTCACAGTTGAGGAAACTGAGACCAGGAGAAAGAAAGTAACTTGCTGCAGACCACAAAGCCAAAGAAGGACAGAATTAGTCCTGGCTGGCCCGCTAGGCCCAGATTTCCTCAACCCCTGACTCTCATTACCATCAGTAACCTCAAGAATTACCTAATGCCAATTCTCTACTGCAGGCCCTAAAGGAGATCAGGGGAGCTTTCTCTTTCAGGCATCCTGACTAGACCTATTGTGGAAAGAAGCAAGTAAGGCCCAGAGCTGGAGCAGCAACTTGCTCAAGGTCAAACAACAAGGCCACCACCTAACTGCTCTGCCTTTCACCACACCTCCTCTGTGCTGGGCTCTCAGTGAGGTCTCCGTAAAAGGGTCTTGAGGGTCCCTAAATCCAATCTCGCCCAGAAGCAGGGACTGCACCTTGCATCCACCCCCTCGCCCAGGAGGCAGCCAACTCCCTAGTTCCTATCCCCATCCTGGTCTAGGGAGATCCTGACATATCATTTGGGCCTGGGGGCTGTTTGCAGGTACAGGGACTGTTTTGCAGATAAGCTAAGTCAGGCCCTGAGAACAGGAGCAGACTCAGGCAGGCTGAGGAGCCCCCCTCCCACCCCTCAAAAAAGAGGCGGGTTGGGCCCAGCACTGACTGGTGGGCAAGCAGAGCTCCCTAACTGTGGTGCCTGGAGGCAGCTGAGAGCAGGACCACCAGGCTGCGAGTTAAGAGTTGTTGGCCAGCCCAGACTCCCTGGGTGACCTTGGTCAAGGAAATCTTCCCTTCTGTGCGCCTCAGTTGCCACAACTGTAAAATGGGAGTGGAAATCTCTCCTTCCCAGAGCTCCCAAATAAAGCCACAAGAGGCAAGACGCAAAAAACCAGGTGGTCACATTACTGGGGGAGGAAACCAGTGTCCCTGAGGAGCAAGCCCCTCCTCAATGTGGGCCAGGAGCAGGTTGCGGGATTCGGGGAGCTTCCTCAGCCATCCCTCCCTGGGACTGGGGACGTGGGTGGGGAGGACGTGGTACAGATACTCGCCCAGAGAGGGGCTTCCCTCATCCCCCTCTCACTCCTTTGTGCCGGGCTCGGGGGGACATCGGGGGCTGGAGGCCATACGGCGGCGTCGGGGCCAGAGCGCTGTGACTTTAAGAGCCGAGGATCCCGGACCATGTGCTCGGCGTGAGACAAAAGCAACAACAAAGGAAGTGGCGGCGGCAGGGGGAGGGGGCGGCTCCTTCCTCTCCAACCGCAGCGCTCTGCCTCTGGAGAAGGGAGACTCGGCCTAGCCTTGGGGGGCGCTGGGGGTGGGGAGGGGTCCCGGATTCTAGAGGCCTCGCCATCTCCCCTCCGGACTGCCCGTAATTAACTCCTGCAGAGCCAGCTAGATCACAGCCCTCAGTCCCAGGGGAAGTGGGGGGCAGGAATTCCAGGGATGCGGAAATCGGGAGCTGGGGGCTCTGGCCCCGACTCACCTTCGGCCGCCTGGCCACACGTTGACTCCTTTGTTCCCGATCTAGGACGGCCAAGCTGGGCAAGAGGCGGGGGTGGGGGGGTGGGAGTGTGCTGCCTGGACCCTTTAAGAGCCCCCGCCCTGAGGAACAATGTGCTCCCTTCCCCACCCCCCCGGTCCGGGGGCAGTCCGGCTCCTTCCGGGGCCCTCTTTCTTTGTTGTCCGTCCGCCGGGCGTCTGCCTCGCGAGGCCCACGCGCGGTCAGTCTCTCGGCCCAGGCCCTCTGGGAGCGGGAGGCGGCGCAGGACGCGGCCGGGTTTGCGCAGCTGCCGGCGACTGGCCCTTTAAGAACTGTCCGCGGCGGCAGCGGAATGTAACAAACCCCACATTTGATTCACAACATTCGAAGCGGCGGGGTCGCGCGCCGGGCGGGAGGGGGGCTCGCGGGGGCGCGCCGGGAGGTTCCGGCAAACAGTAGCCGACTGCTCCCCGCGAGGGCCCCGCCCCTTGCTAAGAGTTCCGCCCCTCGGGGGCGCCAAGAGCCAATCATTCGCCGAGACTCGGCACGTGATTAGTGGGCCGCCATCTTGGAAGGCAGTTTTTTTTTTTTTAAAACCTCCTCTCGCCCCCACCTCCTCACTTAAAGTGCCCGCAGCCATCACAGGAAAGGGGCGGGGCCACATGGTCTGACCTAAAGAGGGGAGACCGCGCGGTAAGCAAGACAAATTGGCTGTAACTCTAACTTGCTATGCAAACTCACAAATCACTCATGCTTCTGAGGCTCAGTTTCCCCGCCACATAAGTGGGTCCCGCCGGGAGAGCCGCAGCCCGGACTTACTGTGTCATGGTCCCCTCCTTGGGACGGCGCCTGGGACGCAAGTGCAATGGACCTGACCTTCGACAGGGCAGCAGCGGCTCTTAAGCCAGTCCGAGTGGTTAGGAAGGCTCTAACAGCCCTGGGCCGGCAACCTCCCCGGAGATGACGTCAGCCCCGAAAGCTACTGCGCCGCGATGACATCATGGCCTGGCCTCCTCGCATCTCCTTGTTTATACTGCGCGGTGGCTTTAAAAAGTTGGGAGGGGCTGGATTGCCCAACGAACCAATAATGGGCAACCCATGCAAATAAGCTAACGCTTGTCGGGAAGGATTGGCCCGGCTCCCGTTGACGTCACAGAGACATTTAAACACCCCGCCCCCAGCGTGGCCCGGGAAAAGGGCGGGGAACAGTTTGAAGCTGGAGCAGCAGTCGTCCCGCGCTCTAATTGCTCTAGGCGAGGCCTCGGAGAGCTCCCTGCTTAGGGGGATTGGGGAACTAAACCCAATGAAGTCTTTAGTTTTCTACTGTACTCCTCCTAGCAATTATGAGACGCATTACTACAACCTGCCCATTTTACAGATGGGTAGAGAGACTCAAGAGGGGTGTCATTCACCCCAGGTTACAAAGCGAGGAAGAGTGGCCGAGCAGATACTTGAACCCAAGCCAAAGCCCAGCGTCGTTCCCCTTTGCCTCGACGCCTCCCCAGGCAGACGTTATACAAAGTGGGGTATTATCTCTACATCGATAGAAAAAAAAAAAAAGCTGGGAGCTGGGAACAGGTCAAATAAATTATGCATATAATCAATAACTGGACTCCTCTGTATGCAGCTGCACTGACATAGGGTTACCTCCAGCACAGCCCTAAACAAGATACCAGCAAAAAATGTTAAAACATTTGTTAAGCCTGTGTGGTGGGGTTGCTGGGTGTGTGTGTGTGATTTTCTATGCTTCTTTGGTATATTTCATAATCCCAAATTTAAAAACTGAAAGAAAGATACTGAACAGAGTATAACAGTATCAATGTTTTTAAAAACTGGATATATACAGTATCTGTATATAGAATATTCCTGGAAGGATATACAGGAGACTGATTAATAACTGTCCTCAGGGAGAACTGGAGGAGAGCACTGGGTCAGGATAGACTTTTTATTGTATACGCTTTTGTACATTTGCTCCTTAAAAACAAAACAAAACAAGAAAAACTCTATACAGTATAACCTACTGAAAATTCTAAAGAAAATTACTGTGAAAGAGTATGTTTTAAATATTTTAAGCCATAAAAAACTTGTGTTCCTTTAGAGTCAGAAATCCCCCTTTGGAAAGGGTATCCAGTGGAAACAATCCAGAAGGAAGCTGGGGAACAGACATGCTTATCCAAGTGTTGTTTAGACCAGCAACAATCTGACACCACAATGTGGATGGCAGCCAGCAACACGATGACTGAAAATGGTACCCACTCGCTGTTTGCATATCTCTAAGGACAGAAGATCAAGTTCATGATGCAGTGCTACAGACGTTACCTGGAATGCCAAACTCTATCCATCATAGTTAAACTACGTGTGCATGAGAATAAATGGGGTTGCGTTTCTCTAACCATCTCCTTATCAGCAACTCTCCCTTCTCCTAAATCCCTTCCAACCTTTTATTTTTCTCACTCTGTAAAAGCAATCAGAAAATGCTTCCCACATTCAAAGTGCCTACATTGTTAAGACCACCCCCCTGCTTGCCTGTGTAGGGATAGAACCTGCAATGGCTCCCTAATGCCTGGCTTTCAGGGCTCTGTTTAACAAGACAAGCTTCCCTTACCAAACTTTTTTTTTTTTTTTTTTTTTGCGGTACGCGGGCCTCTCACTGCTGTGGCCTCTCCCATTGCGGAGCACAGGCTCTGGACGCGCAAGCTCAGCAGCCATGGCTCATGGGCCTAGCCGCTCTGCGGCATGTGGGATCTTCCCGAACCGGGGCACGAACCCGTGTCCCCTGCATCGGCAGGCGGACTCTCAACCACTGCGCCACCAGGGAAGCCCCCCTTACCAAACTTTTCAGGCTCACCTCTCCCCAGCCTCTCTCCCATGACCATGGCAGTGCTCCCTCTGGCCTTCCCTGCCTGAGATGCTCTCTCTCTTCCTTTCTACGAATCCATTCCTCTTCTCTGTCCCTTGAGGCTCTGCTCCCATCTCACCTCTTATAGGAAGCTGTGAAGTCTCTAGCTTGTATTGAACTCCTCTGTCTCTGAACTCAGGCCTAGACGCACCCTGACCTTCACTTCATGCCATTTAATTTGCACACAACCCTGTCGTGATTGCTTCGTGTCTCACTCAGTAATCTCCTCCTGGGCTTCCCTGGTGGCACGGTGGTTAAGAATCCGCCTGCCAAAGCAGGGGACACGGGTTCAATCTCTGGTCCGGGAAGATCCCACATGCCGTGGAGCAACGAAGCCCGTGCACCACAACTACTGAGCCTGTGCTCTACAGCCCATGCGCCACAACTACTGAGCCCGCGTGCCGCAACTAGCAAAGCCGGCGCGCCTAGAGCCTGTGCTCTGCGACAAGAGAAGCCACTGCAACAAGAAGCCCGCGCACCGCAACTAAAAGTAGCCCCTGCTCGCCACAACTAGAGAAAGCCCGTGCGGAGCAGCGAAGACCCAACACAGCCAAAAATAAATAAATAAATAAAGAATCTCCTCCTGGCGGAAGAGGATACAGCATTTTTAACTGCACTGACATTCAGCCTTCACTGAGAGGCAGACACCACGGGGTAACCAGTCTCATTTTATGGTTGAGGATCTGAGGCTCAAGGAGGTGAAGTGACTTGCCCGAGGCCACAATGTGAAAATCCTTTACCACTCCCCACCCTCAGAAAGCGACTCCAGTAACTACTCCACAATCCAGTTACTCCTTTGAAGCCACCAAGCCTCTGACTGTGCCATTCTCTCAGTCTAAAATGTCCTCAACACCCCTACTCACCTCTGGCCAAACCCTGCTCAACCTTCGGGGCTCAGCTCAAAGGCTGCCTCCTCGGAGCCTCTCCTGACCATCTGCTGGCTTCTTCAATATACGGCATGACTATTATCACACCACATCAGGATGGCAGAAGGTATCTCCATGGGACTGCTCTCCCTACCCGCAGCAGGGCCTGGCTCACACTTCCTTGGATGCCCAAGGAAGGGACTCTGTATTGCCCTTCCTTGCCCCTGATGCTTCAGGGCCAGGAAATCCTTGCCCTGTGTTCTCTCATGCATGACCCTCTAGTTTACGCCCCTGGGAGGCCCTCAGTAAATTCCCACAGACCTCTGGGTTCCCCCCAGGACCGGAGGCCAATAACACATCTCCCTCTGAAAAACCTTGCTGGGTGCATGCAGAATCACTCTGGAGCAAGAGGGAGGGAGGCTCAATTTTACCAGATTTCTCAGAGAAGCCAGAAGTCTGGACTTTCCTCTCAGGTTCACTGACAAGTCTTATGCTTTGGAACCCCAACGTGGGCCCAACGGCCTGCATACCTACTCTGTGCCCCATTCTTATCACCCCACCCCCACTCCCTTGAAGGCAGGTTCTGTTACTTTCACCTTACACAGATGAGGAAAGTGGCTAAGGAAATGACTCCCCTTGCCACAGATCCCAGAAGTGTAGCCCAGGTGGGGGTGGCTCACTCTTGCCCAGGCATCTGCCTCGAAGCTCTGTGGAGAAATCAGGGTTCTAGAGTCTTCTGCATGATCTGGGCAAGTCCTACCCTGATCATCTCATTGGTCCTTCCAATGACCTAAGAGCTAGGTACCAGTGTTTGCTCCAAGAAGCTTGGGCAAGAGAGGATATGATTCACCCACCGTCACACAGCCATCAAGGGGCAAACCTGGGATCACATTTTAAACGAAGATTAAGTTTGGTGCATGCAATGCAAATGCCAACACAGGGTCCCCAAGTGTTGCTCAATAATCAAAAGCACAGATGTCCTGGGGCAAGAGACTCTCCAGGTCCCAGAGTGGAAGAGTAGCAGAGAGGGATTTGAATCCTGGTCCCTCGAGTGCAAAGTACTGGATGCTACAATCCAGCTTCCACTTCCAGGCCTCCTCTGCAGGAGATGGGAGGGATTCTGTGCAGGCAGGAAGAAGGTGGGGTCATCGGTTCCTTCTGGAGCCCTCCCCTGCTCCATCTGCCTACCTAAGACCTGGACAGCTGGCTGCCTCCTTCCCTCCATCAGGATCAGAAAGTACTCCACTCCTTTTTTCTAAGACCCCTCAAACTCTCCTCCAGATGCAGGGCCTTCCCAAGTGGAGCTGGCAGAACATAGAGATTGAGGGACCATCCAGGGACACACAACACAGCCTGGTAAAGCCAGCTCAGGACACAGACCTCCCAGCTACCCCAGGGCATCAGACCTGAGCCTCACGCTCCAGGCTGGGGGTTGACAGGCCCCCTGCCAAGTCCTCTCTGCTCAGGGCAGGCCTGAACACACCTGAGCCCCAAGCTTTGTCTCCCCTAAAAAGCAGAGGCTGTTTGTGCATATGGGGGAGGGCAGAGTGTCTGTAAAGGTGTTCCCAGGTCTGGGTCCAGGGCTGCAGCACTCTGGCTCCAGCTTTGAGACTTGGTCACTTATGTGGTCTCACTCTTCTTCAGTCTCATCTGTAAAACCAGGATGATGACAACACTAATGACAGATGACATTTACTGAGCACTTAGTGTGTGTAGCACTGCTGTTCATCTCCTATAGGCTACTGAGGGGGCAGGCATACACTGATGGTTAAATACAGAGCCTCTGAAACCAGCCCACCGAGGCTTGGACCCTGGCTCTGCCTTTTAGCAGCTTGGTGACCTTGAGGAAGTCACCACCTCTATGAGGCTCACAGTTTGTCCAGGTGTAAAATGGGGGCGATTATACCTACCTCAATGAGTAAATAGTGGCTCTCACTTGTGTGTGCATCTTCGGCGGTACCTGCCTGGCTTTCTGGGTCTGGGTCTGCGCTTGAATGTGTGAGCTTTGAGGGTAGGGCGTTGGGAGGGGCTCCCCTTTCTGACTACCTCCCCGCTGTAGCTCTCACCACTGGAACCCGCAGGGTCTGCAGAGGAAGGAGCAGGTACCATCACCACATCATCCGGTGATGAAAATTGGGGGCTGTAAGAGTGGGGGTGCCTGGCAGACCCAGGGAGAGATGAGTCCAGCCGAATTCCCCATTTTCCCTCTATCCAAGGCCAGTTTCCTACACCCACATCTCCTTCCCACCCCGACACCATCTCGACTCGGGCTTAATAGCCCTCAGGCAACAGAAGGTGTGTGACCTTGGACAAGACACAGACCCTCTGGAGTCCCCGCCTTCCTACGCCCTCAAAGCAGTAACCAAGCCGCTGGCGCGCGGCGGTCTGTTCCCCGGACCCGCAGCCGCCCCAGGGCAGGGCTCGGGTCGCTCTGGATCCCCAGAGGCTGGGACAAGGAGCGTTGGTAAAGTGGGGCAGTCGTGACGAGGCCAAAGGACTGCAGCTCTGTCCCGGACGCCTGGGGCCCAGCCGAAGCCGACACTCGCCAGGGGTTGCGATCGGGGCATGAGTGGGGCGCAGGGCACGCTGGGACTCGTAGTTCCCAGGGCCTCCCGTACTGGGGCTCTTAGACCTACCGGGCGGAGCAGCTCTGGCTCCGGGTCCCGGGACAGCGAGCTCCGGCCCTGCGGGCGCAGGCAGCGGCCTCGCTGGATGTCCCTGTGCTACACTGCCAGCCCGCGGCCGCCCCCTATCGCTCCGTCTCTCTGGCCCCGCGCCTGGGGCGCAAGGCGCAGGGTCCAGGCCGGGCGTTACCTGGGTCCGCGGCGGGGCTCCACCCCCACCGGGAGGCCGGCGCGTCGCTCCCGCTGCAGCCGGGGGTCCCGGTCCAGCTGCGGCTCGCGCCGCCTGCCGCGGCCCCCCCTCTGGCCCCAGGCAGTGGAACCGTCCACGAACCTCTTCGCCCGGGCGCGCGCACGCGCGCGCGGGGTCCACGCCGGCTACGCAGCTTCACCCTCCCTCCCGCGGGTGTATGGAAGTACCTGGACTGCACCAAGCGCGCGGGAGCGGAGGGTGGGAGGAGGAGGAGCGTGTTTCGGCCACGCCCACTCAGTGTCCAGCGGCAAAGGGCGCGCAAGGGCAAAGAGTCCGGGGCCTGGCCTTCCAGCCGCCCCCTTACTACTGTGTGCCCTTGGCGAGTGACTAAATAGGAAAGATATTACGACTCCGTGGTCGTTCAAGGAACCTTCCCTTAGCGGACAGTTTGTTCCCCTCCCTCAGCCTCGGAATTGTGTGTGTGTGTGTGTGTGTCAAGGATCAATATACAAAGATTAAGGACTATGGGGTCAGCAGTTCTTGGTTCCTCCCTTTGTGTCGTTCTCTGAGCTTCAGTTTCTTCGTCTGTGAAATGTGAGCGATGATAACCGCCTTTAGGCGGTAGGGAGACTAGTGATAAGAGAATGCGTATGCCCATGGCTAGAGCTAGCCTGGACCGGAGCGTGGCTGATACCTGCTCAGGCCGGGCATCCCCAGTCCCAGAGAGGATCCCCGCCGCCTGCATCCTTGGGTATAATTAGCCGGCAAGGACTACAACTTCCAGCGCGCCCCGCTCCGGCTGGGTCTTTCCGGGAGTTGTAGTCCCCGAAGTCCTCACCTCTCAGAGGCTGCCCTCAGGAGGCCCCCTTTTCTCAGCCCAGGACTTGGCACCTCTGCAGAGGACTGTTTTAGACCCGCTACCTCGAGGCCGATTTATTTATTTATTTATTTATTTATTTATTTTTATTTTTATTTTTTTTTGCGGTGCGTGGGCCTCTCAGTGTTGTGGCCTCTCCCGTTGTGGAGCACAGGCTCTGGACACACAGGCTCAGCAGCCATGGCTCACGGGTCCAGCCGCTCTGCGGCATGTGGGATCTTCCTGGACCAGGACACGAACCCGTGTCCCCTGCAGCGGCAGGCAGACTCTCAACCACTGTGCCACCAGGGAAGCCCTGATTTATTTTTTAAAGCTTGCATTTGTTGAGCTCTTCCCACGTGCCAAACAATATTCTAAGTGATTAAAATGAATTAACTTAGTTGGTCCATAAAATCCAGCAATCCAGTGAGGGAATATTATTATTGTCCCTGTTTTATAGATTTGAAACCGAGACATAGCCAGCTAAGGGATTTTGCTAGGAAGCAACAGGGCTCAGGATTTCTGCTCAGGCGGGACATTCAGAGCCTGTTTTCTACCCCACTCTGGTTCATCCTTTAAACAAACAAGTTTATTTGTTTTTTGGGTTTTTTTTGTTTGTGTTTGTGTTTTTTTCTTTTTAAATCAGAACTACATTAAAGCCTAAATTAGGGTATACTTTGTAACTCTACAGTAAAATAAACAAATCTTACGTGTATAGCTTAGTGCATTCTTCATAAATGTATACCTCTGTATAAGTAAAGTCCAATCAAGATCTAGAAAATTTCCATCACTCCAGAAAGTTTCCTCTCACCCCCTTCGAGTCAATTTACTCTGGTCATAACTATCGATCTGTTTCCTATCACTATAGATTTGTTTTTCATGTTTAGAACTTCATGTCAATGGAATGGCTGACTGTATAAATACTGCCTTCTTTCATTCTGCATCATGTTTTTTGAGATCCAACCTGTGGTGCGTATCAATAGTCTGTCCTTTTTTTACCCCCAGCTTTATTGAGATCTAAGTGACATATAACATTGTGTAAGTTTAAGGTGTACAATATTATTCGATACATGTATATATTGCAAAATGTTTCCCAAGATAAGGTTAGTTAACACATCCTTCACCTACACAGTTCCCATTTTGTTGTTTTGGTGAGAACATTAAAGGTCTACTCTCATAGCAACTTTCAAGTATAAGATAGATCCAGGGTTTCCCCGGTGGCAGAGAGGTTGAGAATCCACCTGACAATGCAGGGGATACGGGTTTGAGCCCTGGTCCATAAAGATCCCACATGCCGTGGAGCAACTAAGCCCACGTGCCACAACTACTGAAGCTCGTGTGCCTAGAGCTGGTGCTCCACAACAAGAGAGACCACTGCAATGAGAAGCCCGCGCACCATGGCGAAGAGTGCCCCCCGCTTGCCACAACTAGAGAAAGCCCGCGCGCAGAAACGAAGACCCAACACAGCCAAAAATAAATAAATAAAAATAAATAAATTTATTTAAGAAAAAAGATAGATACAGTACTGTTAACTATAGTCACCTTGCTGTACATTAGATCCCCAGAACTTACTCATCTTATAACTGAAAGTTTGTATCTTTTGAGCAACACCTCCCAGTTTCCCACAGCCCACAGCTCCTGGCAAACACCATTCTACAACCTGTTTCTATGTATTTGACTTTAAAAAAAAAAAAAGGTCTACACATAAGTGAGATCATCCAGTGCTTGTCTTTCTTTATCTGGCTTATTTCACTCAGCAAGGTGCCCTCCAGGACCATCCATATGGTCACAAATGGCAAGATTTCTTTATTTTTTATGGCTGAATAATATTCCATTGTATGTGTGTGTGTGTGTGTATGTGTATGTGTATATATATATATATATACATATCACAGTTTCTTTATCCATTCATCCATTGCTGGACACTTAGGTTGTTTTCAAGTCTTGGCTATTGTGAATAATACTGCAATGAGCACAGGTAAGTTTTTTGTTTTAGTTGTGTTGTGTTTGTTTTTTAACTTGCTGGCTAGTAATTCATTGTATGAATGTACAGTAGTTTTTGAAACCCAATCCTTTGAACAAATGACCCCTGAGTTCCAGCCACCTTGGTCTTTCAGTTCCCCCGAGGGCCCGGTTCTTTCCACAGTGGGGTTTGGACACACTGTTCCCTCTGTCTGGGCTTCCCTTTCCTTCCTCTTGGCCTGGACTACTCTGCTCTCATACAGAGTGTCCCTCAGTGGGGGCAGGGATGCTGGTCCCCACCCCACCAGTGCCCACCGCCAAGCACAGTGCCTGGCTAAGGTAAGCAGTAAGCCTCTGTCTGTTGAATGGACACAGAAGTGGCAGGGGACCCCAGGAGGGCCGTGTGACACCAGGTTGCATTCCTAGAGGGCTCAGAGGCCTGTTCAATCTCAGAGCTCCACGAACTGGACTGACAGAAAAAAAGCACATGTTATTTCACTTCCCCCTATTTTCCTGATGTGGAAACTAAGGCTCAGAAATGGAGAGTGGTTTGCCCTAGGGCACAGGAAGGGACAGAGCTGGAATGGGAACCCAGGTCTGCCTGGCTGCAATGCGGGCTTGGGATGGTGGTGGTGGGGAGTGATGGGAAGAGCCCGAGGGAAGGCCCTGGGAGAGTTGTTCCAGAGCAGAGTGGGGAAGTGGGGCCTGGTGCTCCCGAAAGTCCAGCCCCGTGGAAGTGGCCAGGCAGCTCTCAACTCAATAAAACAAATACAGTTGTGGCCATGGAGTGGAGGTCATGGGATGAGGTGAGCTCCCCATCACTGGAGGTGTGCAAGCCATGGCAGAACAGCCCCTTGGAAATGGTCCTTTAGAGGGACTGTGTGCCCTGGGAAGGGGCTCAGTGGTCTGGGGGGAGGTGAGGAGTTGGTCTTATGGGTCTCCAGGTTCTTTCTAAGGTGGGAGGTTATGAGTCTCTGACACCAAGGGGCTCCTCTTGGGCTGGCCCCTCAGCTGTAAGACAGAGCGATGAAAGAAACTTTTACTTTGCAAAGCTGTGTGCAACAGGGAGGGATGACTGGAAGGTTGAGGAAGGATCAGACACATGCACAGAAAAGAGCCACACTCAGCGCAGGCTCTCCAGGTCACCTCTGAAGCTGCACGCTGTGGGGGAGGGGTGGCGCCTCCATGTTGCTGATGAAGAAGTGGCAGCTGAGGTGAGTGAATTGTTGGACATCGTACAACTGGTCAGAGGGCAAGTGAGGACTTGATTTCAGCTTGATTAATTTCTGAGCACATAGTGAGTGCACACAATAGGTTGCCAGCAAAGACAAGCAATGAGAAGTTTTTCTGATCAAAACTTTTAAAAACCACACCCCTGAGATAGTGGCTATGAAGGATCCCTGATCTGTGTCTGAATTGCTACCTCAGGTGCACACCTCTTTATCACTTGCCCTGTGCTGGTGCTTTACCACGTTACCTGCTTCATCTTTTTTTTTTTTTTTTTTTTTGCGATACGCAGGCCTCTCACTGTTGTGGCCTCTCCCGTTGCGGAGCACAGGCTCCGGACGCGCAGGCTCAGCGGCCATGGCTCACGGGCCCAGCCGCTCCGCGGCATGTGGGATCCTCCCAGACCGGGGCACGAATCCATGTCCCCTGCATCAGCAGGCAGACTCTCAACTGCTGCGCCACCAGGGAAGCCCCAGCTTCATCTTTATAACAAACCTATGAGTTGGTTTCTGCTGTTGTGCCCATTTTACAGATGAGGATTTTGAGGGTCAGGGAGATGAACTCCCTTGCCCAAGTCCCCAGCTGGTAAGCAGTAAGGAGATGATTAGGACCCAGGTCATCTGAGTCCACATTCTGGCCTCTTAGCCCTACTGTGTGCCTGGCTGTCTACCAGTACCCAAAACTGACTCTGGGTCTGGATCTGTGACTCAGACCTGGATCATCACAGCCCAGAGCCCAGTGAGCTTTTCAGGCCACCTTGTGGCAGGCAGACAGGTGCCCCTTGAGATGGTTATGGCACCATCTGGCCATACCCGGCTCATCCACACACTGGCCAAAGGTCTGGGCAGGCCAGGACATGCCCTGTGGGGGTCGGAGCAGTGATCCAGAGCTGTTGGCCCCAGCGGTCAGAGCAGGGAGGGATAGCAGGGCCTTAGGTTGGGATCTGCCCTACTTGGTCCTGGGCAGAGAGACTAGGCTAGCTCCCTTGGTCTGCGGTGGGCCTGGAGCCTGGAGCTTTGGGCAGTGTTGCCTACCTCTCCGCCTACCAATTAAGCCACCAATGATCCCACCACACCACTACAAAGCTAATATTCCATGAGCCTTCACTCTGTTAGTCACTGTGCTCGGGACTTTAAGTGCATGAATTCATTTCTTCCTTACCACCACCTTCTGAGGTAGGTTTCATACATAACCCATAATTTACAGATGAGGAAATTGAGGCTTAGAGAGATTCTGTAACTTGCCTCACTACAATTGAACCCAGCCCTGACTCTGAACCTGATCTCTTGACAGCTACGTTATAATAGCCGTGTCAAGTGCCATCCAACCTCCTGCAGCATCCTTTCCTTGGAGACACACAAGAGGAAACACATCTTAGGTATTAGGAATTGCACCATAGCTCCCAGATCCTGGTTCACGATTCCTCTCTCTCTCTCCCACCCCCAGTCTCTGTTGCATGGATGCTGAACTTAATGGATCCCAGATCCTGTTTCCCTCTTTGCCTTGCCTGCTGGGAAGCTCAGAACCCAATTCATGGCCTATCTCTGACATTTATCCAGAACTTCAAGGTAAATATTTAAATATTTCATGGACTCTACTCAGGCCTAAATTTTCCTCATTTTTCTCATTTGTTTTCCTTTCATCCAGGTTTCTTCACTTTTTAAGCTTGTTGTAGCACATAATTTTTCCAATTTTTAAAAATTGTGGTAAAATATATAACATAAAGTTTACCATCTTAACCATTTTCAAATGTACAGTTCAGTGGTATTAAGTACACTCATATTGCTGTGGAAACATCTCTGCCACCTGTCTCCAGAACTTATTTCATCTTGCAAAACTGAAAGCCTGTATCCATTAAACAATTACTCCCCATTCCTCCCTCCCCCAGCCCCTGGTAACTACCATTTTCCTTTCTATCTATAATTTTGACTACTCTAAGTAGCTCCCATAAGTGGAATCAATTTTTGTCTTTTTATGACTGGCTTGTTTCACTTAGCATAACGAGGTTCATTTATAGCATTTGTAGCATGTGTCAAAATTCCCTTCCTTTTTAAGGTTGACTAATATTCCATTGTGCGTATAGACCACATTTTGCTCATCCATCTGTCAGTGGACATTTGGGTTGCTTCCACATTTTAGCTATTGTGAATAACGCTGCTATGAACACGGGTATACATGCAGCATATATATTTTGATAATCTGTTTTAAAATTGGAGGTTTAGGAAACAAACATTCTTTTAAAGTGCCTGGCATATTGTGACTACCTGATACATATCTATTGAGTGTAAGTCAGATGTGGCACCTGCCATGAGGAGAGGGCCACCCAGGATGATGGAAAGACAGTGGGCATGTGTCCTGAGCAAGCCATGGATTCAATGCCCTGGGAGCTCAAACAATTGGTGGGTGGGGTCCTTGCTATGTGCCAGTCCCCATGCCAGGAACAGTATCTCAGTGATCTGGTTTTATCCTCACAAGAATCCTGTGAAGTAAGGAATATTATTTTCTCTAAGTTATGAATGAAGATGTCCAATATCATGCTACAGGGAGAAGTGGGGACTCCAGGAGGCTTAACAGGGAGATGGCCAAGCCAAGTTCAAACTCTGGCCTCTCTTACCCTAACTCTGTGCCCCATCCTTAGCATCTGGGTGGGGCGGTATAGGGATGGGGAACTTCCTGCCTGAGGGGCATTGTAGTCAGGACAGACTAATTCAACCAGACCTAGCAAAAAAAAAGAAAGTATTGTTTCAATAATGGAAGAGTCTGGTGGTGATGGCTTCAGGCATGGCTACATCTAGGGGCTCACACAAAGTCTTCAGAAGTCCACGTGTCTCCATTTCTCAGCTCTGCTTTACTCAGTCTTGGATTATTTCTCTGTAGATCTTTCCCTCATGGTAGTAAGACAGACAGCTGTTGGAAGTCGCTTTCTCACAGCTTGGACATCCCAGCGGGGAGCAACGAGGTTCTCATTCTCAGCAGTTCCAACAAAAGTCCTTTATTTGAGTCCCACTGGTTCTAACTGACCCAGCTTTGGTCACATGCCCAAACTCAAACCAACAGCTCTGGCCAGGGGGTTGCTGTGCCGGACTGGTCAGGCCTCATCACATGCACCCCATGGGGTAAGGAGAAGGAGGGGTGAAGAAGTTTCCCAAAGGAAAACTGGGTGTTGTTACCAGGGAAGCGAGGAGAGCTGCTAGGTGGCCAGAACGGGGGGTGGGCAGGGGTAAGTGTGGAGGAGGCCCCACTGGGTGAGGAGAAATGGGGAGGGCTGAGGTGAGCGAGGAGGACTCTTTCCTCATTGCAGGGCCTTGTTGCTGCGGTCAGAGTTGGTTCCTGGCTTACGGCCACTTCCCCTCTCTGAGCCCCATGACACTTCTCTGTAGCGTAGGCATGGTTAGAATGGAACCTGCCTCTCCTGGGCAATGTCAGACATCAGAGAGACCATGATGTAAAGCACACCGTAGGTGCTCAGTAAATGCTGATTCCAACTCCACTCAGGAGGCACAAGGACATCCTCCCCTAGGACTTCCCTGGAGCTGAGAGTGTATTTGCATCTCACAATCTCTTTTGGTTGTTCGAGGCCTCACTGAGTGCCCATCCTGGGCTGGGTGTCTCCCTGGCCACCCTCACTTGCCCCTGGTGTGGGAGGACCCAGCGCCCCATGGTCCAGACACAGACAGCATGGCTCAGAGAGGGGCGGTGACTTCCCCAGGCCTCCCAGCCCCAAGAACTTGAGATCCCCTTTCTCCTGTGTCAACATGGGGATGGTTGGGCCTGAGACTGGAGGAGGAGTTGGGGGTTCGGCCTCTGCTGGGAGGCCGTGGGTTCTGGGAAGATATTTAAAGCCAGTCTGAGGGTGGATGAGCTCCTGGTGTGGGGGGGTAGATACCCTCTGAGGGCCTCAAAGGAGGGGAACAATCAAGGTTGCCTTCACTCCTCAGTGAAGACCTCGTGTTTGATTATTACGCTATTTTACTAGTTCCCTTCCCTGACCTATTGCCTTTCTCACCTTCCACACAGGTCCTCTGCCACGGAAGACTCTTGTAGCAAGGAGGGGATGGAGGGCTCACCTTCCTCGCCTGCCGCCTGCCCCAGGGCTGGGCCTGGTTCCCACATTACCTGGGCTCAGTTCTGCCAGACCCTGGCTCCTGTGACCTAGGCCCCCAGGCCTGGGAGCACAGGGACTGTCACCTTGATCCTGCCCTCCTACCCTCTCCTCATCTGTGCTCCGGGCCTCCTGAGGAGTCCTTCCCATCCCAGGAGGTGTGGTCTCTCTCAGGGTTAATGATTGCTCAGGAGAGGCGGAGGTGGTGTCAAAGTCTGCTGGCCGCACCACCGCAGGCCCCAGAAGGTGCCCACCTGTGCTGCAGGGCCCATCATCTGCCTCCGGGGCCCCTTCCGGGGCACAGGTAGGGAGGGCACAGCTCCTCTGCAGCAGGGGCGCGGGGTCTCCTGGCCAGGGGTAGGGACCGAGTGGGATGGTTGGGGCCATGGCGTGCTCTGGGGGTCTCCCCCGCAGCTGGGTGGGAGCGCTGGGAGGAGGGAGCAAGCACTGAGCAGACCTGGAGTGGGTCCCAGCCTGGCCGCAAGGCCTCAGTGTCTCTTGCAGCGTGAGGCTAGTAATACCTATTCTCAAGGTTCTGATGGCTCCCTTCCTTCTAAGGCCTTGGGCGATTTGGATCCAATGAGGTTTCTTCTCAGGACAGAGGGAGGCAGGTGCCCTAGAAAAATGAATTCACATGCCCCAGCCCCTTTCACAGGAAGCCTGAAGTGGGGAAGAGAGGGCGGCTGAGCCAGGGGCTCCAGAGCTCAAAGAGAAAGGACTGGGCTCCAACTCCAGGTGCTTGGGTTCAGATCCCAGCTCCATCCTGACTTTGGGTGGGCTCCATAACTCTTCTGGGCCTCAGTTTCCTCATCTGTAGAATGGGGACGGTAATAGTGCAGGAAAGACGCTGGAGAGCCCCAGAGCAATTTGGCCCGTGGTCGGTAATGAAGTCTGGTGCCTCCTCGGCCCAGACTAGGAAGTGTCTAGCTGGGACTCACTACAGGTGGCCCCCAGCTCTGGCACATTCCCAGGCCCCGACACATCTCTTTGCCCTGGGGTACGAGGTGGAGACTTGGCTGAGAGCTGAGCCGGGCCTGGGCCTCTTCCCTGAGGCAGGGACTGCTGGATTGGGGCACCAGGCACAAAAGCAGGGGCCTGGGGACACTGAGATCCAACTTATGGAAACAGGCTGTGACCAGTGTGTGGACTCTGGTTCTTATCCACACCATATTCTCAGGCGGGGGGGGGGGGGGGGGGGCGGGGAAACTGAGGCCAGGAGGATAAGACCTTGCCTGGGGTAAGTGAAATGCGGCAATCCAAACTCCGGATCATTTGACTCCATGTCTGTTTACCAGGGAAGCAGCCTGGGGATGGGACTGGAGGGGCCCCAGGGCCCTGGTGGCATCAAGTGGAGCCCAGATGGAGGCTGGCCCAGGCGCTCCTGGCTTGGGAGCCAGTCTGGGTCTAACACTCTGCCCCTTCCTCTGGGCCATCCCTCTCTGAGCTTCTCTGAGCCTCAGTTTCTTCACCTGGACCCCAGAATAATAATTCCCACAGCTGGGAAACAACTGTGAAAAGTAAACAAGAAGGCAAGAAAGCGGAAGTGAGAGTTTGTAGTCAGTTGGAAGTGGTGGAGTGGCTGGTGGCTGAGCCTGCCTGCAGGGGCCCCATGGGTGAGGAGGGCCACCTCCCTCTCTGACCCTCCTGGAGGCCCTGAGCAGTCCTAGGGTCCACACTCCCAGTGCCTCCGAATTCTAGAAAGTCTTGGAGCCGTGGGCTGTTGAGAGCTGTGGCTGCCGCAGGGGGTGGGCAAGCCCCTCCCAAAGGGACAGGCCCAAGGGCCTGCATGTCTCATGGGGTGCGGGCCAGAGCCACTCTAATTCACCTCTGCATCCTTTTGTTTTGTTTTGTTTTGTTTTTGTTTTGCGGTACGTGGGCCTCTCACTGTTGTGGCCTCTCCCGTTGCGGAGCACGGGCTCTGGACACGCAGGCTCAGCGGCCATGGCTCACGGGTCCAGCCGCTCCGCGGCATGTGGGATCTTTCTGGACCGGGGCACGAACCCGTGTCCCCTGCATCGGCAGGCGGACTCTCAACCACTGTGCCACCAGGGAAGCCCTCTGCATCCTTTTTGACCCTTTCCCAAGCACTTTTTGAGGGCTGGGAAAGGGGAAGTGTAGAGAGAGCTTTGGGGACGGGGCTTGGGGGAAAAGAAGCTGTAATTTCTAGAATGTAGGTAGTCTCATTTTTCAGGAGACAAACTGAGAGTCAGAGAGGAGCAAAGCAGAGCCCCAGGGCTCAGCTGTGCAGGGACTGGGGCCTGGAGAAAGCCATGCCTCCTTCACTCCCATGCCTCTGCCTAGGGCTGCCTGGCACGAAGGAGCCCTGGGGAAGGGACTGGCCTGGGCCCTGTCAGGTCCCTTCCCCAGTATAATCCATGGGCAACTCCATTCACTTCTCCTCCCCCTCTCCCTCCCCCTCCCCTCCTCTTCTCTTCTCCTTCTCCTTCTGCTTCTCCTTCTCCTTCTTCTTCTTCTTCTTCTTCTATTTAATAGTATTTTCAATGTTGTTAGTTTCAGGTGTACAGCAAAGTAATTCAGTTATACATATATTCTTTTTTCAGATTTTTTTCCCTTATAGGTTATTACAAAATATTGAGTATAGTTCCCTGTGCTATACATTAGGTCCTTGCTGGTTATCTATTTTACTCCATTCACTTCTTGTTCATTGGTGCTCGCTCTGTCCCTTGCCCCTGCTGGCGTGCCACGAGCTTAGGGGCCAGTGGAGGGGCCACCAACGCCTGAATTCGGCTCCACACCTGACCTGGCCTTGGAGGATAGAGAGAATTTGCACATATGCAGAAGACTAGGGAAGGTGTTCTGGGCAGAGGGGAGGACATATGCAAATGTCTGGAGGCAGGAAAACAGGCTGTGTACTGAGAACAGGAGCATTCAATGCCCATGGGCCACAGGAGAAGAACGGCTTGTGTGGGAAGAGACCCAGCAGCTGTGAGGTCCTAGCTTGCCAAGCAGAGGGACAGGAAGTGGCTTCCGCAGCCAGTGGGAGCCATGGCGGAGGTTTGAGCTTGGGAGTGGCCGAGCCTGGTGACGTGGGCAGGCTCACTGGTGGGGCAGGTTCAGCCTGAGCCTTCCCCAGCTCACACAGACTCTGTGCATTTTTCTCAGGTGACCGAATCCAGAGGATGCTCTGACTGTAGAACTTTGGCCTCATTATGATCAAATTAGTGTGCATTTATAAAAGTTTTTGTGACAAGGAGGAGGCAAGATTGCGTGAAACCCAGGGCTGGGGCGAGGCAGTGAGAAAGAGCGCTGGACCGTGAGGCAGCAGGTTGGCGTCCAGGCTCTGCCCTGGGCGTGGCGTGTTGAACAGGAGCCTGAGCTTCCCTGGGACTCAGCCCTCTCTTCCTTCCCCGGGGGATGGTGAGGGCTTGACGCAGGTAAAAGACTCCGTGTGCCTCACACAGAACATCAAAGGTCATCATGCTGCTCTGAGTAAGGGTCACAGGCTTCTTGAGGCCCCATGAGAATGGGAGGGGGCAGTCAGAAGAAACTTTGATGAGTGATGGGTAGAGCTGGGTGGGGGAAGGGGGCCTGGAGGCGGAGGCCTCAGGGACCCTGCAGAATGAAGCCTGTGGTTAAGGCTGTTCTGCCCCCATCTCGACCCTGGGGGCTCTGCACGGCCTGTGGGAGAGTCTGGCCAAAGGGGAAGAGAAAACCAGAAGCCTGGCAGGAGAGAGCACAGACATCCTGCTCTGAGTTCTGATCCCATTACTCATTGGGTCGCGTCCCTTCCCATCCAGGGCCACAATGTGCTGAGGAATCAGTGGTAATGGGTGCAAAGTTCCAGCCACAGCACTTGGCCATCGAGCCTGCTCCCTTCCCCTGGGGACTGGATCCCTTCCCTACTGCACTTTGACTTGGTGAGGAGCACGGCTGGCATACCTGAAGCCGCACACTTAAGTGTCCAATAGTCCTATGGCTGCTGATTCACCTCTAAAGGAGGGGAAGCGAGGGAGCAAAAGAGGTGAGGGTGTTAGGTCCAAGATCACACCCCAAGGGGGTGCCAGGGCTAGCTGCCTCCCGCCAGTGTTAAGTGTCCTGGATTTTGCTCACACAGTGGATGCCAGCAGTCTATCAGCATCACCGGAGCCCAGCTCCATCGGCATCTCCACTATCAGCCCACCACCACCATCATCATCTCCGCCCCACAACCATCAGCACCACCAGCTCCATCTGCATCCCCACCCGCATCATCACGAACATCACTGTTGTGTCCACCCCCACCTCATCCCCACTGCCATCACCACTTCCATGCCCTCTGCCATCCCTACCCCTAACCAAACTGCTCTCTCTGAACCCCAACTCCATTGCGCCAGCACCTCTCATGGCATCGCCATCCCCACAGCACAGTCGTCATCTCACTGAGGACTGTGGCTCAGCACACGTGATTCTGAGGACTGAGGGCTTTTTTTTTTTTTTTTGCGGTACGTGGGTCTTTCACTGATGTGACCTCTCCCGTTGCGGAGCACAGGCTCCGGACGTGCAGGCCTAGCGGCTACGGCTCACAAGCCCAGACGCTCCGCAGCATGCGGGATCTTCCCGGACCGGGGCACAAACCCACGTCCCCTGCATCGGTAGGTGGACTCTCAACCACTGCGCCACCAGGGAAGCCCCTGAGGGCTTATTAATTCCTCCCAGGAAGCGGGTCCATCTGCACTTCCCAACCTGGCTGAGCATAGCCCTGCTGTCCAGCATGTGGGCTGTCCTCAGCTATCATCTTTGGAGACTTTGGCAAGCCAACAGTTTTCACAGCCGCTTCCCCAGGGGCACTCGCTAGAGTCCCACTGCAGGTGATGACCCAGAAATACAGTCCTTGGTGTCATCCACACACAGCCCTGCCCTGTTCTTGACCTCTACACTCAATCTCAGGGCATGGGCAGGATCATGGGCACAGGGGAGAGACGGCAGCGGTTTCTGTGGTGACCGCACTGGGAGTAACAGTCATAAAGTGAAGATGGCCCCACAAGATGCACAAGGAAGGGATTTGCATTTGCTGAGCACCTACTGTGTGCCAGGCACCGAGCTGGCACATTCTATTCTCATTCGCCGCCTCCCCCCCTCCGCCCCCAACTTATCACTTATTGGAGGTATCATTCCTATTCTACAGATGAGGAAATAGGCTCAGGGAAGGGCAGTGAATTGCCCGGCGCAGCTCTGCAGCTTCTCATCTCTGTAAACTCAAGCAAGGCTCTTCACCTCTCTGAGCTTTAGTTTCCCCATGTGTAAAGTGGGTATAATGGCTTTTACCCTTAAGTGCTCTTGTGAGTGTTACATAGCACCCGGGCCAGGGTCTGGTACATCGTAGCTGTTCCTTACGTGGCAGCTCTTACTGTTCATCACCACAGTGTTGAATGGCTGCCACACGTTCTGTCAAGGGCTCGGCCACATTTTTCTTAAGCATTTGCTTGTGTTTCATGTTTAGGTTACTTCCATTTTCCAAGGTCAGAAATAATCTCTTGTGATGAACAACCTTCTGCAAAAAGTTTCTTTATTTTAGGTTAGTTAGATTACTGGGTCAAAGGGGGCGCATGTTTTAAAGATTTTGAGTCCACAGCTGAACTGGGTTTTTCCTCTCCTGCTGGAGTCCTGGCAGAAGGTGGGGCTGCACCCTTCCCTCTGTGCATGGGAGAGACCAGGGCCTTGAGCTTGGAGAACTGTGTTTGAATCCCACTCATTTCTAGCTGTGAGATCCTTAGCGGATCAGTTTGAGCCCCAGTTTCCCTGTCTGCAAAAGGAGATTAAATTATGTGAATTCCAAATATCCGGCCTCCAAAATATATCTCTACTCTCGCCTCTTCTCTCCAGCCCTGCTGCCACCATTTCAGCCCACTGGCACACAGCAGCTGGAAAGATCTTTAAGAAAAGTAAATGAATCCCTGTCACTCCCCTGCTTAAAACCCTGAAAGGACATTCTGTTTTTCTTAGAATAAAACTAACTATCCTCACCATGTCTTACAGGGCCCAGCATGATCTGGCCCCAGCCTACTTCTCCAGGCTCATCTCCCACCCCTCTCCCCTCTGTCCCTGTGCTCCAGCCACACAGCCCCTCTTTCAATTCCTGGTTCTTACCTGACCCGGGGCCATCTCTTGTATTGTCCGTACAACCTGGAAGGACCCTATAACAGTGCTCGCTCACAGGGCCTGCCCAGATGTCTTAATTGTAAAACCTGTGGGATTTTTATTTACTTATTTTTATTGAGGTATGGTTGCTGTACAATATTATATAAGTTTCAGGTGTACAACATAGTGATTCACAATCTTTAAAGGTTACAATCCACTTCTAGTTATTATAAAATGTTGGCTATATTCCCTGTGTTGTACAATGTATCTTTTTAGCTTATTTATTTTATACCCAGTAGTTTGTACTTCATCCCCTACCCCTGTCTTGCCCCTTTCTTCCCTGTTCCCACTGGTAACCACTAGTTTGTTCTCTATATCTGTGTCTGTTTCTTTTTTGTGATATTCACTAGTTAGTTTTATTTTTTAGATTCTACATATAAATGATATGATACAGTATGACTTATTTCACTTAGTATAATACCCTCTAGGTCCACCCATGTTGTTGCAAGTGGCAAATTTTTATTCTTTTTTTATGGCTAAGTAGTATTCTACTGTATGTATGTGTGTGTGTGGTGGACACTTAGGTTGCTTCCATATCTAGGCAATTGTAAATGATGCTGCTATGAACATTGGGGTGCATTTATGTTTTTGAATTAGTGTTCATTTTTTTCCAGATACATACATGGGAGTGAAATTGCTGGGTCATATGGTAGTTCTATTTTTAATTTTTTGAGAAACCTCCATGTTGCTTTCATAGTGGCTGTACCAATTTACATTCTCACCAACAGTGTACAAGGGTTCCCTTTTCTCCACATCCTCATCAGTATTTGTTATTTCTGTTCTTTTTGATGATAGCCGTTCTGACAGGTGTGAGGTGATATCTCATTGTGGCTTTGATTTGCATTTCTCTGATGATGCTCAACATCGAGCATCTTTTCATGTGCCTGTTGGCCATCTGTATGTCTTCTTTGGAAAAATATCTATTCACATCTTCTGCCCATTTTTTAATCAGGTTGTTTGTTTTTATTGATGTTGAGTTATATGAACTGTTTATGTATTTTGGATATTGAGCCCTTGTCAGTTTCATCATTTGCAAATATTTTCTCCTACTTGGTAGGTTGTCTTTTCATTTTGTTGATGTTTTCCTTTGCTGTACAAAAGCTTTTAAGTTTAATTAGGTCCCTTTTTTTAGTTTTTGTTTTTATTTCCTTTGATTTAGGAGGCAGATCAAAAAAATATTGCTACAATTTTTGTCAAAAAGTGTTCTGCCTGTGTTTTCTACTAGGAGGTTTATGGTTTACCTGTCTTACATTTAGGTCTTTAATCCATTTTGAGTTTATTTTTGTATATGGTATGAGAAAATTTCCTAATTTAATATTTACATATAGTTGTCCAATTTTCCCAGCACCAGTTATTGAAGAGACCATCTTTTCTCCATTGTACATTTTTGTGGGTTTTTTTTTTTTGGCCACGTTGCACAGCTTGTGGGATCTTAGTTCCTCAACGAGGGATTGAATCCAGGGCCTTGGCAGTGAAAGTGCGGAGTCCTAACCACTGGACTGCCAGGGAATTCCCCAGGATTTTAAATTTATGCAGATGACGTAGTGATGACCTGGAGAGGCTAAAGCCATTTAAGGAAGATTTTATTACTCACAGTTCCCTAGAGGAGGGGGCATGCCACTCCATGCAGGGCCACATGGGGAAGCACCAGGTTTGGTCAGGAGGCAGAAGGAGCGAGGGGAAAGCAGGGCCCAGAGTCTTTACTGCATTTTCCATGGAAAGGAAGGTGGGAAGGAAGCCGCAGGTTAAGCAGCTGAGCAGGCTTAGGATTGGATAGTTTGACTAATTTTGGCAGGTTATAGGAGTCATGCTTAGTCATCCAGTACCTGGTGCTGGGGAGATTTGAGGCAGCAGGAATATTGGTTTGGTGTGTGAGAGTTGATAAAGGTGGCAGTTGGGAATACAGGCTTTGATTTGGTTGGTTTATACATGAGAGGAGTGTTTGCAGACAAATCACTTGTTATCTCTAAGAATTAGCTAGCCCTGATAGGGACAGCCTTTCCCAGACCAGCAAAGCCCCCAAAATGTCAAATCATCATAAAATACAGAAAATAAAAACATGATGAATGCACCAGATTGAAGGGGAGCAATTCTCACATCTTGCTGAGAGGAGTTTTAAAAAGTCTGCAGCCCACTTTATCTGCCAGACTGCCTAAAGTAGTGTCCCTTTACTGTACTCTCGCAATGCCCACATTCTCTTCCTTCATAGCACTTAATGCAGTAAACAATTAGACAGTACTTTCCTTGCTTGTTTAGGGTCTGTCTTATTCACTGAGCATAAATTTGGTGAAGGCAGCACCTTGACTGTTATACCTACTGTTGTATCTCCCCAGTGCTGGGAACAAGGTCTGGCACATAGTGGATCAAGGACACCCAATAAGTATGTGTTAGGGGAATGAATGGATAAATAAGGGTACTCAGCACAGAGTAGGTGCTCAGGAAATGTCAGCAGATATTTAAAATGACCAACCCTCTTGATACCCCAGTAGATCTGGGCAAAGTTGGGCAAAGACAACTCTGAGTTAGAGGGGGAAGACTAAAGCTGGAACTTCAGGACAGGTGGAGGAAAGCCAAGCCCAGAGGATGGTGGCCAGATTGGTGCCAGTGTCCCTCTGGCTATCTAGGGGACATTGACCAAGAGGGACCTGTGAGGTGACCAAGGCTGGCCAGAGCAGAATATGGGGCTCCCAATGATGAGAGGGGCAGAAGACAGACTTTTATCTCCTCCATAATAATAGTTGCTGACATTTTTTTGCTAACATACTTTGAGCCAGGCACTGTGTAAGCCTCACACAGACCCTGTAGTGTAGGTGCTGTTATTATTCCCAATTTACAGATGGCGGAACTGAGGCCTAGAGAGGTTAAGTTACTTGCCCAAGATTACATTGGATTGACACTCAGGCTCTCTAGCCCGTATGTTTACCCCTTGCACCCTGCCCCACCTCTCAGGCTTTCCACGTCAGGCCTCTGGGGTTACAGTGATTCACTGGCACACTCATTTATTCATTTCTGAAATGCCCCCTGAGCTTGCCCTGGGCTCAGCCCTGGGCTCTGTCCTGGGGTCACAGAGATGAATCAGACCTGGACCTTGCCTTCACATCTCTCCTGGTCTGGAGGGAGAGGCTGATCTGCAAAGAGATAATGGGTCCTGAGAGCTACAGAGGTTAGGCTAGGATCTGAGCAGCATCTGGTGAGGTCTCTAGGCCAGCGCAGGAGTCAACTCCTCCTGTGGGAACACTGAAGGAGTGTCTGGACAGAAGATGACCTTGGGGCTGCTCATCAGTTAGCAAGGCAGGGAAAGGCATTCCAGAAAGAGGGAACTGCATATGCAAAATGAGGGAAAACAGAGTGGGTCTGTGGATGTGGGAGGTGTGAGGGAGGGAAGCAGGGCCGGATGGTCTGTTCGAAGCCTTTGTATGCAGTTTGGCAATGGGGAGTCACTGAAAAGTTTGGAGCAGGGGAGAAAGGTGATTAGAGGGAGTGAGGAAGGATAATTTTGGTTGAGAGGACTTGATTAGAGACGGAAGGGAAGGAGACCGTGAGGAGGGCTGAGCCGGGGAGAGAGGAAGCCTGTTGCAGGATGGAGAGAAGTGTAAGAGGTTCAGGGACGGGATTGGATGTGGGACATTCGGGAGAGGGGGAGTCAAGGGTGATGGGGGAAATGGGCGATCCCTGAGGCAGGAACACAGGAGGAGGGGTAGGTGGTGGGAGGGAGAGGAGTTGTGGTTTCTGATGTGTTTCACGGTCAAGGTTCAGCTCTGGAAGCCATTCCGCATCCCCCTCGGAGGGCCTGTCATATGGAGTCTACCGTGGGTGAGGGTCCCTCCTTCTTGGTTCTCCCGTAGCTTTGGAGCCGGGCTCCTCTGGAAAACAGTGCTTGTCTCAGCCGCACTGGGGCAGGAGTGGGAGCTGCCCAGGACCCAGTGAGGGTGCTTAGCAGCAGCTGTGTTCCTTTGTGTGCTTTATAGCTTTAATTTATCTTTGGAAAAGTTAATATATTCACTTAGCACGAAATCCAAAAGGTACAAAAGAGTACGCAATAAAAATCCTGTCTTATGGAATGATTATGTACATGCAAGCACGCAACACATTTTCTTGACAGAGAACAAGAAGCATTTGCGAAATGTATCCTGCTCTCCCTCTTGCTTTGGTAACAATTGTCTTTTGGGATGAAAGAGTCTTGGGGGTTCAGGTATCTCTCGATGACAGTGAATCAAAGTCCCTCTTTTCCCAGATGAAGGATCGCTTGCAATGTAAGATGACCAAGAAGACTGGGCAGGGCAAGGTTTTCCAAGCGTTCCTGCCCAGCTGTCAATCAGCAAGAGGAGCACAAAGCCCTTCCCAAACTGACTTGACCAGGGAACCCTTCTGTTATGGGACATCTTACAGGGCTGGGGTTCCATGGAGTACACTTTGAGAAAGGATGCAAAGGCAGCTATTAATTGTGTCAGCAAGTGGGACAAAGGACCGAGCCCCCCCACAGAGGCTCTGGATGGTCCTGGACAAGTCATAGTCCCTCTCCAGGCCCCTGATTTTGAAGGATGCTATTAGCTTGGACTCTAAACAGGCAGGTTAGTGCAGTGGTTGAGGGAATGAATTCTGGAGTTCAAAAGACCTGTTTTCAGAGCATGGGCTTGCCATTGACTCTCTGTGTGGCCTCAGGCAAGCCCCTTAGCAGCCACCTAGTTGTAAGAATAAAGAGATTATGCACGTAATATACTTGGATCCGTGCCTGCTACAGAGTGGGCACTGAACCCTGGGGTCAAGTTCAGGGTCAGTCTCAGGCTGGGGCTCTAGATCAGGCTCAGCTACCCTGCCCCTCCCTGCCATGCCTCCCAACTCTCTATCCCCTGGAACATCTGGCAAATGGGCAGACTTTTTTTTGTGTGATGGAGGTGAGTTGGCCGGGTTCAGACCCGACTGATCAGGGTCCACCAGAGGAGGGAGGCCTGGGTTCATGTGCCCCTCCCCTGATGCCTCTTCCCCCAGGTCCCTCCAGACGTGATGGTGTGGCCGTGGCTGTCCTGCTTCTTGCTTCCTGCCCTCATGGTGTCTGGTGGGTACCTCCCCTCCCCCACCAGGGCATCACTAACCTGGGGATCCTCAGCAGAACCCTCCAGAAGGGTGGGATGCTGCTTCATCAGCAAGCACCCAACTCCTATGGCCCAGCCCTGGGCTTGGCTGCTCTGGGGAGGCCTGGAGAGGAATCCAGTCCTGGGCCGGTGAGCTGGACTGAAAATTGGCCAGTGGGACTGGTGTGGGCTCCCACAGGGGCAGATGGGGGTGTCTTTATGGAGGTGTCCAGATGTTCCAACACTCTGTGTCCCTACAGTGTCAGCCAACGCGGCCCCAACATTCCTGTCCAACATGTCATTAGTGACCCTGCCCGAGGACCTACCAGTGGGTGAGTAACTGTCCCTGTGCCCAGACTGCACCAAACGCTTACCCACAAGAGGGCCCCAGGGGCTCCCCTGTGGGCTTGCTTGCCATCCCTGCAGCTCCACGGCTTGTCATGGGGCAAAGGTGGCCTGAAGGAAGTTTTTTCCAGAAGTTTGTTTTCTCCTTTGCAGCTTTTGGGTCGAGGGCCCTCACACAGCACCAAATAATCAAGACTCACCCCAAGAGAACATTCCTCGCATTTCCCATCTCTTTCAGTCTTTCTGATTTCCCAAGAGAGAAAGTATCCATTTGGTACATTATTTCTCTTCTACCTCTCTCACTTGTTCATCTCTCTTCCTCCTCTGCTATTTTTTTTTTTCAGACAGAAAGAGAGCAGGCTTTAGGCTCAGAGCCTTTCATGCACACATCTCACCAGAAATTGATACTTTTGCTGTCTTCGTTTGTAGAGTTACCTTCCCTCTATGGCGAGTGAGATGAGTTTTCTACGTCCAGTAGCCATCTAGTTTGCTTTTAAAATAAATGTATTTACATGAAACAGTAAGTCAGTTAAAAGGAGGGTCATAAAGAACGAGACGTGGATGTGGTAATGATCTTGGCAGTGTACAGGAGTGAATGATGTTCATGAAACATTGTTTTGGATGAAGCCACAGGGACTGGATGCCAAATTCCCAGAAGGCAGGATGGGGGTTGAAGAAGCTGAAATGATAGATGACTGTATTCATTGGGATACAGGGTCAGCTGCACATAACAGACCCCAAATAACAGAGCTGTCAACAAGGTCAAAGTTTCCTATTCTCTTACATAGTCATCTAGAGCAGTGAGCCCAGGGCTGTCAGAGGATCTGTTCCATCAGGCTGTTCTGTGCCCTATGCTTCTGGCATCAGGCACCCTCCTTCCATTTCCAGGTTCTGCCTCCCCTAGGGCCTGGCCCTCATCCACATGGTCCTAGATGGCTCATGTCACGCCCTATTCCAGTGAGAGCTGGGGGCAAGGAAGGGCCAAGAGGGCCCATTTCTTTCTCCTAGGGACAGGGCTCCAGGTTTTACACATGTTACTTCTGCTCATATCTCATTAGCCAGAACGTAGCCACATGCCCTAGCTGCAAAGGAACTGGAGAAATGAGGTCTTTATTTTATTTAGCCATGTGCACAGCTCAAAATCTGGGGTTCTATTAGTCTGAGAGAAAGGGGGCTGTGAATACTGGGGGACAATTTACAGTCTTTGTTGCAGTGTCAGAATTGGGTCCCCAAATATCTAAATCTACTAGATGAAGCAAGAGACTGCATCAAAGGTGAAATCCAAAGTCTGCCTTGGAATCCAGAAACCCAGGTCTAGGTACATGAAGAAAGGGTGGGCGATGGGCTTCAGAGCCACGAAAGCCACATCCATTTGCATGTGGTTGCCAGGACAGCAAAATCTACTAAGGGTTATATTAATAAAGGTTTAGATCCCAGGATGAGGGAGGTGATAGTCTCATTACATTCTGAGTTGGCACAATCCTCCCTGGAGGACTGGGCTGAGGTCAAACTATTTGATATCTGTGAATACAACAGACAAGTAGTATATACACGTTAATGATATTTTATGTATATTTTCATAGCTGTTTGGTCGTGGATAAACACACACACACCTTCAAACAAATGTCACAAACATATGTAACCCAAATGTCCTCAAGATCTCCATTCTCTTGGGTGACCCTTTAATGTCAAGTCTGATCTCAGGCAGACCAAATGAGAGTCTTTTCTTCGATAACCACAGGGCCCCCCTCTGGGCTTTCTTAATCCGAAGAGCAATTTCTTCCTTTCTGAGATGAATTGTATGGCTCTCTTTGGATGAGAAAGCATTTTCAGTCAGGTTTTTAAAAAATGTTGTTTAGACCTTTTATTTTGAGGTATAATATATATACATGGAAGCACACCGACCCCCTCTCTGCCCTTCTAGTCACTCCCTGTCCTTTCTCTCCTGCAGAAGACCTGTTTACTTCACACTCACACTGTATAATAGTTTAGTTTTGTCAGGCAGACGTTTTAAAATACGTCAAATTTGAGTTTAAAGACAGACACCTAATATATGTCTTTTATTTCTGTAGCTCTTATTGATTTATTTGTTACAGTTAATTCTTTTTCAGACAGACTTTTAAAAAAGCTTTTTCTCCCTGATCCTTCTTTCTGTGTCCATGAACACATGTTTACAGAGAAGGATTTACACATCCCCACTCACTTCCCATGGGTGTGGGTATAAGGGCCATATCAGTTTACATTTTGACATTTTTGAATCAGGATGTGTCTTATATTTGAGATAGTCAGTTAACACAGAGTGACTCCCCACCCCAGCAGTCATTAAATTGACAGTGTGTCTCACAACAGAGGAAACATACTGTAGATACTAACAGCTTTCTAGCCCGATGGTCTTCCTGGAGGAGGGGGCCTGGGTGGGAAGGGACCAAGCTTTCTAAGGAGTTTCTGGAGGAGCCAGAACTATTTGGTCAAAGAAGAGCAGACTCCAGATGTGCTGCCCAGACTGTCCCTGCAAGGCTGTCGTGGGCAAGGGTGGGGGCACGCTGGTTCTCTGAGACTCTCAGGCTGGGTGCTGGGCCCCACCACCATGTCACTGTTCTGGCACTTTTGTTTTTGTAGGCCTCTCCCTCCAGAAAAATACATTCAAAATATACTTTAATATACTGCATTGGCATAAAGACAAATATCCTGAGGGCTAGATTATAATCATTTATTCCTTTTGATTTTTTTTTTTACCGTTTGAAAAAATGAGGTATAATTGACATACAATATTATATTAGTTTCAGGTGTACAACATAATGATATATTTGTATATATTTCAAAATGATCACCACAATAAGTCTAGTTAACATATGTTACCACACATAGTTACAGATGGCTTTTTTTTTTCCCTTGGGATGAGAGCTTTTAAGACCTCATCTCTTAATAATTTTCAAATACCCAATACAGTATTGTTAACTCTAGTCACCATGCTGTACATTACATCCCCAGGACTTATTTATTTTATAACTGGATATGTGTACCTTTTGACCCTCTTCACCCATTTCTCAGTCCTCCGCACCCCACCTCTGGCAACCACCAATCTTCTCTGTATCTATGATCTTGGTTTTTTGTTTTTAGATCCCACATGTAAGTGAGATCATACAGTATTTGTTTTCCTTTGACTTATTTCTCTTAGCAGAATTCCCTCTATGTCCATCCATGTTGTCACAAATGGAAAGATTTCATTCTTTTTTCAAGGCTGAAAATATTCCATTGTACATGTATACCACATCTTCTTTACCCATTCATCCATTGATAGACATTTAGGTTGTTTCCATGTCTTGGCCCTTCTAATTTTAAAAGAAGTTTGACATTCTTGTGGGCCTCGTGGGCAGCTTGGCCAGGCCAGCATTGAACTAGGTGGCCGTGGGCCCTGTGCATTCCCTGTCCCGTCTGCAGGTACTGAGGTCTTCTGGCTGATAGCTCAGGACCAGGAAAATGACCCTCTGACCTATAGGATTAGTGGCTCCTATGCCTACTTCTTTAATGTCACCCCGAATACTGGGGAAGTGAAGCTGGCCAACCTTCTGGACTATGAGGTAAAGGGAAGCAATCTGAGAAGGCCTCGTGCGGGATTGGGGAGGTAGGGAGGGCTCTGGTGGGCACCCGAACAGGGCTTACCTTGTTTCCCTTCTCTCTGCCCACTGCAGACACTCTACTTGTTTTCCATCGACATCTCTGTGAGCGACGGTCACAATAATCCAGTGAGTCAGAAGTGGGCCCGGAAGGGAGGTCCAGGGATTAGAGAGCAGGGGACTGAGGGCCCACCGCTAACTGCCCACCGCAAATAAGCAGAGAGAGCCCCAGCTAACAAAAAATGAATTGAATGTTTATTTTTATTGAAATTATACTTCTCCATTTTTCGTCATGCAATATTAGCCAAGATTTTAGTATTTATTATAATTTATATTAATTTATACAAATATATGGTTTATCTTTTGTGTACTTTGTATATCTATTGTATATCATTAATTACATTATTATTTTTTAAAAGATTTATGTACTATTTTTTATTTACTTTTGACTGCGTTGGGTGTTAGTTGCAGCACGCAGGATCTTCACTGAGGCACGCGAGCTATTCGTTGTGGCGTGTGGGCTTCTCTCTAGTTGTGGCGCATGGGTTACAGAACACATGTGCGCTGTAGTTTGCAGCAGGTGGGCTCTAGTTGAGGCGCGAGCTCAGTAGTTGTGGCGCATGGGCTTAGTAGCCCCGTGGCATGTGGGATCTTAGTTCCCTGACCAGGGATTGAACCCACGTCCCTTGCATTGTAAGGTGGATTCTTTACCACTGGACCACCAGGGAAGTCCCAATTACATTATTAACTTGTATTAATATACTTATTAATAAAAAAACAAGTGCCAAATACCTCCCTACCCTCTCTCCACTGAGGTCATCACTTTCAACCCCTTTGGCTGATGGGTTGGTCTCAGTGTTCATGTTTCTCAATAACACACTTATGCAGCTGTGTCTTGTGTCTGTGAAAGTTGGGGGTTTTGTCTTTATAACCTATTCCCCAAACCCTATCCGTTAAAAAAATCATTTTAATGACTTGGATATTCATAAATATTTTCTCTTTGTAAACAGTTTTAAAAGTGCAGATAGAGCTCAAGTCCCCTTGGGCAACACTTCCCAGCCCACTCCCACCTGAAGTGTCTGCCATCACCGTGTTCTTTTCTATCCATCGCTAAACACTGACATGGATATATGCATCCACGGAAGAGAGATGGTAGTTTTGGGTGCGTTTTCTGAAATCCAAGTGGGATCCTACTGCATATATGGTCTTGAACTGCCTTGATGACTTGACAATCAGCTTTGGAAGACTTCCCTGGTGGTCCAGTGGTTAAGACTCTGTGTTTCCGCTACAGGGAGCCCGGGTTCGATCCCTGGTCAGGGATGTTCTGCATGCCACAGGGTGCAGCCAGAAAACAACAATCGGCTTTGGGGTCCCTTCTGTGTCTGCACATGAGTCTCCTGTTTCCTGTATGTCTATAGCCCAGTGTGGGGACTATAAGCTCCATGGTGCTCAGCTGGTCTCCTCAACACTTAGGTTGTTCACAGCTTTACGCTATGGCTAACAAAGCTAAAAGGAACATTCTTGTAATAGGACATTTTAGATTTTTTTTTAATGACCTAATGATTTCCACAACATACTCTCCAAATGGTTCAGTAAATCTGTGGAGAGAAAAACTAAATAAGGGGTAAATCTGGATGAAGAGTATCAGGAATTCTTTGTACCGTACTTGCAACTTTTCTGGCCTTTGAAATGGTATCAGATAAACACAGACGGGAGAGGGGGAAGCTGGGGCAAAGTGAGAGTAGCATCAACATATATACATTACCAAATGTGACATAGATAACTAGTGGGAAGCTGCTGCATAGCACAGGGAGATCAGCTCGGTGCGTTGCGACGACCTAGAAGGGTGGGATAGGGAGGGTGGGAGGGAGGCTCAAGAGAGAGGGGATATGGGGGTATATATATGCATATGGCTGATTCACTTTGTTGTACAACAGAAACTAACACAGCATTGTGAAGCAATTATACTTCAATAAAGATGTATTAAAAAAAGTCACCCCAGACACCACCTGATTGTTCTCCTGAGAAGCTATACCAACTTGCACTCCCGTCCTGATACTCCTGAATTTGTTTTCTCAAGCTCCCACGTTTTCTGGGCTCACCTGGGCTTTCTCACTTGCAGGTGCGGAAGGAAATGGTGGTGATCGTGGAGGACAGAAATGACAACGCACCCGTTTTCCAGAACACAGACTACTCCACCAGAATCAATGAGGTAACATCTGCCTTAACGGGGTGTGTGTGTAGGATGCAGACATCCCACAGATCTGCTCAGAGTGGGAAGGACCAGAGATAGACAGCAGGGCATCCAAGATTGGGAAGTGCACCTCCTAGAAAGGGCAGCTTGATGAACCAAATTCAGGGGGTTGCATGTAACCCCACATACCATAGTTACAGCAACATTTTGCAATCTATCAGACTGGATTGGAATTCTTTAAGTTATGATAGTCAGGGGTGGTGGGGGGAAAGGAATTGATTTTCTCATGTTTCTGAAAAATTTAACAGTATATCTGACTTCAGGCATGGCTGGATCCAGGTACTCAAGCCATGTCATCAAGAAGAGATTTCTCTCTACCTAGAAGCTCTGCTTCTCGTGTTGCCATCATCCTGGGGTGGGGCGAGCAGTTCTCCCTTATGGTGATAAAAGTGTCCCCCAGCAGCTCCAGGCTCACATCCCACCGGCTTTGCAATTGCAACACAGACTGTCTCTTTCTCAATGGTCCCAGCCAAACCCCCAGGACTGACTCTCATTGGCCCATTTTGGGTCAGGTGCCCATCAGTTGAGGAGTATGGAATGCTCCAATTGTCTAGGTCTGCATCATGTGCTTTCCCCTCTAGCAAGAGGAGCAGCCCCACTTGAACTGCATAGGCAGGGAGGAGGTTTCCCAGTGGTTCCAGGGCAGCAAACACAACACCACTCCTGAATCTTCATTACTACGTGGCTTCAAAGTCCTGACAGGTGTGGGTCCCCCTCCCCCAGGCCAGACCTGAGGCTGGTGAGGTTCAGACAGCCCTTCAACAGGCTCTGATTGAGCGCCTACTGTGTGTCTGGCACTGTCCTTGGTGCTGAGGATATCCAGTGAAGACAGACTTGGTCGCCACCCTCGCTAGCTCACATTGTAATGAAGAGCACAGACAACAAAACATTTAATCAACAAAACATTAAATAAACAGGATTATTTCAGATGGTGATGAGCTCTATGAAGAGCATAAAACATGACTGGGGAGGGGCCTGCTTTAAGTTGAGCCAGTCAGGAAAATCTTCTCTGGGTAGGTGACATCTGAGCAGAACTAAATGTTGAGGAGCCAGCATGGGCTGCTCCAGGAAAAGGATATTCCAGGCAGGGAACAGCAGCTGCAAAGGCTCTGAGGTGGGAATCAGCCTGGAGTGCTGTAGGCATAGCCAGGAAGCTCATGTGTGTGGGGGGAGGAGGCTGAGGAGAAGGTAAAGTCAGAGAAGTGGGCAGTGGCCTGAACCTGGAGGGCCATGGAGGCAGTCTGGACCGTATTCTGGGCAGAATGCGGGAACCACTTGTTGGTTTTGAGCACGAGACTGATGTGGCCTGGTTCAGGATTTTCAAAGATCTTTTTGGCCACCGTGAAGAAACAGTGAGGGTGTGGACAGGTCCTAGAGGAAAAGCCTCCCAAAAGAACCTTCCAGCTCTGCGAGGTGCTGTGTGGAACCTACCGCTGGACGCTACAGAGAACACACAGGGCTGTTTAAGCAGGGGAGTGGCACAACCTGAGTTCTGGAATGGTCACTCATGGTGGTCCTGAGGGGCGCTGCAAATCAGAAGCCAGCTCAGGTTTCAGGGAGGCTGTGTGGGGAGAGGAGAAGGGGGAACTCTGCTCCCTGCCTCTATCCAGATGCCCCGAGAAGCCCAGCCCAGGTGGGAAGGAAAGGGGGACATCTGTGGAATGCTGGGTTTCAGGTTCTGGAAGGTCCATCGCTATCCCTGTGGTACAGCTGGGGGCACTGAAACTCCAGGAGGGGGCATGATGTGCTTGGGCATGGAGGAGATGTGTTGGAGCTCAGAGGTGACAAAACCCTTGTTACAGACCCTGCCGGTTGGCTCCCTGGTGTTCTCTGTGCTGGCCAAGGACAAAGACACGGGGGCCGGAGGCGCCGTGGTGTACTCCATAGAGAAGGTAAGTGTGTGCGGGTCCACGTGGGAGTGTGGGCGCCACCTCTCCTCATGGCCGCCAGGGGGCAGCATCTCCCACACAACCTGCAGGGACCTTGCGGAGCAGGGGCTCTGCGACGGCCCAGCCCTGGTCCCCACGCCTTCCTCTGGCCCCCCTCTGGACCTCATTTGGCCCAGCCGCCTAAGGAGGGTGCCTGCTGCAGACCGGACTCTCCTTCCCACCCTCTCGCCTGGGGCACTGTCTGTGTCTGCGCGCGGTTAGCGTCACACCACCTGGTGGCTGCGGCAATCCTGGCTTCAAAGAAGAGGAAATCAAGGCTCAGAGAGGTCCAGGGTCTTGTCCAAGGTCACACAGACAGTGGCGGGTGTGACCCCAGTTTCACGAAGACACATTGGCTAGCCACGGCCCCCATCACTGAGCGCCCACTACATGCCTGGAACCTACCTTAGCTCACTTGACCCTGTTTTCGTCCCACTGAGGCGATATCTAGCCCATTTCCCAGGCTCAGAGAGGTTAAGTGACCCGGTGAGGTCGAGAGCAGAGCCAGGATTCGACCCCAGGTCTCTCAGAGCAGGTCCTGGGGGCAGGGCTGTCCGGGGGAGCCTGGCCTGACTGTGCTCTGCCTCAGGTCATCCCTAGCACGGACAGCAGTGAGTACCTCTTTGGGATCCTGCCCAACGGCTCCATCATCCTCAACGGCAGCCTCAGCTACAACAACAAAAGTGCCTTCTATCAGCTGGAGCTGAAGGCCTGTGTGAGTGCAGGCGCAGGCGGGGTCAGGGGCATCGGCACCCGAAGCCCCGGCTTCATGGAGACCCATCTCCCGGCAGGACTCGGGCGGCGAGTACAACAACAGCATCGTCGTCCAGTGCTCCTCGCCTGTCTTCGTGTCCATCTCTGTAATCGATCAGCCAGACCTGGACCCCCAGTTTGTCAGGGAGTTTTACTCGGCCTCTGTGCCTGAGGATGCACCCCAGGTGTGCCAGGGAACTGGAGGGGTCTGGGTGGAGACAAGAGGTGGGGAAAGGGTCTGGCCACTGACCATGCCTTCTTGCAGGGAACCTCGGTGCTGAAGGTGGAGGCCATGGATGGCGACAGAGGCATCAATGACCCTGTGATCTACAGCATCTCCAGTGAGAATGGGGTGTCCCCAGGCTGGGGCTGAGGCAAGGGAAGGGGTGGGGGCTCCGTCAGAGCCACTGGAAGTAGCTGCTCCTGCTGCCTTTTCCCAGACTCCACAAGGCCTGGCTGGTTTGACATTGGGCCAGACGGGGTGATCAGGGTCAACGGTTCCCTGGACAGAGAGCAGCTGCTGGAGGAGGATGAGGAGGTGCAGGTGCAGGTCATGGTGAGTGAGAGGGCCACTGCCCACTTTGTACCCTGACTTTCTAAACTCTGACCTTTGATCTCAGCTCTCTCTGAATTCTGGTTTTCTGATCTCTGCCTCTCGGCCTCTGCTCTGCTCTCAGGCCACCGAGATACACCCCAACGTCTATGGGCAGGAGGCCAAGGTGAGCATATGGGTCAAGCTGAGAGTGACAGACGTCAATGACCACAAACCTGAGTTTTACAACTGCAGCCTCCCAACCTGCACCTTCACCCCCCAAGAGGCTCAAGTCAACTTCACTGGCTACGTGGACGAGCACGCCTCCACCCGCATCCCCATCGATGACCTAACCATGGTGGTCTACGACCCAGACAAGGCAGGGGCACCCAGACCATGCGCGGCATGGGTGGAAGTGATGGTTGGGAGATCGTTGGAGGAGGGAAGTGGCGAGTGACCAGCAGAGTGCAGCACCACAGTGCTCGGTGGGGCAGTGGGCAGTGGGCAACAGTGGTGCTGACCATGAGCGGTGGTCGGAGTTGTTGGGTGACACTTGGAACTGCTGAGTGATGTTGAGCTGGCTGGTAGTCTTGTGTTCAGGGTGGTGCTACGTGGCGGGGAACAGAAAGGCAGCACTGAGAGGAGGTTGGTCCTGGATGCTGGGTAATGTTGAGTGGAATGTAAGTTTTGGCGGTGTTGAGTAGAGGGGGTAGTGATGTGTGGATGGTGAAGTTGCGGGGTGCTGGGATAGTACTGGGTATTGGGGGATGTGGGCAGTTTTGAGCACAGTGTGGTCTGGGTGGCTGTCAAGTTGGACAGTATTCCTAGGTGGAGGTTGATACTGAGTGGTGGGTGATTTGGGTAGTATTGAATGCTGAATAACCATGGATGGTGTTTGGTAGTATTTGGTGATAATGAGTTGGTACAAAATGTCGACTGGAGGGTGATATTGGGTAGTGGTGGATGGGTGGGTGTGTTGAGATGGTGGTTGGCCTTGACTGGAGAGGGGTGTGGAGTAGAGGGGGTGTGGATAATGGACCGATGTTGGACATTGATGATATTTGGTGTTGGTATGGGTGGTGGAGGGTGGTGCATGGTGGCTGGTACGGAAGACTCAAAGGGAGTGAGGGGTGTGTCTCCAGGCTCTGAAGCCCAGGCTGGGGCCTCGGGGAGGTCTTCTTCTGATGAGCCCACATTGACAGGGACTAGTGACTAGCCTATCCTCCTGGGACCTGTGGCCAGGGATTGGGAGAAAGATGCAGGTGGGTACATTGCAGGAGTGGGGTCCCTAATATACAGCCCACGTCTACAGGGCAGCAACGGCACCTTCCTGCTATCCCTCCGGGGCCCTAATGTTGAAGCCTTCAGCGTCTCCCCGGAGCGGGCGGCGGGCTCAGTGGATGTGCAGGTGCTGGTGAGAGCACCGTCGCTGGTGGACTACGAGACACAAACGGTGATGCTGGTGCAGGTGAGGGGTATTCTGGGGCACCACGGAGAGCGGGCCATGGGGTGCTCCAGTCCCAATGTCGCTGCCTCTTCCCCTGTCCTCAGGTCGTGGCCACTGACTCGGTCAGCAGAAGCTCCTCGGTAGCCTTGGTGACCATCCACCTTAGAGACATTAATGATCACAGGCCCACATTCCCCCACAACCTGTACAACCTCAGTGTCTCCGAGCACAGTGCGGTCGGCTATGTGGTCACCGACAGCATCCAAGTGAGTGATGGCGGACAGGGCTGGGCAGGGCTGGGAGAGATGTGGAGATGGGCAGGCCTGGGGCTGTGGCCCTGCTGGAGTCCCTGTATCATCTGATGTCAGCGGGGGCCAGCAGGTGTGTATGCGCGTGCGCATGTATGTGATGTCTATGTGTCAGTCTGAGTGAGTCGGGGGCTTCTCCCTCTGGGTCAGGAAGCAGGACGGCCCTGTCCTCGTCAACTGCACGGTTGACAGAGCAGGTGTGGCTTCTGCTCAGTGTCCCATTATCTATCTCTCTGCCTCACAGGCCTCCGACCCAGACACGGGCGAGGGGGGCCGCATCACCTACAGCTTGCTTCCGGGGAATGGGTAAGTTACCCGGGTGGGCAGCGGGCAGGTGGGCGAGGGGGACCCAGGCTCACCTCTCTGCCTCACAGCAGGGCTAGAGGAGTCAGATAAAATATAGGGTACCCAGTTACATTTCAACTTCAGATAAACAATGAATGGGTTTTTTTTTTTTTTTTTTTTTTTTTTTTTTTGCGGTACGCGGGCCTCTCACCATTGTGGCCTCTCCCGCTGTGGAGCACAGGCTCCGGACGCGCAGGCCCAGCGGCCATGGCCCACGGGCCCAGCCGCTCCGCGGCACGCGGGATCCTCCCAGACCGGGGCACGAACCCGCATCCCCTGCATCGGCAGGCGGACTCTCAACCACTGCGCCACCAGGGAAGCCCTGAATGGGTTTTTTTTTTAGTATAAGTAGGTTGCAAATATTCCATGGGACGTCCTAAAATATTTTTCATTGTTTATCTGAAATGCAAATTGAAGTGGGCATCCTGTATCTTTATTTGCTCCATCTGGCCACCCTGCACAGGGTGGACATCTTTGCGGTGGATCCAGCCTCGGGGACAGTGACGGTGAGAAACAGTGAGCTGCTGGATCAGGAGAAGCAGGCCGTGTACTACCTCACGCTGCTGGCCACGGACGGCGGGAACCTGTCGTCCTCCACCATGCTGCAGATCGTTGTGCTGGACATCAATGACAACAAGCCCGTGGTCAGCGGTTCCTACAACATCTTTGTCCAGGAAGAGGAGGGCAATGTCTCCGTGACCATCCAGGTGTGAGCCGGCCTGTAGCTGATGGGTGGGAGGGGCACACGGCACCAGGCCTGCCTCTGTAGTCCTGCTGGTCCTGGGTTGGAATCTGGGCTCTGCTGTGTAGTCCTTAGAAAGTCACTCAGTCTCTCTGGGCCTCCGTTTCTTCTTTGGAAAATGAAGACAATCTCAGTACTTATTCCCAGGGTCATAACGGATGTAAAGTGCTCGGCACAAGGCCTAGCACAGAACAAGCCCTCAAAAACATATTGCTCTTTTAAATTCAGGCGCCTGCCTCATTCCAAAAAGGATTTGAGGTGGCTTAGATTTAAAAGTGTGATAAAAGAAATAAGGAAAAAGAGAAAATAAGGATGGTATTTTTTTAAAGTGCACAAAGGTAGAAGCCATACAGTTGCTAAGAGCGGGCTGAATACTCAGTTCTGAGCTTCCTAATGGCCAAAGCAAAAATGGAAATGAGATCAGTGGTCAGGTTCACAGACTCTGTGAGATAAAAACGCACTACTGGCTCCAGAGGAACACTGGAAAGAAGCTTCTCCTCTGATTCTGAGGCCTTCAGAAGCTTCTCCACTGAGTCACCTGTAAGGGGATCTTGTGAGAATTGAGAAACCAGGTCCTCGGAATGAAAATCACATGGCCGTGGAGCCCTCCCGTCTTTCTGGGGCTTGTAGTTTCCAGAGTACATTCCCATCTCTGATCTTTTGACAAACTTATAAAGTAGGTGCTCTAATGCTCCCCATTTCACGGAAGGAGAAAACTGAGGCTTAAAGAGGTTAAGTGACTTTTCTGTGGTTATACAGCCAGTCAGTGGCAGTGCTGAAACCTGGGCCTTCCTTCATGCACCTCAGTGCTCCTCACCCTGGTCTGTGAGCTCTTTGGGGCAGGAGCATTTCAGATCTGCTGCCAGAACCATGGTGCCCAGTGTGAGGCCTGAGAAGTGCTTGGTGAATTAACCGGCCTGAGTTCAGAGTGCCAAGGAATGAACAGACAGAGTTTTTCATTTCATAAACACGATCCCAACAGATCTGAAACAAAAACCTGAAGGTGGCAGTGGGCAGAGAGGAAGGGAAAGAATTGGATCCAAGTGGGACTAGCCTAGCTCTGTATTCAAAGCCATGTTTGCTGAGCACCTACTATGCACCAGGCCCTTTGCTGGGCCCTGGGTCCTCCGAGATGAACTCACCATAATTCCTGCCTTCAGGGAGGGTGGCGGACCATCATCCAAGGGTGTCACTTGTGCTGTACTGAAGGTAGCACAGGGGTTGTGGAGGACCAGGGGAGGCACCAGTCTGACCTGGAGTCAAGCAGACAAGGTGTAGAGGGCATTCATGTGCATGTGCAAAGGCCTGGTGGCAGGGAAGAGCATCTTGTGCTCTCCATGCTGGATCACCCCAAAAGCACACTAAGCATGTGTTCACAACCTTGGTAGGACAGAAACACACACACACACACACACACACACACACACACACAGATTGGATGAAGAATTTCAGCTATTTAAAAAAATATAGCACTGAAGTAGTCATCATGGGAAAGTCAGAATCTTGTTGGACTTCACACTTATTTATTTATTTGGCTGTGCCGCATGGCTTGTGGGATCTCAGTTCTCCAACCAGGGGTTGAACCCGGGCTACAGCAGTGTAAGCCCAGAATCCTAACCACTAGGCCACCAGGGAATTCCCCCCCCCCACTTTTTTTTTTTTTTATTAAATTTATGGCTGCGTTGGGTCTTCACTGCTGCGTGCAGTTTTTCTGTAATTGCGTTGAGCGGGGGCTACTCTTCGCTGCGATGAGCGAGTGGCTTCTCTTGCTGAGAAGCACAGGCTCTAGGTGCGCAGGCTTCAGTAGTGTGGCTCGCAGGTTCCAGAGCACAAGCTCAGTAGTTGTGGTGCACGGGCTTAGTTGCTCCGCGGCATGTGGGATCTTCCCGGACCGGGGCTCGTACCTGTGTCCCTTGCATTGGCAGGCGGATTCTTAACCACTGCGCCACCAGGGAAGTCCACACACATACACTTATTTTTGTTTATTTTAAACTTTGACTGTCTATATTATACTGCCCCCACTCCTCCCTCCCCACTAGAATATCAGCTCCATAAGGGAACTGTCTTGATCGTGGCTCTATTCCCAGTACCTAGAACAGGGCTGAGCATGTGGTAGGTAAACATTTGTGGGATGAATGAGTGACCTCAATGTTTCAGACCTCAGAAGCTCTTGAAAGCTGTTGGTCTGGCCCTCTCAGATGCAAGACTGAGACTGGGAGATTGGGGAGCATCCCTCTGGCTTCAGGCCCAGTTACTGCCCTCATGGGCCAGCGCTGGAGGGAGAGTCCAGACTGCAGGGCAGGGGCTGGGGCCGGGGAGCACCTGATGGCTGACGTCCCGACCCTGCTTACCTGCACAGGCTCACGACGATGACCAGCCAGGCACCAACCACAGCCTTCTGCGCTTCAGCCTGCTGAGCAGCCCCTACAGCCACAACTTCTCAGTGGACCCCGACAAAGGGATCCTCAGAAACCTGGGGCCCTTGGACCGAGAGGCCATCAACCCCACCCTGGGGGGCCGCATCGTGCTGACCGTGCGCGTATCTGATTGTGGCGAGCCTGCCCTCTGGACTGACGTTAATGTCACCATCACTGTGGAGGTAAGGTCTGGCTCAGCCGGGGACAGGGTCCAGGATGAGCCCTGTACTGGGGGGCTCCTGAGCAGATGGCCAGCTCCCCATCCTCCCAACTCAAGTTACATTTCTGCCCTTTGCAGTGCGGTGGGTAAAAGAGTTCTGGAGCCAAGCTGATGGGTCAGAATCCTGGCTCATTTGTTGTGTGGTCTTAGGCAATCGCTCAACTTCCCTGTGTTCTCAAGTTCCTCATCTGTAAAATGGGGATGAAAATAATATAAAACGAGTTAAAAAATGGAAAGTGTTTCAAAGAATGCCCAGCCCAGAGAATACACTCAGTGTATACCTGGTCCTGCAAGGGAGGGATTGTTCAGCACCATTTTATTGATCAAGGGACTAAGGCACACAGAGGTTCTGTAGCCTGCCTCGGGTCACAGAATGGGATTTTGAATCCAGTCTGTCTGGTTCTAAGGCCGCCACTGGGTCACAGGCACTTTCCTCTACGATGTCCACAATGTGGTTGGTGCCCCCTCGGGTTGTGCAGTGCACAGCCTGAACCACCCCACACAGCAGCCCTGTTTCCCACTGGGTTGGGATGTGCCGCTTTCCCACAAGGATCAGAATGAGACCTCAGGGAAAATAGAGAAACAGAAGTCGGATGAGGACTTGCCAGCTGTCCTTGGGGTGGAAGTAGGCCTCAGAGAAGGAAGAAAGCAAAATTGCATTTCCTGAGCGAGAAGAGTCCTTTCACACCCAGGAGCTCTGTGAGTAGGGAGGACCACTCCACCTTGCAGATGAAGATATTGAGGCCCAGAGAGGTCAAAGTCACATGTGAGGAAGAGGTGGAGCTGGACTGAACTCAGAGCTGTGCTCTTAGCCCCTCCTGTGAGTTAGGACGACCTTGAGAGCGCAGTTGGCCATGTGCACGGAGGCAGTAATGCCATTTCTGGGAAATTGCCATCAGAAATTACATCTGGTTAAGGGGGAGAGGGCTCAGTTTTCAAAGATGTTCTCTCTACCATTATTTAGAAAAAGCTGAAAGCAAAAGCAGACACCTCTGGGCCATCCTGGGGAAGGACTGGGAAAGCCAAGGGTGCCCAGCACGCACCAGCATCAGGGGAGGAAGCACAGGCAGAGTTGGCCTGATGCTGGGACAACAGGGGCAGCACCCTGTCTGGGCGGGGTGACCAGGGCCGGAGAGGGAAGGCGAGAACAGAGCACAGCGGACGTCTCAGGACAGGACCAGGTCAAGCCCTGGCAGGTGCCCCCAGCCCAGCCCCACCTGAGCACAGAGTGAGTGTCTTGGGGTTGACTGAGGGCAAGAGGGACAGGAGAAAGGAGGGGACCAGGGAAATCTTGGGCCTTTGTGGGATCATGGTGGTATTGGGGCCAACCCAATAAATCCGAGAGATGGGGAGTCAAGCTGGGCCAGACAGGGACACAGGTGGGGACTCAGAACTATCCCTCCCAAGAGCAGGGTCTAAGACGGCTCTGAGTGGTGCACAGGGAAACAGAGTGTACACCAAACTTCAGAGTACCGCCACAGACCTCTGAGCCCCAGGGGTGGGGTCTGGGCGAGTTCTGTCTGCTTGAAGCCTGTTTCATCATCTAGGAAGCGGGCAGTGCTGTCTGAGGAGACCTGGACAGAGAGTCTGGGCCTCGGGCCAGGGGAAGTATGGGCTTCTCAGACTGGCTCTGGGGATGCTGAACCTGGGGTCTCCTGAGTTCCCTGGGCTCAGAACTGCCTCTGTCTGCAGGACATCAATGATAATCTTCCCATCTTCAACCAGTCCAGCTATTCCTTCTCAGTGAGGGAGAGGGACCCAGGTAAGTCCTCCCTCGGCCAGGCTATACAACCCCTTCGAGGGCAGGCCCCCAAGGGGAGTGAGGAGAGAGGATGCCCCCAGTGGCCAGGTCAGGGGTCCCTCCACACTCTGCCCCTCATTCACAGGAGTGCTGGTGGGCGTGGTGGAGGCCTGGGATGCAGACCAGACAGAAGCCAACAACCGCATCAGCTTCAGCCTATCAGGGGGTGGTGCCAACAACTTCTTGATCCGAGGCTTGGTGCTGGGGTCTGGGCTGGCAGAGGGCCACCTCTGGCTGCCCTTGGACGTGAGCCTGGACTATGAGACACAGGACTTCTTCAATCTGACAGTGAGTGCTGAGAGCCCAGACCCCCAGGGACATGACGCCACAGCAAAAGTCCTCGTGAATGTGGAGGACGTGAATGACGTGCCACCCACCCTGGACCCAACCTCGCTCCGGGGCATCCGTGTGGCTGAGAATGGCTCGCAGCATGGTATGGTGGCTGAGGTGGTGGCTCAGGACAGGGACACCATGTCCCAGGTGGAGGTACAGCTTGTCAACGTCATCTGTACCAAGGCCGGGGTCGACGTGGGCAGTCTGTGCCATGGCTGGTTCTCTGTGCTGGCCAACGGCTCTGTGTTCGTCCATCAGAGTGAGGTCATCGACTATGAGACCTGTGACCTGGTCACGCTGGTTGTGCGGGCCTATGACCTCACAACGGACCCCCGCTTCCAGGCCTACAGTGACAATGGTGAGGCAGCCTGGCCTGCAGGGCTCAGCAGGCTGTAACATAGGGGCTGTGGGAAAGAACTGGCGCCTGCAAGGTCTGGATTCAAATTGTGGCTCCAGCCCTTACCAGCTCCTTACCAGTTCCACTGGGAAGGTCATGACACCTCCCCAAGCTTTAGTAGCCCCATCTATCAAGTGGAGCTGGGTAGTAGGTTGGCTGTGAAGATTAAATGAGAATATATATGTAAAGCATTTCATGCAGTGTTTGGCACATAGTAAACACTTAATTAATGCTATTATGTTGTGAGGCAGCGTAAAAGAAAGAGCATACTTCAGAGCCAGATGTGCACTCAGATCCCACCTCTGACACCAAGTAGCAATAACAATCATATTAACAGCTAGCGTATATTGAATCCTTACGACAGCCAAGATCTATGCTAGGTACCTTGCAAGCATTTCTTCATTTTATTGCCACATAATCCATGTGGTAGGTGGTCCCTATCCAATTTTATAGATGAGGAAACTGAGGCAGTTCAATAATCTAGATTACACAGCTAGTAAGTGTCAGAATAATGTTATGGTCGGGTGGGACATACCTGGGTTGGGCTCAGTCTTGGCCCACTGCTCTTGCTGTGTGACTTTGGACAAGTTGCTTCTCCTCTCTGAGGTCTGGGGGGGATGCTCCCTCCTACGAAGGCCAGAGGAGACTGAGTCAGCATCCTGAGTCAGGAGCAGGGGAGGGGACTGAGCATGGGTGATGCATGGGAGGGAGGCTGCTAGGAGCAAGACTGAGGATGAGACTTTCTGGGTCAGGTCTTTGCTTAGACACCAAGACCAGCCAACATTTCCCCCCTAGGAAGCCTCCCCATCACCATCGAGGATGTGAATGACAATGCACCCTACTTTCTGCCTGAGAATAAGACTTTTGGTAAGCAGCAAGGTCCTCCCTCCCCACCCACACTGTACTCTGCCAGGACTACTTTTGGGCAACTCCCACAGATGCTCCTCAGACCCCAGGTGTGCACTTAGAAAGGGAAGAAGGCCTCCAACCCTGCCTCTCCCTCAGGGTTTCAACAGGAGGGGAGACCTGAGTTTTCACCCCAGCTCTGTCCCAACTCACATCTGACCCTGGGCCAGGCCCTCCTTCTCTGGGCTTCAGTTTCCCCATCTGCACAATGAGAGGTGGAGGACCTGCTAACTAACGGCTTAGGGGTAGTTGTAATGGGGGGTCTCTGGTGGTAGAGAGGTTAACGGCAGGTTTGGTGGGGTGAGCCCTGAGCTGGGCTTACGGTCGGCACTTGGCCAATTGGGCACTGGTCCTGACCCCACTGACCTCTTCCTGTCCACACCTGTAGTGATCATCCCAGAACTTGTGATACCCAACCAGCAGGTGGCTTCTGTCCAGGTAAGTCCTTGGCTCCAAATGTTGTCATTCACATTAGCTCCAGGAGACACAGGGCCTAGGCCTTTAGGTCCTTCAGCTGCCCCCAGAATGTTTTAACGCTAGAAAGAAAATCTATTGGCTCCGACATATGAAAAGAAAACCTCAGAATGGAAATGAACACCTGCTTAATTGATATGATTAAACTCCATTAACTGTTAAATGTAGTATTCATAAAAATTTCATGACCGTAAAAATCACTTGCAGTGGTTTTCTCATTACACCAGAATTCTGGAGTATTACAGAGAAACCATAGTAACGGTAAATTAAACAAGTTCCTCGTATTAAATAATTTTCAGAGCAAAGTTGTAAAAATACTTTCCATTTTTATGGCATTGTATGTGTTTATTAGAGGGTGGCAGCTATGCCATGCAGGGGGGGCGGGTAGTGTGGCCTCCCACACAGCCCTGGGGCCTGGGCCTGGCTGGGCCTCTTACTGAGCTGGGGAGCTGCCATACCTTTCGGGAACTCACTTTCCCTCCTGGACAAGGAGCTGTCAGTTCTTTGCAGTAACTCCTTAGGGTTAAGAGATGGGTTATATGTGGGCGTCACGCCCTGTGCTGAGGAAAGGGCACAGGTGTGGAGATGGATGGGCCTGGCCCTCCCCACTTAGAGCTGTGTGTGCCTGTGGGCAGGACAGGGTCTCTCTCAGAACCCCAGCGTTCTCCCATAAAAGGGAGATAGTGATTCTCCCTCTCTAGGTTCTTTCTAGGCTTAAACATTCAGTTTTCCAGTCTTCAGCCAATTGCATTCTAATGTCATGAGTCTGGCCATGGCTTTGAACAATTTTCTTTAAATTGACTCCTTTTTGAAACATAAACACCAGCTTTGGCCTCATCCTGAAAAGTGACGTCAGTGGACTCACAGCTCTGTGTGTTGGTTATATTCTTCTCTAAAAGGCACTAGAATGAATAAAATTGCTTGTGCCCTTTCCCCCCATCATTTTGTGGTCCACTAGGGGAATTCGTACTCATGTTAGCAAGCACTGAAACGAGGGATCTAAGGGAAGGTGACTGGCACACAGTAGGTGCCCAGGAAATCTGAGTGTCCCTGAGCTTGTGTGTGTGTGTGTGGCAGTGGTGGGGGCGGGGGAGAGCAGGGTGGGATTTCCACACGGGAGGGACTTTGGGCAATGACCTGTTGAGCTGGGGCGCCAGAAGCAGGGACTTGTTCAAACACTGTTTGTTTAAAGCATTTGGTCAGTGGCCTGGGGAAGGCTGATAGAGGTCATGGGGACCAGCCTCCCAGGCCACCCTAGCCTCAGACTCCTGCTGGGGATGGAGGGGTGCCTGGCCTGGCCTGGTCCGCAGTTGTTGTTCGCCCTTGCTCCTAGGCCAGAGACAATGACTCAGGGAACAATGGGGCCATCCTGTTCTCCATCCTCCAAGTGGATTTCATCGCTAAGGATGGGGCCGTGATCCCTTTCCAGGGCTTCTTCCATGTCTCCACTTCCTTGGAGGCCAGCGTGTTCATTGGCAACATTGAGTAACTGTGGGCAGCCCCTGGATGGGGTGGGGGGAGCCAAGCAGGGCCTCAAGGCAGTGAGTTCCTCATCCTGGGAGGTGTACCAGGAGGTTCCAAGGAGACTTCAGCTTGGGTTTCAGGACTGAGCTCTGCTCTCCTACCTTCCATAGGCTGGTGACCAACCTTGATTCCACTCTCCAAGGAACTTACCAAGTGACGGTCAAGGCCCAGGACAGGCCATCTGAGGGTCCTGCCCAGGAAGCCAAAATCACCCTAAATGTGAGTGTCGGGTTCTGCCTTCAGTTCCTAGTGCCCTCTGCCAACCCCTGGGTCCCTTGTGCCTCATCTTCCCCCTACCCTCTTTCTGTAGCTCTTCACTGTGGACCAGAGTTACCGTGTGAGGCTGCAGTTCTCCATGAGCAAGGAGGAGGTGGGCGCCAACACGGAAGAGATTAAGGCGTAGGTCTGAGGAGCTGGGAGGGGCCTGTAGGGAAAAACACGGTCTGGGAGCCTCGTCCCTGACAGAAACCTGGATGGCATATCTCTTAACCCTGTCCCTGACCCACACTTGACCTTGTCCTTGTCTTTTTTTAAAATTAATTTTTATTGGAGTATGGTTGCTTTACAATGTTGTGTTAGCCTCCACTGCACAACAAAATGAATCAGCCATACACATACAGATATCCCCTCCCTTTTGGACTTCCCTCTCATTTAGGTTACCACAGTACATTAGGTAGTGTCCTTGTCTTTGACCCTGTACCTGTACCTGTACCTGTACTTGCACTTCCTTTCTGCCTGTCCCCAGAAGCCTATGGTTGCCTGGGCAAAGACAGGCCTAAATAGGGCTGCCATGTACAGTTGCAAAGGCTGTGCATTGCACAAGGGCACTCTGCTTGCTAAACTGGAAACCCAGTCCCAGAGGAAGGGGCATCCTTGTCTAATTTGCACAGAAGTGCAACTTGCTTAGCCAATGGAGCTATCCAGAGGTGGTGCCCCTCACACAATCCCTAATTCCACTGGCACAGCCCTGGCCACAGGCCTGGGCTAAGGCCCCTACCCCAGCCCTCTGTGACACCTGCCCCCTTTGCAGGGCTCTTGTCCAGGCAACCAGGACTACTGTCTACATTGTGAACATTCAGGACGTAGAATCCATGGCTCGGTGAGTGCCCACACGACCGGTGGTTGGGGCGAAGAAGAGAGGACCAGCAGTAGGAGGGGCCTGCCTGTCTGGTGGTTCTGCGCTGCTGGCTTCACCTCTGCCCCATTCCAGGGCCCGAGCCCGTTCCTACCTCGATGCCTACTTTGTCTTCTCAAATGGGTCAGCCTTGACCCTTGATCAGCTGAGTGTGTGAGTGGGGCTGCCCTTGGGGTGGGCAGGAGGGTGAGCAGGAAGCCTGGGGGATGCCAACGTCCCTCGGGCCTGAGCGGGGCTCTGTGGCCAGGATGATTCGGAATGACCAGGACTCCCTGACCAAGCTGCTGCAGCTGGGGCTGGTGGTGCTGGTGAGTGCCGGCAGGGTGGAGGTAACAGCGGGGGTGAGGAGGGGGGTGTTGACCCTACATCCTCCCCCATCACAATCCTTCTTCTCCAGGGCTCCCAGGGGAGCCAGGAGTCAGAGTTGCCGGACACGCTCCATAACGCCATCATAGGATTGGGAGTGGCTTTGCTGCTGGTCATTGTGATCATGACCACGGTCCTCGTGTGTACCCAGAAGAGGTGCTGCTCCCATCACCCCCTGTGTCTTCAACCTCGCCTCTCCCACCACCCAAGATATCTGAGGGGTAGAAAGACCTGGGGTTTAGGTGTCAGGTACATCTGTATTCAATCCCAGGTGACCCGTTATGACCTCTTGGGTACGTTAAACTCCCCTCCCCAAGCCTCAGTTTCCTCATTTGCAGAATGGGCATGACACTAGATTCCTCAAAGCATTCAAGGGAACCATGCGCATCTCATACCGAGCAAGCTGTCTGGCACATACTATATGTTTAATAAATGCTGCTTCTTTTTACCTTTCCAATACATATGAAGCCAGTAGCCACATCTGGGTTTGATTCTAGGCTTTGCCACTGGTCAGCTGCGTGTTCTTCAGCAAATCATTTCCCTTCTCTGGTTCTTCCTTGTACCCACTGTAAAATGGAGCTAACACTCCCACCTGCCGGGGTTGTTGTGAAGTCACACTCTCAGGGCCTGCACTGGGCACACAGTGGGTGTGCAGGGAAAATAGTGATGCCCCCCCGCCATGTTCCCCCAGCTACCACCGGAAACTTCGGGCTATGAAGGCTTCCAAGGAGGCCCGGAAGACAGCGGCAGGGGTGATGCCCCCAGTCTCTGCCATCCCCGGGACTAACGTGTACAACACTGAGCGGTAAGTGGGGGTCGAAGGATGGGTAAGAGGCCCCATGGGGTGGTTGAGGCCCATGGTCGCTTGACTGGGCCTTCTTTCCAGTGCCAATCCCGTGCTGAACCTCCCCACCAAGGACCTGGGCTTCGAGTCCCAGTCTTCCTCCAGTGACTTGGACCACGTCAGGTGAGCAGTGCTGGTTGTAGTGGTAGTCATGGTGGTGGTAATGGTGATGGTGACAGTGATGGTGGTGATGGTGATGATGGTGATGGTGATGGTGCTGATGGTGATGGTGGTAGTGGTGATGGTGGTGGTGGTGATGATGGTGGTGATGGCAGTGGTGGTAATGGTGATGGTGGTGGTGGTGGTGGTAGTGGTGACAGTGATGGTGGTGGTAATGGTGATGGTGGTGATGGTGGTAGTGGTGACAGTGATGGTGGTGGTAATGGTGGTGGTGGTGATGATGGTGGTGATGGCAATGGTGGTAATGGTGGTGGTGATGGTAGTGGTGGTGAGGTGGCAGTCGAGGTAGTGATGGTGATGGTGGTGGTGATGGCAGGGGTAGCTGTTGGTCAGAGACAGGGAGGGCTGGGCCTGCCAACTCTCTGAGCTCCATTATCTCCCTTTCAGCCTCAACTCCCTGGATGACAACTCTGTGGATCTGGAAAATAGCAGGCAGGAAATCAAGGCAAGATGGGGGATGAGCTGGTGCCTGGGGCTTCTGACTTGGGGCTCTTCTCTGAAGGGGTGGGTTTCAGGACAGAGCTCGAGGGACCTCCTGCTGCCATGGGTGTGTCTGCATCTGGCCCTGGGAAACCCCACAGCTTTGGAATGGGGCCCGATCCTTGCTCCTCTACTCATTAACTGTGACCCTGGGTGGGTGAATTCTTCCCTCTGGTTCTCAGTTTTCTCATCTATAAATGGGGATCAGAACACCAAATATGCAGGACTCCTGTGAGGATGAAATAAGAGTGGGTATGAAAACGATCTGGCATAAAACGAGTGGTCAGGAATCTGGTTCCCTCCCTTTATATCCTTTATATAAAAGCTGGTGGGGCGGGGGGAGGAGATCCAGAGATGAACATAATCTAGCCAGGGAGCAAAGGTAGGCTCAGATGAACAACAATACCATCATTTATTCAATAGGTTAGTTGGTTCAGTTAGACCAAGCATTTGTGCAGCCTGGGCTGCTGACTGAAATCACGTGGGGAGCTCTTTAGACCTGAGGATGCCAGGTCACAGCTCAGAGATTCTGATCAGATAGCTGGGGTGGGCCTGGGCAGGAAGGTGCTGCTAAAGCTTCTGGGGTTCTAATGTGCAGGCAGGAGTGAGAACCACGAAAGTAGGAGAGTAGATCAGAGGGCTGAATGGGGGATGGGACGCCAGAACCAGAAGGAACTACCCTCTCCTTCCCACTCTGAAAACCACCACTGGAGTAGAAGCTCTAAGACCCACTGAGCTTTTATAGTCTGCGGTTCTGTGTGTGTGTGTGTGTGTGTGTGTGTGTGCGCGCGCACACGCGCGCATGCGTGCGTAGGGGTGGATATCCACCCACCATTCACCTTATCCACCCTACTTTGGGTCCTGCCCTCAGCCGGGCCCTGCCCTTCCAGGGGGTCCCTTGCTGTTCCTCATGAGTCAGGACTTATTTTCCCTTGAGGACCCCTTACTTGGAAAGATTTGGTCAACCAAAGCCTCTCGTGGGTGTTAAAATATCAGAATGCTGCCCAGGGACCTGGCTGTAACATGGAGGCCTCCAAATGGACCCCCAAGGATGGGGGTCATCAATGGTGGTCCAGGCTGCCAGGCAGTGCAGGAGGCCTCTGGGTGGATGGCTCATCTCTGGTTCAAGACGGTTTGGGGCAAAAACTCCAATAAACATATCTGGGGGGAACTGAGGCAGAAGGGAACAGTCTTGTGGGCTGGAGCTTGTGACCCAGCAGGTAGGCCCTGGTGGAGGCCAAAGCTGACCCCCAGAGGGGAGTGGGGTCAGAAACCCCAGCAGTGGGGCTGGACCTGTGGGCTGAGGAGGTTCAGGGAGCTCTGAGAGTCTGGAAACGGAGAGGGGGCCAGGCCGCTAAGAGTCTTCAAAGCCAAGAAAGAGCCAATCCTGCAACGGCAGGGGGTTGTTCAGTTTCTGAGAAGCTGCCCGAGGCTCCACCCCAACTCCTGCAGTGGAAGGTGGGCCTTGGGGTCTCTGGGTGGGGAACGCAGGTGGGGCTTCCTTCCACAGATCCCTTTGTGCCCTGACTCACCTAAGACTTCCGTAAATGTTTGTGTGGAAGGTCTGTGAGATCTGAGGGCCCATCCAATCCAAACTTTTCAAGCAACCAAGGCCAGGGAGGGGTGCTGAGCTGCCCAAGGTCAGAAAGCTTGCAAGGCCAGGGCAGCCCAGAACCCAGGTATCCTGTCTCCCGGGCCAGGCTGCACTTCCTGGGCTGTACTGCGCCAACTGCTCCCACTGGGGATCTGTGTGGAGGGCTCTGGGAAGCTCAGGCACAACGTTTAGTCCCTCCTGGGGCCCCTCATGTGTTCCACTGTTTACCAGGGACTGGAACAGTCCCAGTCTGGAAAAAGCCCTTAGTGTGCCCTGGGGAGGGTGGAGGTGGTGGAGGCTCTGTCCCCGTGGGTGTCTACGTGGTGGAGTAGCTGAGTCTTGGGGCCTGGCTGGTCCACAGGAGGGATTCTTGTGAAGGTGTGACACATCACATGGGGAGGGGTAAGAGGAAAGGCAGGAGACGAGAGAGTGTGTGCCATGATGGCCTGCAGGCGGGATCCTGGGTGTGACATGTCCCTCTGGGGTGGCAGAAGGACCTGCCAAACTCAACCAGGAGCAGCGCTGAGCCATGGACAGGCTTTAGAGCCAGCAAGACCAGCGGTCCAAACACCGCTCTGTCCCTTCCTGGCCAGAGAGCGCTCCGAGCCTCAATTTCCACATCTGTAAAGTGGAGGACATGATCCCTCCCTTGGGGGTCCTGTGGGTACCTCAGGTGATGGATGGTTGTGCCCAGCACGGTGCCTGCCGTGAGGTACAGGTGACAGGAACTGTGCTGGACTGACTCCTTGGCACAGGACACAGGGCCTGGCATCGTTCAGGACTGGGCAGAACACCCAAATGCCACCATGTCCATGGGTGGGCAAAGGCCAGAGTAGACCCCCTAGGCCCTCCCCTTCACCTGAGCCCATCTGTACCGCCAGTATCCATGGCCCCTTCTGGGACAGAGTCAGGAAACTGAGGCCCCAGCCAAGGAGCCATCTGGTCGTGGGCTTGGAGGGCCACCCACTCTCCTAAGGACTGGGGAGATCACCCCATCTTGGCCCTGGCCTCACACCTCCCCTCCCTCTTCCCACAGAATGAGCCCCTGCACAGTCTGATGGAGCCGGATCCAGAGCCCCTGAACAGAGTGCTGTCAGGAATGAAGGTGGGCACACGTGGACAGCAGAAGGAGGAGCTGGCCTTCACCAACACTGGCTTGAATACCACAGACGTGTGATGGGGGCCCTGCCACAGGACCCTGGCCACAGAGCCCCACATGGGCCCCCACTCTTCTGGGTCACCTTGGAAGAGCCTTGTTACCCCCAAATTATACCTACCCCTCCCTGAACATAATAAGATATCATGTTGCTCCACCCCCGTCTGCTTGTAGCCAATCACAGCTGACAAGAGTTGGGGGAGTATTTTATTACCAATGTATATATTGTGACAGTTTGTAGCCAAAAACCGCGGCTGGAGGGGTGGGACACAGGAACTGAGTTGTCACAAGGGACTTGTGGGGCTCACAGCACTGGGGGACCGAGGGCTGGAGAGGGTGGTCTTTCAGGGACTACTGTGGTTGTAGAATGAGCTCTCCATCCTGCCCCCAATACCCAAGACCAGTTGTCACCCAGGCTGTCTGTGAGCCTCTGACTCTGATCCCCGGACCTGTCTGAGCCCTCTCCCCTTTCTGTGACTCAGCTGCGCCCCCAGGGCACTCCTGCAGCTGCCTTTGGCCTGTCTGCGAATTGTGGACCAGTGTCCAGTGAGGGTGGGGATAGGGTTGCGGATTGGGCCAGGTGAGGGGGAGACAGGAACTGGGGACAACTACCAGCATGCAAGAGATGCCCAGGCCATGGGGCCAGCCCGCTGCATGGACATGCACTCGCATACACCCGGGGCCTTGCACATCGGGGGGTCTCACATGTCAATCCTCGCACACTTGGGGTTTTTGTACACAGTCTCTCCCGTTCTGGGGACCTGGCCGCCGCTGGAGACCACAGTGCACCAGTCTGGACATCTCAGGAGCCTGCCTCAGCTCTCAGGGCTGGGAGCGTGGGTGCTGAGCGGGTCCCCAGAGGTTGCCCAGTGTGACCGGGAGGGGGTGGAACTGAGGGCTGTGAGGGGACAGTGGGGTGTCAGGGCTGGGTTCGTGGGCTCATGACCACGAGGGAGCCGGGTAGAGGGCGTTCATTTGTGTGTTTAGGAGGGGAGGGGGCTGGAAAGACAAGATAAGACCCTAGAGGCTGCCCGCCCCTCGGAGGCCTGTCACGCGTCGAGGGGATCCCTTCTAGGGGTCTGGGGTCAAGAAGGGAGCCTGAGAAGGTTGGAAACCCGGGCGTACAAAAGGGGAGCAGATCACTCGGCCGTGGGTCCGGCCCGTGAGCAGCACCGCGGCCGGCGCACACTCTGCAGCAGCGCGCGGAAGAGGCCGGGTGGGCGCTTCGCTGCGCCCTCTGGGGGCGCGGTGCGCACGGAGCCCGCACGGCCCGGGCCCTGACGCGCAGCGGGCGGCGGCGCGGGCGCCCCTTGGCGGCCGTGCTCCTCGATCTGTCGCTCCAGATGCTTCTGGATGGCCATGCCCAGTACCTCCACCTCCATGGCGGCGCCGTACACCTCCCACGTCATGCCCTTTTCGTCCCAGCTCACGTCGCGCACCGGCTCAGCGGCCTCTGGGGGCGCCACGGCGGCTGCCAGTGCGGAACCCGGCCGCACCCGCACTTCGGGGAAGGCGGGCGGCGCGGCGGCCTGCGGCGTCATGGGCTCCGTGGCCACGGAGCGCGTCTCAGCGGCGCCCAGTGACACCTGTAGGCCCGCGTCCCGGCGAGAGGGCGGCCTGGGCGCGGGGCTGGGTGCGCGCGGCGCCGCCTGGAAGCTGAAGGCCGAGCCGCCCCCGCCGTCCTGCGGAGACATGGGGCTCACGGCCACCGACACACAGGCCTGCGAGCCCGCCTGCGTGCCCGCGTCCTCGCGTGGCGGCGTGGCGCTCGCCTCCCACGACGGCGCCTTGGTGAAGTTGTCGCGAGTTCGCGGCCCCGGCGACGGCGCTACGGCCTCCAGGCCCGGGTTTCTCTCGGCCCTAGTGGCCGCCGGGTCCTTCTGGCCAAGGCTGCAGGCCTCGGAGCTGGGCAGTGGCGCTGGCTCCACGCGACCCCCGCTATCCGCGGGGTAAGAAGTGGAGCCGCAGGGTTTGTCATCTGCCTGCCTGGAGGAGGAGGCCTCCGCCTTCTCCAGGGTCAGGTGGGCCTGCTTCCCCGAGGATGGGGGTTCCCCTTTTCCCTGAGGCGCAGAGTCAGTCTTCCCCAGGGCTACAGGCTCCAACTTCCCAGAGACAATAGAGGATCCAGGATCCCCCTTCTCCGAGGTCAGCGGCTTCTCCTGCAAAGATTTAGCCTCTGCTTTTCCTGATGAGGCAGTGCCCTCCTGCCCAGGGGGCCTTGTTTCTGCTTTGCCCTCAGACTTGGGTTCTGCTTTCCCTGAAGCCCCGGGATCCACCTTCGTGGAGTTCATAGGATTGCCCTTCTCTAGAGGCAGAGGATCCACCTTTCCCTCTGGGACAGCTTCTGCTTTTCCCGAGGATGCCTGGACTGTTTTTCCTAGGGTCGTGGGGGCCACCTTTCCTGCAGACTCGGAGTTCATGTCTCCAGGGGGAACAGTTTCTGCCTTTCCCTTGCACACAGGGTCCACTTTACCCAAGGTCGGGGGATCAGCCTTCCCTGAGGCCATGAGACCCACCTTTCCAGGGGCCACAGGACCTGACGTTTCTGAAGACAGTGGATCTGCTTTTCCTCCAGTCACTGTCTCAGTTTTTACAGAGGATGGGGGACCCGCTGGGCCTGAGGACACAGGGTCTATCTTTCCTGATGATTCAGGATTCACTTTTCCAGAAGATGATGTTTTTGTATTTCCCACAGAAATGGGATCCCCCTTTCTGGAGGACACTGGGTCCTCCTTTCTTGAGGATGCAGTTTCTGTCTTTCCCACAGACATCAGTTCTGCCTGTCCAGGAGAAAAGGGCTCTGGCTTTCCTGAGGACACAGGATCCACTTTTCCCAAAGGAACTGGACCCGTCTTGCCTGAAGACACAGGGTCCATGTTTTTCAAAGATGTAGGATCCATCTTTCCTGAAAACATGGTATCCACCTGTCCAGTAGACATGGTTTTTGTCATTCTCATAGACATGGATTCTTGCTTTCCTGAGGAGGCAGGATCCATCTTTCCCAGGAACTGAGGGTCCTCTTTTGTAGAGGACACGGTTTCTGCATTAACCATAGATGCAGGCTCTGTCATCCCTAAGTGAGTAGGATCCACCCTTCCAGATGACCCCAGAGCCACTGTTCCAGGGGATACAGGCTTGATTTTGCCTGATGACCCTGGAGTCAGCATACCCAAGGACCCGGGATCTGTCTTTCCTACAGATGCAGAATCCGTGTTTTCCAAGGACACGGGATCCACCTTTTCAGATAGCTCAGGATCTCTCTTTCCCAAGGATACAAGATCTGTCTTTCCTGCAGATGCAGGACCCACCTCTTCTGAGGACACTTGAAGGTCTTTTCCTGAATACCTGGGCTCCTCCTTTTTTGGGAATGCAGGATCCACTTTGCCCAAGGATACAGGATACTCCTTCCTTGCAGACATTGTATCCACCTTGCTGGAGCACTCAGGATCTACCTTTCCCAATGATCCAGGATCCTCCTTTTCTGGGGTCACAGGATGCATCCTTCCAGAAGCCACAGGCTCCGTCTTTCCTGTAAACATGGGATCTGCCTTCCTCAAGGACCCGGCATCTTCTTTTCCTATGGAAATGGAATCTGCCTGCTTTGAAGACTTGGAATCCATCTTCTGTAATAACATAGGATTTCTGTTTTCTGAGGGTGAAGGGTCAGTTTTCACTGAGGACACAGGCTCTGGCTTCCCAGAGAAGGTGGTTTCTGGTGTCCCTGAGATCAAGGCTCCATGTGTCCCTAATGTCTCCTTGGCGGCTGCCTCTTGGGGAGGGATGCAGGTCAGGGAGGGGAAGGCCAAACTCCTGCCAGGGCCCTCAGAGCACGATGCCCTTTCCCCAGCCCCAGTGGGGTTGCTGTGTCCATGCCTGGGCTTTGGGCAGGGGTGTGCCTTGGGGGCGCAGGGCTGGCCTTTTGCTGGGAGGGGCAGCAGTCCCTCATGGCCAGGCTCCCAGCCCCCAGGCTCCCATCCTGTGGGCAGCAGAGGGCTGTGGGCTGGGGTCCTGGGGGGCTGGAGTCCTTTCGAAGCAGCTGGAGCCAGGCTGGGTCTTCAGCGCTGCCCAACTGCCCTCATGACCATGCTTGGGCCCCAGGTTTCTGTCTGGTTCTGAAACACAGAGAGAGCAGACTCAGACTCAGAGGGGATCCAGTGGGGAGGAGCCTCCATCTGGCCCTCCTCCTTCTCACTCTCTTTCTAGCAGGTGGGGCTTCTCACCACGTTCTCTGCCTTTGTCTGGTCCCCTCCCGCCCATAGGGTCTGGGCTAAAAACATGAACCCAACTATGTCATTCCCCTGCTTCACTGCTCCCAGTGGCCCTCTGGATAAAGGTAAGGCTTCCTAAAATGGCATTCAAGGCCCTTCACAACTTGGCCACAGTCTAACTTTTCCACTCCATCTACCATCACCCCTCCCTTATCAGCCCACCCCATGCAACATGCTACCTAGAAGTTATGCTTTTCTCCTTTAGGCCATGGGTCACAAATTCTGATGCCATAGGAGCCAGGTAGGTAATTTAATTGAGGGAAACAGACTGGGTACAGAACAGTAGGGAGTGGTGGGGACTAAGGCAAAGTGGAGAGCACATGCCCTGTCTAAAGGGGGAGCCATACTCCATCAGCCAAGTACTGCCCTGGAGAAATGCATCTTAGTAGTATCAGTCAGAAGTGGGAAATATAGAAGTTTACTGTAAAATGTCCCAATTAATTCAAGATTAAAAAAAAAAACCAGTATGTGGCCCAAACAAAATATGTCTGCAGATCACCAGTTTATGTCTGTGTAGGCCCTGGGGAGATGGGAATGGTTTACAGTCAAGGAAAGGACACAGTCTGAAATGTGTGTTTTCAAAGGTTGCTCAGGGATGGTGTGGAGGCTGGAGGGGAGGGGCTGCCCAATCATTTATTCAATCTCTCATTCATCTAATTCTTCATTCGTTTACCCAGCCCCTTCTCTGCAACAGTCTAGATGAGAGATGGTACAGCGAAGGTTGTGGGAATGAAGAGTTGGCAGGATTGAGAGGTCTGAGGGAAACTAACAGGAACCAGCTGGCGGTAAGAGGTGATGGTGGGGGTGGCCTGCAGGATGCTGGCTAGGGTGGTGGGTGCTGGACGACAGATCCGGGAAAAGGGGGAGTTGCATTTTGGACAAGCTGAGTGTGTGGTGCCTGGGGGATATCAGGGAGAGGGTCTGGCAGGCAGCTGGATCTGCATGCAACTCTGTTTTATTATACACTCAGCGGCCAAAGCAAGCAGAGTTCCCAATTCCCCCCAGACCCATTCCTCCTGCCATCTTCTCCAAAGCCATATTGCTGGTGCTCAGGCCAATATCCCTTGACTTTTTCTCACACCCGGCATCCCATCATCAGCAAAACATAATGGATCTACCTTCAAAATATATCGAGAATTTGGCCACTACCCTGAGCCAAACCTGCACTTTCTCCCACCTGGATTATCCTTGCTTTTTCCTTCACCCCATATAGTTTTTTCTCAACACAGGAATCAGAGGGATCTTAGTAAAACTCAAGGTAGATCATGTCCCTCCTTTGCCCAGAACTATGCAATGTCTCGCCATCTCATACAATGTAGAAGTAAACTCCTTACCATAGCCCACAAGTTCCTGCATTTTCTGGCCCCGTCACCGCTCTTGGCCTTGTCTCCTACTGCTCTCCTGTGATTACCCTGCTTCAGTCACCCTGGCTGCCCCGCTGATCCTTGAACCCACTGCCTTGGGGCCTTTGCACTCGCTGTCTCCTCTGCCTGAAATGCTTTCCTTCCCAACATCTGCATCTCCCTGAAGCTTTCCCTGACCCAACCTGTGTAAAATAGCCTCCTTCACAACACTGGCTGACGCTTTCCATCCCCCTTGCCCCGATCAGTTTTTCTTCATGGTACCTGTCTCCAGCCACCATATTGCATATGTTTGTTTATTGCTCGTGATTTGTCTCTACCATCAGAATGTCGTCTCCAGAAGTGTGGGGACTTTGCTGTGTTTACTGATGTGGTCTCAGGGTTGAGAACAATGACTGGCACATAGTAAGCAAGTGGCTCCCAATAAATATTCGTTAAATGAATGACTGAATGACCTGTCTATGATGTTAGTCCAACCATGCCACTCCTTGGCTCAAAACCCTCCTTGCTTTTTCGGGGGAAGTAAATTGGTTGTAATGTTTTTGGAAGGACATTTATCAATTCATATCAGTTTACAATGCATACAGCATTTGGGCCAGCAAGCCCACCTCTGGGGTGGTCTTGAAGACAGACAAATGGTGCATTGAGAACATGGCTGGTGATGAGAAGAAAACCAGGAAGTGGGTTTGTAAAATGTGGGACAAGCACAGAGGACCTCCCCTCCCCCACAGCTGTTAGAATGTGTGGAGTGATGAGGAAAGATGCCCAAGATAAATTAAGTGAAAAAAAGCCAGAGGATAGCATGGCTAGTGGGATCCCATGCGGGTAGGCAAGGACAAGGACAAATACACATCTGTAGGTTTATTTATAAAGAGAAAATTTCTGGAAGGAAACCCATGAAACTTTTAGCAGTGATTGCCTTTGAAGCGAGACCAGGGATCTGGAGGTGGAAGGGATTTTTTTTGAATGCCCCTTTGCGACACTTGAATTTTGGTTTTGTGCACATATTTTTTTAAAAACAGGAAAAAAAAAAAACTTTTAATGACTCCCTGTTACTTATAGGGTCAAGTTCCAACTCTTCAATGTGCTTCTAAGCCCCTGTGTATTTACTCACCTGCTGGGCTTTATCTTTCATTATGCACTCCATCCCCCAAAGCATGTGTACACACACACACACACACACACACACACACACACACACACACACACACACACACACACACACACACACACGAAACCTCTTTGGGTTCAACCATGGGTTCACATTCTTTCCAATCTTGGCCTCTACACACCTTCCCGCTTGGCTTTTATTAAACCTTCAGTCCTCAGTTTAAATGCCTCCTCCTCCAGTGAGCCTTCTTTGCCTACCAGCTTCCTCAGGGTCCCTGTGGCCTCTTGTTCTGCCCCTAACCAGACTCTTGTCATTCTGCTTGTAGCCCTTTACACCTCTGGGTCCCCGCCTAGCTCTCAGGTCCCTGGATGGGGACTCAGCTGGTATTGTTCACGACTGGGTCCCCCAAGCTTTGGGCATATGAGACTTGGGGGGATAAGGGTTATCACCAAAATGGGGGCATGGGGGGAGGGGCAGTTTGCAGAGGATGGTGCGGGACTGGGTTATGGGAAGTTGAACTGGGGTACCTGGGGGACTTATAGGGGAGATAGCCAGGAGGCTGCTGGGAGACAGGTTTGAAACACAGGAGAGGTCTGCTGCAATTCTTCGGATCTGGTTTTCATCAGCATAAAAATGGCAGGTGTATGGGGAGCTTGGGCTGGAACTGGAAGGAGTCACCAAGGGCTATAGGAGGTGTGCTCTGAGTCTTCACCACCCTTCCTTTCACCCCTGGTAGCTCAGCCCTGGGGTCCTCTCACACCAGCCCCTCCAACAGGCTCCCTACCCCTGGGTGAGGCATGGGTAGTAAGTTGGGACAGCTCCCTGATTTACCAGCTCTGTGACCTCAGGCCAGTCCCATCTCCTCACTGGGGACCCTAACAAACCTACCCCCTGCTCCCACAGGGCTGCAGGGAGAATTAAAGATGAGGGGTGTGCACGTCTCTGCTACTTTAGGTCTGGGCTGTGTACATGCAAGGCCTGTTTTTATCTACTCAGCCCGTCAGAGCCCAGCTGTGGTCCCAGGAGGGGGCAGGGGAGGGAGGGCCAGCAGCACAGGCACAAACTGGCAAAACCTCACCCTTAGACATGCTTAACTCAGAGTGCTTAAAAATTTTTTTTAAGGAATTTAGTCATCAACATTTAAAAATTAGAAGGTTTCATGTAAAAATCAGATTTCTAGCTTCTCTTGGAAAACTAAAACTTGGCAATCTGAGCATGCTTCCTGCATGGCAGCAGTCAGCTGGAGCCAAGCAGTGGCTACTTCCTTAGTTGGGGGTACACTCTCCAATTAGCCACCATCTCTACCCCTCCCAGTGGTGTCCTGGACACTGAGGTTGACTGCCCGCTGCCACTGATCACTGATTTGCACCATCATTCTTCTTATAGCAGCCCTTCATGCATGCTGCCCACCTGGCCGGTAGTCACCTGAGTTTTGACCCTTGACCTAGATGCCAAGAAAGGTGGGAGGTGACCTCAAGCCCTTACTATGCTTATTATGTGCAGATCCTATACACTTTCCAGGCAGATGTTGTGTTCTTATTTTCCAGAGAAGGAAACTGAGGTTCCAAGAGGCAGGCATGGCCCAGCTGGTAACATACCCCTTCCAAAAGTCCTCCTGGAAGAGGCCGGCTTCTTAGTTCTCAGCTCACAATTCTCTGATACGGGATAAGGTCCCGGATTGGGACAGAGAGCCTGGCCAGGGAGTTAGAAAGATGTGGGGTCAAGCCCCAGCTTAGTCATTGACTTCCTACATGACTTTGGGTGAGTTTTTCCACACCCTGAACCTCCATTTCCCAATCTGTGAAATGGGGGAGAGGATGTAGCTATATTTAGTAGAGCTGGCTGAGCCCTGGGTTTAAGATCTGCCAAGATACCATTCCCAGAGGCTCTGCTGCTCACAGTTCTGCTAGACTTTTCCTGGTTCTCAAAGAAGCCTCGGTATCGGCCAGCCTCTTCTCCAAAAGGCAACTCAGGCCTGGGGCCCTACCTCCTCACCTCCCATCTCCCACTGGAACCCAGCCCCATCACTCTCCCACTGTGCGCTCAGCCCTGGACGCAGCATTCTCAGGCTCATTTTAGCACCTGGACTCCACAACAATCTCACGAGGGGGGCATTATCATCCCATTTCACAGATGACACTGAGGTCAGAGGGAGAAAAGACTTGACCAAGGGCACACAGGTGGGATGGGGGGCTCTAATTCAAAGCCTGTTTTGTCTGAATCCAAAGCCTGGTTCTTCCCACTCATATCAGCTGAGATTCTGGACACTGATGCTTGGCTCTTAAGATCCCTTTCTGCTCTTCAGGGTCATGCCAAGGGTCCTCCCAATCCCCTGGACCTAACAGGCAACAGTGTGAGGGAACGTCTAGGAAAGGAAGCAAGAGTGTCCTCCGTGCGGGAACCCGCCTTTGGGAACACCCTATGAGCAGATAAGCCTGCGCACTTCTCCCGCCCGGTTGAGGTAAAAGATTGAAATGACCCCCGGTTGTATGGGCTGGCTCACCCAGCATGCAGGAGAGCACCTAGGTGGCTTGTGGACATCTGCACCAGCTTAGGCCAGCCTGGGGAGCCAGGGCCTGGCTCCTACCTTCTGCTCAATAACTTGGTGTGCACATGTGCAGAATGCCCTGTGTCTCATGGTGGCCACTTGGACCCTGTGGGTATGCACATGTGTGGCCACATGGCCTCAGAGCCTCACTCATTGGAGGGATGGCCTGGGTATGTGCACAAGTGATTGTGCCCTGCCCCCAGGCAGAGAAGCCCCTGTGAATGCTCACTCAGGCCCAGAGACCTGACCAGCCAGTTATTTTCCCTTCAGGATTTCTTCCCTAATTGGAGCCAGGGCGCCAGGCACCTGCAAACACCTCCTCCCATGGTGATAAGACTGACAAAGGCTTGTGGTACTTCAGCAGGTGTGTGAGAAAGAGTGTGTGTGTGTGTTACAATCCTGGTGTGCTGTACTTCACTCTCTCATCCGCTTGTCTCCTACAACCCTCAGAGCAGCAAAGCTTCCTCCCTGGGGCTGGAGGGGAGATGGAGTCTAGCAAAGGGTGATAACCAGTCTTCCTTCCAGAAATGGCCTCCAGACCATCCGTCCGTCTATCCACAGGAGAGCAAGACTAGACATGCAGGAGTGGGTGTGTGTGTGTGGAGAGCAAGCTAAAAGTGTGTGACGGAGTGTGTGACACGCCTGCTCCGGGGTCCGGGGGTACATGAGGGATACCATGACGTGAATAGGCGCAAGCAGGCCAGAGCAGGATGGCTGCGAGTGCTTTGTGATCGGGGAGTATTGCTGAGTGTGCTGTGATAGGCAATGGCTGGTGTGAGTGTGTAGCTATGCCTGGGTGTGTACCAAAGGTGTACGGGGTGGGTGCACAGGTGACCATGTGTATGAGTCTGATGGAATGATCAAGGGACACAGTGGGTGTAGACCTGTGGCCTCGAGCGGTGAGTGTGTGACAGTGTGTGTGATGGAGTCCCAGCGTGTAGTCCACACTGAGCGTGCGACAGCGAATGTGCTCCATGGTGCCAATAGAACCACTCGAGCGCCGAGCTCGCTCCAGGGGGAAAATGAATCAACGCGGGCGGACCCCTCCCCGCGGTGGCGGGAAGCGTCCCCTCCCGCACCACCGCGCCAAACAAAGCGGCAGTCAGCGGCGAGGCCAGGAGCGGGGCCGGGGTCTTACAGGGTGGGCTGGCCCGCAGGGCCCCTCGGGTGCTCGGCCAGGACTGCGGACCCACCCCCGCCCCGCCCCTGAGTGGAACCTGGAAATGGACACCCGCCGCCCCGGCCGCGCGCGTATATTCACCCGGGCGCACGCCAGACACACGCTGCGCACGGTGCCCAAACCCCGCCACCCAGGAGGTTCGAGGACCCTGGACAGCGGCTCTGGGGCGGCCGCGAGCCGAAGAAGGCGGTCGACACCGCCCACCTGGAGCGGGCAGGAGGTGCAGGCGCGGCGCTTACCCGGCTGTGCCGCCGTTCCGTCTCCCCGGCGCGCTGCGCTCCGACTCCCGTCACCGCCACCGCTACCGCCACCGCCGCCGCCCAAGCTGCCTCGGCTGCCTCCGGCAGGGCTGGCGGGCGGACCCGCGGACTCCGCTACGCCGTCCTCCGCGCCGGCTACGCGCTCCAGCCCCGCGCCCCGCCCCGGGCATGCGCACTGGCCGACTCGCGGCCTCAGAACCCGGGAGGGGGCGGTGCCCGCAGGGAAGCAGGGGCCCAAAGGAGGGAGGGGCGCCCCTCGCCTGCCGCCCCTCACCACGGCCGCTGGGCTCCTGGGTTCCCCGCCCTCCTCGACCTGGTTCCCATTTCACAGACAGGAGACTAAGGGGTGGAGAGGCTGCCTATTTGCTTCGCCCCTGTTGAGGGAGGGGCGCGCTGTCAGGTCTCACTCAATCCAGCCCGGTGAACGCTGTCTGCTTGTTTCACCGAGGAGGAAATTGGGGCCCAGAGAGGGGAAGCCGCTTGTCCGCGGATACTCAGCCCCTGGAGCGGGACCCAGGTCTGCGCGATCTCCGAGCTCCCCCTGCGCGGAATTTCCCGCCTCCGCCTTGGCCGTACTTCCGGCCTTCTCCCCCTCACCTCGCCCCGCCTCCGCCCCCTTTGTCTCGCCTCCACCCACGCTCCCGGGAGTGGAGGGACCTGCGTGGTCGGGGGAGCGCCTTCGATTTCCCCGCTACCGGCCTCCCTAGCCGGGGTGCCCGCCCACCTTCTAGTCTATGCAAGCCGGGTTCTCCTCCTCCTGGGTACCCTCAAGCAAATCATTTCACCTCTCCGAGTCTCAATTTCCCGATCTGTAAGGTGGGACTAACATTAATCACCTCACAGTAAGTGGTCTCGGAAGGATGAAGGAGCCTGAAGTAGGTGTTAAGGGCCTTCCAGCTGAATCTGAATTGCCAAGGACAGGAGGACTTGCTGCCCACCCTGCCTTAACTTTTCTCAGCAGAGAAATTGTCCCCTCCCCTTTGACTTCCCAGAGAAGAAAAAATGTCTGTAATGGCCAAGAGGTGATAAAGCCCTCTCGCTTGTACTGTGAAACCACCTACTAAAAATGGTAACAACTAACGTTAATATAATGCTTATTTAGGGGCAGTGTTTTTATGGTAAAGCCCGCAAGTTAACCTAACAACTAACGTTACCTTAATTTTGTTTTCCGGTTTCATCTAATTTCAATTTCCAATCACTTATAAGCAAGTTAATATTAATGTATTATATCCCCGTTTTTCAGATAAGAAAACTGAGATACTGATGATAAATCAGTTGTGTGCGTTAGTAGTGAAGTTAACTCCTGAAACTTCAAGCTTCACCCTTACTTTCTATTCCTCTCACTTACCTGGTGAACCATAAGTCACCGTGATCGTTAGAAAAAAATTTCTTTTTTTTTTTTTTAAATCTAGATGGCAAATGAAGAAGAAAAAAAAAAAAAATCTAACGGATGACGTCTTTAGCCAGCATCCCAGGGAAGCCAATAACGGGAGCACAGAACCAATTTTCAGCACCACGGACAACACTCATGCAAGGGCGGCTTCCCCACGTCTCTGGCCCTGAAAATTGCTCATTCATTGCCACAATGGCACTTCGCTTCACAGTTTACAAACCCTTTTCTACGCTCATCGTTTCATTTTACTTTCCCTACAGTCCTTCAAGGTAAACATCATCGGCTCCATGATACAGATGAAGACATCGAGGCTTGGGCAGGTTCACAAGACATGAAAAGTAGCAAGAACGTGGCTGTGATCTAAAAAGCCCCCCACACCCCCACCCCGGGGCAGGGCAAGTGCGGATGGGAGCAGGATCAGGGCATGAGTGAGGAGGCCGTAGCAGCTGCCCAGGTGAGAGGTAATGATGCCTGAACCATTGGGATGGAGAGGAGGGGCCAGATCTGATAACTATTTAGGGGTAAAGTCAACATGTCTACATCATGGGGTGGATGTGAGTGTGAGTGGAGAGAGGATTCTGCTGCCCCTCTGAGGTTCTGCCTTGGGGAGCCAAATGGTTGGAGGACAGATACCTGATGAACCCTGGGGAAAGAAGGGACTTGTGAAACAGCCACACTGAGACATCCGAGTCCAAAACTGAGCTCTGAAGTGGCGAGGCCTGGCGACAGACCAGGGAGCTGGTGATGGAGGTCAGGAGAGGTGTGTTGGTACATGAGGGGAGAGTATAGGCCAAAATAGGGTGAGACAAGGGCCCATCCTGAGGAACATCAACATTAAGGGAAAAGGAGGCTGCAAAAGAAGAATGAGAAAAAGTGGTCTGAGAAACCAGAAGAAACCCAGGAGAGTGTGATGTCTCAGAAGCCAAGGGGAGAGAACATTCCAGAAGGAGGTCAGGGTAAACTGCATCAGGAAGGCAAGATACAGCCTGAGAGTTGTCCTCTGGACTTGAAAAAAAGATAATGGAAATTTGATGAAAGCATGGTTACTGAAGTGGTGGGGGTGGAAGCCAGACTGGGGTGGGGTGGGGCAGGGACTGATGAGTTAATGGGAGCAAGGAGGTGGAGAGGGCAAGTAGATGACTCTCAAGTTTGGGCTTGGAGGGAGAAAGGGGATCTGATAATCTCTACAGGGGCATTGGAGGCATTCAAGTCCTGATGGGAGGGGGACAGTAGAGAGGGAAAGGGAGAGGCCAAGAAAGGAGATCATAACACCTGGGCCCAGATGCTCAGTGTGGAAGGATAGGATGGGATCCAGCACCCTGGGGCAGCTCACAGACCCTGAAATGAAGATTCAGGGAATATGGTTTATTTGGGAGGTGCAGGGACACCAGCAGGGGAGTGGGAAGGTGACCCAGGAAGGGAAGGCATCCAATAAGAGGTGGTTATCAAGCCAGCTACCACAGTGGGTGAGTGAGGCTTAATCCTGCAGGAAGTCTTGGGAAAGGGGGTAAATGCACATCTCAGAATTCCCCTGGCTGAGGGCAAGGGAGCTGGTGTATTTATATCCCAGCATCTGGCAGACATTGGTGAAGAGCCAGCCCATGGGGCTGTGTGTTAATTCCCAAGCACTTCTAGCCCACAGTGCATGTGGACAAAGTGGGTTCCATAGCCCGAGGACAGCTCTTCGATAATGATGCGGGTACTGGCTGTTGGGAGTCCTACTGGTGGGCACAGAAATAGTATGGTCATCTGAGGGGATGTAGTCAGAGCTCTGGCCATGTCTGCTACATGTGCACAGTCAGGGCCTTTTTCCATCGGTGCCCTTTGCCACACTCCAACCACTCTTGTTCCACGGTGACTTGTTGATAAAAAACACGTTTAAAAATGAAAATTTTCAGACAACAAAACAAAACACCTGCCAAGGCGGAGCAGGAGCTCAAAAAGGGCACGGAGGTAGGCAGCGTGGGTTCACATTCTGACTTTGGCAGTTGCTAGCTGTGTGGCCTTGACTGAGGTCTCTCTAGGCCTCAACTTCATCATTTGTAATTCTTAGCTCTCGGAGCTCTGAGGAGGATGCAGGGAGAAAAAAATCCCCAGGGACCAAGCATAGTGTAACACTTGTGGTGGATGCCAGGGTATGGCAAGCCCAGCACTGTGTACCCTTGTCTGACCACAGGACCTCCATTTTCCTTGAGGAACCGCGTCCTCACTCCAGTCCATGTGGTGGAGTGGGATGGACCCACTGCCATTTCTAGGGATGGGCAGTGACCCAGGCCTGGCCAATCACTGTGCAGTGATTAGTTCCAGGGGTAGAAGTAGAGCAAAGGACCACAGCCAGGGCAACTGGCTCTCCCCCTTCCTTGGAGCCTTAGGGGGTGCTAAATTGGTGGTGTGTCTGCCTGGAGCTGCTGAGGGTCATCTTTGTCCCCACGTGGAGCGAGTCTGCCTGGGCCCGGACCGTGGCTCATCGGGTTCAGGCTCATACTGTGACAACCAACATGACTGCCCGCACCAGTGTGAGGGTGTGTGTGTGCATATCTCTGGTTGGTCTGCCTCCGTGAAGCCATATACACTCATACACACCAGAAGATAAACAAATGCCTGCAGCTCCTTGGCTGGCGCCCAGGCTGGGGGTGGAATAAACAATCCCAGTGACTTTCTGAAAAGCAAGCGTGTGTGGCAACAGGCACCATGGAGACAAGCAGACTGTACCAGAGCAGAGACAGCAGCCACCCCCCAGTGCCACCCCAGCCCCACCGCCACACACATGCAAATACACACGCACATCTCATGTTCATATCTACACATGGTTCCGCTTTCAAATCCAGGCACATCACCTTTGGGATCTGGCCCCCATTCCAGCTTTGCTTGAGACTAAAGGCCTTTGAGAAGGTCTGAGATTTCCAGTACAGTGGCATTCACAGTTCCTCACCCCTTGTGTGGACACTGGTCCTGGTCTAGGCCAAATTTCAGTAAATCACAGCTTCTAGAAAAGGTGTGTGTATGTGTGTGTGTGTGTGTGAGAGAGAGAGAGAGACAGAGAGGAGAGAGAGAGAGAAGGGGAGAGAGAGAGGGAGGGAGAGAAGGAGAAAGAGGTGGGAGGGTGGGCAGGATCACATGGCAGGCAATGCCATATAAACCCAACTTTCTGGAAAGTTCTCTTTGCTTCAGAGGTGCACACACAACACACATTCATCTGCTTCTTCAAGAAACACTCACCCAGACCCCTCACCCCCTGAGGCTTGTATGGACACAGCCCTGGATACACTCAGATATGTATCCATCCTCATGCATGCAGGGCATAACCCAGTATCCCCTAGATGGTGGTGGTGGTGGTGGTGGTGTACCATTTACTGACTGCCCAAGTGTTTTACAGTCATCTCTTTATATTTAACCCTTAAGAAAAACCACCTGAGATTGATATTATTATTATTCCCATTTCACAGATAAGGCAACAAAAGTTCATAGAGGTTAAGTAACTTGCCAGGGTCACACAGAAAGTGACAAAGCTGGCAGCCAAACTCCTGCCCACACTATTAGCCCCTCTTCATTTAGTCAGATATACATGCAACAGCCATGCGTGCACAGGTGTGCGTGTGTACACAAACACACACACACAAACCCTGCCTCCTCCGTCAGTGCAGGTAACTGATGTCCATGGAGTCATTTTCCTCACCCTGACCTCCTCATATGCACCACTCCCAGACCCACAACAGCACTGCCCTGATATTCATGAGAGCCCCTCGTCCAGGCACCTATGAGCACAGCCTGCTGCCCACAAAGGTCCCCTCCCCACAGCAGCTGTAGGCTCAGCTGCTGCCCAGCTGGGGGCCACCCTGGCATTTGGATGGGTGACTCAGGCTGAATCATGGCCCAGCTGCTCCTTGGCAGCCCTCTCCCCCACTCTGCCCAGAAAGCCTATTTTGAAGGCAGAGATGGGCCTTGGGTAGCGGACAGGGAGCGGGGCAGTCAGGGATGGGGACAGGGAGCATGGGCACTTGAGCAGGAGGGTCTCTGTGCCCTCCTCTACTCCTCAGTGGTCTGCAGGTGCTCTCAGGCAGCCCCCGACCACGCCCCTCATTCTGCCAGGGAAGTGGACGCTTCTGCCTGGGCACAGGTAAGGGGCTCCCTCTCTGATCCCAGGGCCCACTTTGGCTCCCCTGCCCCACCTTTTGGCCCTAATAACAACAATAATAACAATATTTACTATTCTAATTGATCACTCACATGTTACAGTATTCTACAGTTTCAAAGCACTTTCTCATCAGTATTGCATTTAATTCTCTTATTAGTCCTCGAGTGGGCTAATAGCATACTTAGGAGTGGAAATTATCATCCTTACGTTTGAGCTGAAGAAACGGAAGCTCAAAGAGATTATATGAACTCTCTAAGGTCACACAGTCGAAGTGACAGAGCCAGGAACCAAACTTAGGCTTCTTGGTCCAATCTGTGGAAGGTAAGCATTAGGGCTGGAGTTAAGCTGCAGTTGGGCACGGCAGGGCCATGGTGGGGCCACGGTTGGGGCACTGGAAGTGGCATGGGGGAGTGGCAAGGTAGGGGGCCTGCCTAGTGGCTTGGTGTGTGGCAGGATCATGACAAAATTTTTCTCTTTACCCTTCTACAACTAACAGATTATGGAATCATTTATGCTTTTAAATCTTCTTTTCCATGTTTCAGGCCAATGTCCTATGGCTAACAAGTGCAGAGCCATGGAGTTTCTACTGAGAAGTCTTGACCCAGAGGACCTTTGCTTTCCAAAGCCTTAGTTTCCTCATCTGAAAAAATGGGCCTGGGCCTCCAGTGGGGCAGGGTGTTGAGAGGCGTGAGTGCAATCATGTGCATCATGCCCTTTAGAAGCCATGAAGGACTTCACAAAAAAGGCTGTTGTTCACATTTTGTTTTATCTTTAAAAAACACCTGTGGGTACTGGGCAGAGGGCAGGTGGGCTTCTGGGAACCTGGGGGCAGTACCGAGAAGGGGAGTGGGTGACAGGTCTTCCTTCCCCCTGCCTGGGCTCGGCCTGGCCTTCCCCCACCCTCAGCCCAGAGCTGGTTTCTAGGCAACAGGATGGATGCAGGGATGGTTCGGAGGGGAGAGAGCTATAAATAGGGAAGGGAGAAAACAAAAATAAAGTTCCAGAGAAGGCTGTGGAGCCACATTACTAAGGGTGGGGTTGGGAAGACAGGGAGGGAGATGGGTGAATGGTGGGGCACAGGGACAGCCCCCATCCCTTCATCAGGAGAGAGGGCAGTTTCAGGTTACCCAGCCGGCAAAGGTCCACAGAATGCTGACATGTGTGAGGAGGGGGTCTCCGTGTGCACAGCTGAGAGGATGGGGGTGACAAGGAGGAGTCAGTTCTGGTTAGAGAACTAGGGGAAGCTCAGAAGAGGGAAGGATTTCAACAGGCAGAGTTGCAGGCAGATGTCCAGGTGAAGGAAAGAAGCAGGCTAAGGAAAGGAAGGTGTGAACCAGGTGGGGTGGGGCTGGACCCACAGATCGCAGAGGCCTGGCCAGGCGTGGCCTCGCTAACCACACACACCGTGTCCACAGAGACGCAGCAGGGCTCTTCCTGTGCTGTGATGCTCGCCCTCCCCAAATTTCCCAGGCCACTTCCTTTTCATTCAGGTTTCAGCTCTACCTCGCCTCCTTAGACGCTTGACCTGACCACGCAATTGAATGCTGGTCACCACCCTTACTGTGTCACATTCTATCACATTGCTCTGTTTCTTTGTTTGTTTTTTTTTTTTGCGGTACGCGGGCCTCTCACCGCCGTGGCCTCTCCCGTTGCGGAGCACAGGCTCTGGACGCGCAGGCTCAGCGGCCATGGCCCACGGGCCCAGCCGCTCCGCGGCACGTGGGATCCTCCAGGACCAGGGCACGAACCCGCCTCCCCCGCATCGGCAGGCGGACTCTCAACCACTGCACCACCAGGGAAGCCCTGCTCTGTTTTATGTTCTCCATAAAACCCAAAATTATCTTGATCCATATATTTGCTGATCCATGGACATGAGTTCTGCCAGGGCAGTGACCTGCAGGGCTGTTCCCTGCAGCCCCTTACTTCTAAGAACAGAGCAGGTGAGCAACACACACTGTCGAATGACTAAATGCACACAACGTGTGGGCAACCTCCATGTACACGTGTGAACAGAGATACACCTGCATCCATATGTTAGTGTGCACACTCAACACCCCCCCCCCACACACAATCTCACTTGCAGTCTCCATGAAATTGCGCAAGCATCTGTTATCTACACTCTGCTGCCTCCACATTTTCCTGTTGCTGGTGGGTTTTGTTTGTCTCTCCTCAGAGCAAGTCCCTTTTGGAAAATTCCAAAGGAACTGGGCTTCGGAGTCAGGCTCGGGTCTGGATGTGGCCTTTGCCACTTCCCAGCAATGTGACCTAGGGCAGGTAACTCTGCCTCTCTGGCCTCCATTCTCTCATCCATAAATTGGGGCTAATAAGGAATCCTTGAGGACAGTTTCAAGTGAAATGAATGGAGGCAAGTGCTGGATGCCTGGGAGATACTGGGCACTGGGGAAATGGCTCTGTCCCTGTCCTGAGGGTGGAGCCCATGAGCTGTGTGTGCTCACACAGGCACTCACAGTCAGGAATTCGGTCTGACACAGGGCTGGCATCTGCCGTTGTCACTTCTGGGCTTGTGCCTGGAATGCATTTAAAGTGACCTCTGCAGATGAGAATACTGGTCTCTGAGCAGAAAATCAAGCTCAGAAAACCAGGTGTGTGGCTTGGCACCCGGGAACGAGGAATAAACCTCTTCACAAGCCAGATGGTGAACCTGGTTTGGGCATCTAAAAATGGATATCAGGTGCTGGTAGCTGGCAAGGGGTTGGCAAACTCAAATTCCTCAGAGGTCAGGCAGTTCATGAAAATGAGTGAAGTGGATGGGAGGCACACAACAGGGAGGGAAAGGGACTGTCGCCAACTGGAATCAAATGAAAAATATTTAAACCTTGTGCTAGAAAGTTAAACATCTCTACAGGCCAAATTCAACCTAAGGGCCACGAGTTTGCAATCCCTGCAGACTGTGGGTTGTAAATAATGTCTTAATTCAGCCAAAAAGGATCTGGCCATCCTGGAACCCGCACGTTGAGCCAGAGAATTGGAGCCCACCGGTTTGTTCTCCCTACACACACGTCTGTCATAAGCCTCCTACTTCCAGAAGTAAAGGCTCGTACACTGCAGGCCAAGGTGACCCGAGTGGACCCCGGTCTCCCCCAGCGTGCAAGGCCTTCTCGAGCCAGGCACCACCCCCCGCCCCGAACAACTCAGGGAAGGAGGGGGCGCTGAACACCTGGCGGTTGACTGAATACAGTAAGCTCCTTCCAGCCCTTGGGGCTGGAGGGGCGAAGCAAGGTTTGAGTGGGAAAGGAGGTCGGACCTGGCAGAGAAGGGGCTGGGTCTTCCTCAGGCAAGAATGGGGGTTATTGCGGCAAAGCAGAGCCGGGCTTCCGCATGGGTGAGTCAAGTTAGCCCGCGGCTGCGGCAAAAGAGAGCAAGAGCACTGCATCGTCGGGGGCGGGGCCTATCACAGGTTGGGGCGGGGGAACTTCTATGCCAATCAGAGCAGTGCCTTCGCCTTGATGGAGGCGGGGCCTCTGCGCAGCAAAGCTGCATCTCCGCCCCCCTACTTCCCTGCACCGCGGCGGTGTTGGGGGCCCTCTAGTGCCAATACTCATCCGCTCAAGGCGCCTGGTCGGCTTCCCAAGATTTCTGCATACCCTTGCTCACCTCAGCCGAGGTCGCAAACTTTCGGACTCCTTTCCGGGAAGGGTGGAGCACTGGTTGCCCGAACTCTGCTTTTTTCCGTGGCAACTGCCCATTTCCCCTCCCCTGGGATGAGTTTTTCTGCGGTGAGCAGGTGTGCGCAGTGGTATGTGCGTATCAGCGTTCTCGCGGGGAAAGGTTTGAGCGAAGCAGCTTCTTCCAGTGACCGCGCTGCTGTTTTCCCAGAGCTTCATCGCGGCGCTTGTGCAACTCTGAGTGCGCGCGCTGGTCTGCACGTGTCGGCCAGCGTGCGTGCACGCTGGTCCGCGCGTGCGTGATCATCGAGGCGCCTGCGCTGCATGCGCCTTGAGCCCGCCGGCCCTGCGCCTTGGCTGCAGCGGACTTCCCTCCGCCCAGCACGCCCAGTAGGAGCTTTACTGTCCAGTAGGTGGCGCCCGAGGCCGCCTTCCCGCCTCCCAGCCCACAGCGTGGCCCAACCTGGGGGGAACCCCTCCATCCAGGTCGTCCCCCGGGGGTGCGGGGCGGGTAGGAGCTGAGGCCAGATGTGGTCAGTCTTGTACCTGGGCTGAGTGTGCCGGGCCCCAAAGAGGGGCGTGGGGCAGGCTGGGACGTGGAAGCCTGTCGGTCGTCCCCATCCGGCGCCCAGCCCAGCCCAGCCCTGCCCGTGCGGCGCCTGCTACAGACAGATTGGCTTTATTCATGGACACCCGGGGGGCGGCCGGGCCCGCCCGCCCGGGACACGCTCACACGGGGGTGGGGGACTCTCCATGCCACAATCACGACACACGACGCCCGCGCTCGGACCGGGCCGGCTGGGGGAGGGGCATGGCACAGCCTGGCTCCTGGTTTTGGTTAAAAAAAAAAGGTTCTTGGGGTCGATGTGGGAATGCGGGTGTGGGGGGGTTCTGGGGCTGCCCGGGGCCCCTCAGAGAGCCTCTGTCGGGGGTGGCGGGGAGCCGCTGCTTTCCGACTCGTTTAAAAACACATCGAACATGCTACATCCGCGCAGACACTGGATGGGATGGGATGGGGTGGGGAGGGGGCAATATAGGTGGGGCGAGGCTACCAGCCGTGGCCGCAGCCCCGGCCCTGTCCACGCCCCAGGGTTGGTCGCGGGCAGGTGAGACAGACAGACTCTAACACAGGCTCCGAGGGGGCGCCTCGGAGCGAAGGAAGATCTCGTGTTTTAAGGGGAAGGGGTAGAAGGACAACCCTGGCTCTGGGAGGCGGGGCACAGGACAGGGAAGGGATTGTGCTGCTGATGGGGGGCCGTCCTGGGCCCTTACGCCTCTGGCTCATACTCCCGATACTCCTCCTGCATCAGAGGGATGGGGGTGGAGTGGAGAAGAGCAAAAGAGGAAGGGGTTGGAGACCAAGTGGCCAGGCCCGGCCCAGAGACCCCTACCCCTCAAGGAGGAATAGTGCATGTCCCTCTCCCTGGGCAGAAGAGAAACCTGGAAGTTGGGGACATCTGGGATGTTCTGGGCAGGGGTGCCTGGCGCCCAGTGCTAGGCCCCATCTGTCCTCCCTCCCTGTTGCCACCTCTGGTGTCTGGGTTCTAGAAAAGGGGGGCTTGAAGCTCCCAGGCCTAACCTTATCCTGCCAGGAACCTCCCACCCCAGCTGGGGATGCCCAAAGCCCCACCCAGCCTTGACACCCCTCACCTGGGGCGGTTCCTCATAACTCTCCCCTTCTGGCTCCATCAGGGGCTCAATCAGCGGCTCCTCTGCAGCTTCCTGGGCCACTTCCTCTGGCTGCAGGCAGAGAAGAGACAGTGCCCATGAGGCCAGCTGGTGATGCCCCTCAAATTCCTACCTTGGGAAGCTTTTGGTTGTTGGGGGAAGGCTAGGTTTTGTTGGCAATGCAACCAGAATTTTTAATTAAATTGTTTATTTGGAGTGCCTTGGAAGTGGGATGGAGGAGTGAAATTCCTCCAATTATGGCTTGAAGCTGGGGGTGGCGAGGGGGAGAGGGCTCTCCATACCCCTCTCCCCAGCACGTGGCAGCCTCCTGTGCTCCCATCATATGGACTGGGTGGGATGGGGAGATAGATGGCACACTCAGTCACCCATTTATCCCTACCCTCTTTGTGTCAGCTCTGTGAGGAGGTGCATATCAGGTCCCCAGAGATAACCCTGGAGGGAGATGGAGGCTCAGGGACAGGGCTGAGCAGGGGCTCTGAGCCATTCCCCTGCCACTTTCCACCCATCCCTCCCCCAGGGCCCTGTGTGGCCTGGTTTCTTCAGCTGTTGCTATTTTAAGATAAGCTGGAAGCGACAGCTCATGGTGTTGCTTGGATGTGTGAGCTAAGACTCTCCCCTCCCCACTGCATCTGCTGTCCAGACCGGTGCAGACCAGCAGGCACGCAAATAGGGGGCTGCCAGACACATGGCCAGTCCCCTGTGGGCGAGCACATGTATGTGCACAAACATGGGACTGAGCTGACTGCACACGTGGGCACTCACAGTAACCTGAGGTCCGGGCACGGCTGCACAAGGCCACGTGTGGGGGTACCTGTAGGCAAGGGGCACCCCACCTCCCCCACTTCCACATGTAACCACTGTCCCTCCCTACTGGACAGAGGTGAGAATCTTGGGACCCTGGAGGGCTGGCACCTCTACACTCCAGTTGCTCCGGCTCCATCCAGGCAGCTTCAGCTCCTTCACATTACCTGTCATGGGCCCTGTGGGCACATGAGTTTACACTCCTGGCCTGGCTCATTCCCCAGTTACAGGTGGGTCCATCAAGGCCCAGGAGGGGGGAAGTGTTAGTTTGCCCAAAGTCACCCAGCTATGACCAGAACCCAGGAAAGAAACAGACTATTAAGAATCCTAGCTCTGCACATTATTGGGAAACAAATGTCCAACAACGGTAGAATGGATGTGTGCTCTGTCATCCTATCACACAGTGGTTACTTCACCTCAAGGATGGGGAGCCACAGTGCACACCACAGCATGGTTGACTCTCACACTTACTGATGAATGAAAGAAGCCAGGTACAGAAGAGCATGTGCTCTAGGATAACATTTCTGTGAAGCTGAAAAACACCCAACTTATTTGTGGTGATAGAAGTCAGGAAGCAATTAGCTGTGTGGGGGGAGACAGGGCCAGGACAAAGGTGAGGAGAGTCAGGTGCCTGGGGTACAAAGGAGACCCTGGAATAAGCATCCTCCCTTAAATTTTGTGCCCCAGATACCTCACTTCTCTCACCCTACTCTTGGCCCCGGGAGTAGGGACTGGGAGGAGGTGTAAGGGAGGCTTCCAAGGGGCTGACGTTCTGTGTCTTGATCTGGGTGCTGGTTACTTGGGGAGAGTTGAATTTGTGAAAATTTCATGGAGCTGCGTGCTTTCTGCATGAATGCTGTACTTCAATAAAAAGTTCACTTAAAAACCATCCTAGCCTGGCCATTCACTACCTCTTTGGCATTAGGTAAGTCGTTTTACCTCTGATCTCAGCTGCCTCGGGTGGGAAATGGGATGGTGTCTCTGCTTTGTATGCATATGGGGAGGCTTCTATGATAACGTATGTGAGCAGACTGGGAGGTAGAGACAGAAACTTGCGCCCCCAGCTTGCATGGGCTCTCCATGGGCCAGTGGCCCCAAAGGCCTGGCTTTGGATTGTAAGTCTATGATCTTGAGCTCCCTTGAGAGAGGAGGCTTGAAGTGTCAACAAGTGCTGGTAAGAGGAAGGCAGCCTGAGAGAAATGGTTCTGTGCAAGGCCCCCACCAAGCCTTGAGCTGAGAGCTCAGGCCCAGACCTGCCTTCTCTGCATCCCAGCTCTCAGCGCTGGGCCTGGCCCCATGTTGGCACCAAGGGACTACAGTGACATGAACCTGAGCTTATCCTCCCAACCACCTTCTCAGGGGGGCAGTCAGGATTTGTGATCTTGGGCAAGTCATTTTACCTCTCTGAGCCTCAGTTCCTTCATCTGTAAAATGGGCTAATTGTGATGCCTTCTTTACAGGGGTGTTGTGAAGATTCAATGAGTGACTCCACGTACAATATCTAGAACAGTGCCTACCCACACAAGAGATCAGTGAATGGGAGCAATCACTGGAAACATAAGGATAAGAAATGGGAAGTCACACAGCTGATAAAGTGCAGAGACAGGACTTGAACCAGAGCTTGAGTCAAGTCCCAGCTTTCAGACAGGGGAAGGAACCAACTGTGCAAAATGTCTGGAGTGGAGGGTGCCGTGGGATCTCCTCAGCATGGACACCCTCATGCTGAATGCACACTGATCTCCTGATCACGCTGAAGAAAGCCCCACCCCCACAGAGGTGGAGTCTGCACTTACACGTGGACAACACAGAGCACCCCATGGGAGGCGTGTCTCTACAGACATCATATAGACCCACAGAGTGCACTGTCCTAGCACACCTATGGCGACACAAGACCTTGGGGGTGCACACAGGCTGACCATGTGATCGTGGGGCCATCATCTCTTACTGAGCACTCACTATGCCATCCAGCGTTTTTACATCAGTAGTTCTCAAAGTGTGATCCCTGGACCTGCAGCATCAATATCACCCAGGTACTTGTTAAACATGCAAATTCTCGAGCCCCACAGACCTGCTGAATCAGAAATTCTAGGGATGGGACCAACAGTCTGTATTTTAACCTGGCCTCCTGGTGATCTAATACACACTTAAGTTTTTGAGAACCTCTGAGCTACATTATCTCTAATCTACCTAAAAGTCCTCTTGTGCTCATCTCCCGTCTTAGAGGCAAAGAATCAGGCTCAGAGACATGATGGGACCTGCTCAGGGTCACACAGGAAGTAGTGGAGTTAGGATTCAGATCCAGCTCTGTGGCGCTCCAGAGCTCACAGCTCTCACCCTACAGCGTGTCCTAATGAGGTATCTGACTTCCTGCACACGTGGGTAGCCGCCACCACTTGCCTGGGGTAACATGTCTGCACAAATGTGTGACACACAGTTCACCCCTCCCCATGGCCCACTTCTGCTCATGCCTGCCTCAGGGCCTTTGCACGTGTTCTTCCTACTGCCTGAAATATACTTTCCACATGGCTTGCCTCATCCCTTGGGTGTCAGCTCTAAGGTCACCTCCTCAGAGAAGCCTTCCCAACTTAAAGTAGCCCCCTCACCCCTTGACTGTCTATCTCCTCACCCTTGTCTTTTCTTCATAGCACATACCCCTGTCTGAAACCATCTTGCTTACTGGTTAGCTTTTTACTGTATCTTCTCCCACTAGAGTGTCAGCTCCATGAATGTAGGAACCTATTCTGTCGTAACCCCTAGAACAATCCCTCTCTAGCATGAATACTTGTTGACTGAAAAGACATGAGTGAACAATCAGTGACATATGTGGATGAGGCCAAAAGTAGTCCAGATGACTGTCACAGTCAGGATACATGTATCCAGCCAGATCTGGGTCACAGTCACGGGGAGTGCCATGCCCGTACACAGCTTCATGCAGACTCATTCTGAGCTGCGTCTAGCAGGGCCCTGCAGAACGTGAGGCAAGGTGGCTTGTGCCCCAGGCTGGCTGGGGGAGCAGGGAGCCTGGTGGCAGGTTTATGGGTGTGCCTGGCTCGTGTGTGTGTGTGTGTGTGTGTGTGTGTGTGTGTGTGTGTGTGTGTGTGTGTGTTGTGTGTGTGTTGGAAGGATAGCTCACCTTCAGATCGGTGGGAAATTCCTCCTTCTTCACCAGGCCTGTGGCTGCTGCGATATTCCCAGCCCCAGAGAACACAGCTCCTCCCAGATGAGATGCCTGCTCCTTGGTTTTCTCAGCCACTGCGTCAGGGAGGGGGTTGGGGGCCAGGGTGAAGCAGGCATAGATGCCACCCTCCTCCATAGTGTCCCAGGGCCTGCCTTCCCATGGAGCACACCCCCAGGAAACCTTAGGGGTGCCCTCTTCCACCACCCCTCCCCCGCAGTCTCTGGGGGCCAGCCAGATCCCAGGCCAGGGTGAGGACACAGGGCTGAGCAGGGCTGGGCCGGTACCTGAGGCCACTCCTTGTACAACCCCCTCTCGGGTCTTGCTTCCTATGGGGACAAAAATGAGCACACATAAGGGCTCTGAGCCAAGGGAACAGACTCCAGCAAGCACAGCGGTTACAGAGTGGGCAGAGGGACCCAGTCAGCAGTGGGCATCCTGGCCGTTCACTGCCTCCTTGGGCTCCCAAATCCCACAAGTGTCCCCCATGCCTATATCCTCAGGACTTCCAGTTCTCCCCACTCTCTGTCCCCTACCACCCCCACCTGATATGATACCCACACCTCTGGTGGATGTTGCCTGAGCGCCAGCACTGGGAAAGCACTCTACCTGCGCCGGTTCATTTAATCCTCTGCCCAGGATGGGAGCAGATGGGGGTGGAAGGGGGGTGGAACTGGGGGCGGGGAAAAAAGGCTCTGTATTTGGAAAGGTGCCCCTGGTGCCCCTGATGCATAACTGCCCACTTCCTACCCGAGGACACTCACATCCCAACATTCCTCGCTCCATTTCTTCTAAAGACCCTGTTCTAACTAGAGTGCAAATCCCTCCTTCTGGCCAAAGTTGGGAGAGTCTTAGATGCAGAATGGGTGTATAAGGGTGACGTGAAGATGGTGACTGACACCCATGGCATTGGCTGGGTCTTTCCAGGAGGGTAGCGACTGGGAAAGGCAAGACATCCTAACCTGAGGTGGTGGGGGGTGGATGCCCTCAGGGGAGTGGGCTGTCTCCCATCCTGAGGATTTGGCAACCCAGACAACAACTGACGGAGCCGGAAACGGGTGTCTGGGCCAGCTGAGGCTGGCAGGAGGAGGGTGCAAGAAGACAGGATTCTCAGGGCTAAGTCCAGTTAGACCCAGAGACGGGCAGGGGTCAGGGGTTGTGCATGCACATCCATTTATTCCTCCCACAAATGCTTGTTGGCACCTGCTCTGGTTCAGGTTCCAGGCCAATGGCTCACTGTCAGATGGAGGAAAGAGAAGAGCAGAGTTGGTGCCCTGGACCTCAAGCAGTGGGGAGAGGACTTCCAGCCTCCAGGGGGTGCGTGATGGGGGAGGGGGCACTGCCTGGGTCTTGACAAATGGGGAGCAGGTGGATATGCAGAAAGGAGGCTGAGGAGGGTGTTCCAGGCACAGGGAACCATGTGGGCAAGGCATAGAGAGGTGTGTTTTCAGGGCTTGAGCGGAGCACATCGACGGGGTCTGTGTGCTCGAAGCAATGGAAACTGAGGCAGGGCCACAAAGCACATTGAATGCTAGGCTACAGGGAGCTGAGGCTTTGATGAGTAAGAACTGGGGGTCATCAGGAGTTCCTGGTCAGGGGGAGGAGTAGGAGGTGCCCATCTAAGGGGAAAGGGAGGGGCCGAGTCTGTTAGCAAGGACACAGTGTCAGGGGTGCCAGGGGTCCACAGGAGTGAAAGGGCTGAGGGAGAAGGGAGGAGGGAAGAGGGAGGCCAGAGCTGGGGTCCAGCAGGTGTGGGCTCAAGCCTTCTCCCAGTCTCCATCACCTCTGCCCTAGCTCCAACCACCCTCATCTGGCAACTATGTTACCACCCAGCGGGCCTCCCTGCAATTTGTTCTGTCCCCAGAGGACTGAGGGACTTTCCATACTGAAGTCAGATCCTGTCGGTCCCTGGCTTACAGTCTATCATGGCAATTATAATAATGCTTTGCCCGGGCCTGCAGGGGCCACTCATGAACTGGCTCTTGCCCACCTTTCTGATCTCATTTCCTACCACTTCCTTCTGCCCTCTGCTCTCGAATCCAGTATCCTTCAGCCCATTCCAGGGCCTTTGCACCTGCTTTTCTGCACCCCCTTCCCAACCTCCTTATTCTTCGGGCTCAGCTCAGATGTTACCCTCTTTGTTTACCCTACCAAAGTGGCCCCCACCCCAGCCACTGGATGTCAAATCCCACTACTGGAATACTTGGCATCACTATCAGGAGAGCCGGCACCTACCAGCACATAGTAGGTGGTCAATAAGTATTTTTCGAATTATCACAACTCCAAGTCTGCCAAAATCCTGGGCAAGTTAACCAGCCCTCTACAGCCTGAATAGGAGATAATTCTACGGACCGCACAAGTTAAGCCCTGAATCAGCAGACAGAATTCAATCAGTTTCTTGCCTCCCTTTATGCAAATGATCCTGCAGTCTCCCTCTTTTTTCCCACTTAGGGTGAGACATTTTAACCACTTGGCCTTTCTCCTGATGACAGCTGTCAGCTGCAAGGAGGGTGCACCCAGAGGAGAGATGCCAGTGGTGGAACTGCTGGGAGGAGGGAGACCCAGAGAGCGATTCAGATGTGGAAGTAGCTGGAGAGGAGGGCTGGGAGGGAGCCCCAACAATACTGGGGGGAGCACAGCAAGGGGAGGGGGCATTTTGGAGCCCATAAAGCTTGGCTCAAACTCCAGCTTCGCGTTTTATCAGCTGTGACCTTGACCAAGATAGTTAAACCTCTGGGAAGCCCCAGTTTCCCCGGTCTGTGGATGGGCAGGGAGCATTAAATGAGGTAATAGATGTTATGGATGTATTTCACAGGGTACTTGGCAGAGAGTAAGGGCTCAGCACCAGGTAACTATTAATAATGGGAAGAATAAGGAAAAGAAGGCTGTCTCCTTTGATCCCCGCATTGGTCCCTGGACTTTCAGCTGAACCCCACCCTCACCAATCTTTCCCCCATTCCCCCTCCGGTCAGTCTCATCACTGGCCCAGGTTCCATCACTGGCTATGCCTTCAGTGACCCCTGCTGACCCGGCCCCATCTGCTGACTCATATTCTCCTGCCCAGACCCCCCACTCCCTCCTTCTAAGGACCTCGGCTCCACTCCCTGCACCAAAGGACACCAAACCCCTGCACCCCGGAAGCCCCGCCCCTCGCCCACCAACGTAGAGGACACCCTCCTTGGTCTTCTCCGCGGCCTCGGTGACCCCCTGCTTGGTTTTCTCCGCGGCGGCCACGACGCCCTCCTTGGCCATGGACAGGCCCTTCATGAACACGTCCATCCTGGCGGCCTGAGGAGGGCGAACACACGGGCACGGATGTGCTGGCCCCGCATTCTCATCCCAGCCCTTCCGGAGGGACGCTGGTGTCCCCTCCCCTCCCTCCTGAGACCGAAGGCGCCCTTCCGGGTCCGGAACCCCCTCCCGCCTTACCCCCTCCCCAGCGCTAGGCCACAGGGCCGCAGCGAGTCCTAGCGTCCTTGAAACCGGGGACGCAGGAGAGGCCACCGCCTCGGTTATCCGGGGCCCTGCAACCTGCAGCCCCGCGGAACCGGAGTGCTGGGCAAGGCGCGAAGCCCCGGGGTCTGTCTGTACACACACGACAGAGTCACACGGCCATGCACACAAACATACTGCATGGACACGCTCACGTGCACACACAGGACATGCAGGCGTTCAAAAGCGCACGGACACTCTGACACACAGGGGGCACACGGCCGCGGACGCACGTCCACACGGCCACCCAGGCAGTTGCAGACACCGAGCAACAGAGACACATATCCCGGGGCGCACACTGACACGCACCCACCGGCGTCCTCTTTCCATTCTCCAGCCCCTTCCCCATCCCATCCAGTTCCCTCTCCATTCCCAGCCCTTCCCTCAGCCCGGGTGCCCGGAGCGCGGCCGCCTCACCTGGATGCGGGTTCCGGTCTGGGGATGGAGCTGCGGTTGCGGCTGCGGCTGCAGCAGCGGCAGGCGGATGCAGGGGCTCGGCTAGGATGGGCTGGGGTGGGCTCGGGGCCGATGCGGGATCGGGCCGTGGCCAGGCGCTCAGTTTGGTCTGCAGCAGGCGGGGCGTGAGCCCTGAGCCGGGGCGCAGTAGTGCCCTGGCCTTGGGTGCGTCGCCAGCCACCGCTCGCTCCTAGCGCCCTGCTCGCTCGCGCGCTTCTGCTCTGGCTGGGGCGCTGCGGCAGCTCTGAGCAGCGCCCCCACTGGCGGCCGCGCCACCCCTCGGCCTGACTGACAGGGGGCGGGGAGGGTGACATCTCCGCGGAGCCCGCTAGCCTCACGGGGCGGGCCCGGGACACGCCGCTGGGGAACCCGGAGCGTCGTCAGACTCAAGTCCTGCTCCCAAGAGTCTAGTCTGGTGAGGGAGAAAATGCGGCGTGCTGAGTAGGGACGTGCAGTTGGTTTTAGAGTTCAGACCTGTTTGGATCTCAGCTGTGGTTTTATTAACTGTGGGACCTTGGGCTACTCAGCTGTCCTTTCTGAATGTCAATTTCCTCTTCTGTAAAATACGGATGGTTCATTCAATGAACGATTATTGAGCGCTTAGGTGCCAGGCAGGTTTGAGGCTGGAGACAGTGGAAAAGGAAAACAAGGTCCCTTGCTCTTTGAAGTTTACAGTGGTGAGTTTCTGCGTGTGCAGAGATGGGTCACAGGACAGAAAATAAACGTCAACACTTAAACCAAACAAGGTTATTTCAGCTTCTGAGAAGTGTCATGAAGATGATGAAATGGAGATGAACCAGAGTTACTAGAGGAGGGGCACTTGAGACCAACTGGTCAGGGGAGGCCTTTGTGAGAAGGTGAATGGGAGCAGAGACCCCAGAGAGGCGCCAAGGCCAGGATGCTTGAGAGCAAGATCCATAGAGAGGGAACTGCAAGTGCAAAGGCCCTGAGGCAGGACTGTGCTTGGGAACAGATAAAAGACTGAAGAACCAGGAGGGAGGGAGAAGGAGGTGGACATGATCCTTTTTAGTGTGGTTATGGTCTGGATTGTCAAAATGGCCATAGAGTGCCAGGCACACATAGGTCCTTAGTTGGTATATGACAGAATTATGCCCAAAAAGCTGTGGTATCCCAGAGGAAGGGGACTCTGACAGCTCAAGGGAGTCAGGGAAGGCTGTACAGAGGAGGTGACATCAGAGCTGGGCCTTGTTTGATTTCATCTGGCAGACAAGGGAGGAAGGGAATATTAGGCTGTGGACATAGCATGGGCAAAGGCACTGTGGTTGGAAGTGCAGGGTGTGTGAGAGGGCAATCAGGAACCAGACTACGCAGGGCCTGGAAAAAAAAATGTTCCCAGATTGCCGGTAGAGCTGCAAATTGTCACATGCTTTTTGGAAGGTGATTTGGAAACATTTACCAAAGACATAAATGCATGCTCCTTTGGAGCCAACAGTTCCTCTTCCAGGAATTCATCCCTTGGATCTCTACTCATACAAGCACACAAAGACATTTGTGCAAGGATGTTCACTGCAGCCTGGTTTATTGTAGCAAAAAACTGAAAATAATCTAAATGTCCCTCTGTAGAGGACTGGCTAGTTAATTGTGATTCATCCACTCAGTGTGACTCTGTACTGCCATTAGAAAGGATGGGCTAGACCCATGTGTACTGATATAGGAGTGTGACAAGACATGGTGTGAGGTGAGAGAAGCAAGGTGCCAAACTGTAATGTGTGGAGCTAGGCAATTAAAAAAAATTATTTTATTGAAGTATAGTTGATTTACAATGTGTTAATTTCCATTGCACAGCAAAGTGATTCAGTTATACATATATATATATATATACACATTCTTCTTCATATTCTTTTTCATTATGGTTTATCACAGGATATTGAATATAGTTCCCTGTGCTATACAGTAGGACCTTGTTGTTTATCCATTCTATATATAATAGTTTGCATCTGCTAACCCCAAACTCCCAATCCATCCCTCCCTCACCCCCTGCCCCCTTGGCAACCACAAGTCTGTTCTCTATGTCTGTGAGTCTGTTTCTTTTTCATAGATAAGTTCATTTGTGTTATATTTTAGATTCTACACGTGAGTGATATCATATGGTATTTGTCTTTCTCTTTCTGACTTTACTTCGTATGATAATCTCCTGGTCCATCCATGTTGCTGCAAACAGCACTATTTCATTCTTTTTTATGGCTGAGTAATATTCCACTGTATACATGTACTACATCTTCTTTGTCCATTCATCTGTCAATGGACATTTAGGTTGTTTCCATGTCTTGGATATTGTAAATAGTGCTGCTATGAACATTGGGGTGCATGTATCTTTTCGAATTATAGTTTTCTCCCACTATATGCCTAGGAATGGAATTGCTGGATCATATGGCAACTCTATTTTTAGTTTTTTGAGGAAGATCCATACTGTTTTCCAGAGTGGCTGCACCAGTTTACATTCCCACTGACAGTGTAGGAGGGTTCCCTTTTCTTGTGGAGCTAGTCAATTTTGATACAAGGAAAATACATACATTCACACAGTTATATATAGACACCTTATATATAAATATAGACATCTGGATATACAAAGAACACACCTGCAAGGACTTCCAAAACACTGTTAACAGTAGTTGCCCCTGGCAAATGGAATTGAGAGAACTCAGGGAGAGAAGCTTGTACATTTCATTACCTTCCTTCTTGTGCTGTTTGATTACTTTTCCTTGAATAGTATTTTACTTGTGTAATTTTAAAAGCTGGCATGGGGAACAGCATGGCCTCTCATCACTGAAACTGTCTCCTTCTTATGTCTGGGGGATCCCGCACCTTATGAGGCAGAGCCCATCTCCCCACTCCAGGAGGTGACGATGCTTTCCCAGCTTTCCTTGCTGCCAGGACATGTGACCTCAGCCCCAGACTTGGAACCTGAACCTAGTGCCAGGAAGAAGCAGGGAAGGAGGAGAGTGCTCTGGTGAAGACAGGTGGTGGTGATGGTGGTGGCAGTTCCTGCCAGGGACCAGGGGCAGCACTGCTTTTGGAAGCATCAGTCACCAATAGGGCAAGCTGTACTGTCTGTACTCAGCTGTAGCATCTGGGGAGTCTTCCTGGGACTGCTTGACAATGTGATTTGGCCATCATTCCAGGCTGCATGGTCTCCAAGTGGACTCTGGCTTTCCAGGAGAGTTTCTGAGCTTCCCACTAATGGATAATAAACTCCTTATCTGTTTAAATAAGCCAGAAGTGATGTTTATGACTCTTGACTAAGATCCCCTGAATGTCAGATGAGGAAGGACCAAACAGTAGGGAGGAGAGAGGAAGAAGAGAGAAAGAAGACCATACGAAGGGTGTCTGTACTCCCTATCTCAGGAATTGGGAAGTCACTGAAGGATTTTAAGTACAAAAGAGACCTAAATGAGACTTGCATTTTATGGGGCCCAAATGGAGGTGGGTTGGAGGGGGACACTGCTAGAATCAGCAAGAGCAGTGAGGAGGCTGGGTCAGAATCCACTGGAGGAATGATGAAGCCTGAACCAGGGAAGCCTCGGTGAGGCTGGAACAGGACTGGAGGGGAGACATGAGCATCACTGAGGACATAACTTATTAGATGTTGGGGAGGAGGGAGTGAGATGAGTTCAGGAAGATTGCCAGGTTTCTGGCTTGGACAATGGGGTGAGTGATGCTGCTGCAAAATGAAATAGACATTGAGGGGGTGGGGCAGCTTTGGGGGGTGATGGTGAGTTTGTCTGGGGCACACCGAATGTGCAGGACGAGGAGTCCAGCTGAGGGTTGGACATCTGAGCCCAGAGCTCAGGAAGTCACTCCAGGCTGGCTTCAGGTATTGATTTGGGCCATGGTATAGTGGGAAATCTTTAATACATGGCTTTCCAAGCAGGGAAGCCCCTTGATTTGTAGAGTTTGCCCATACCCGTGGTGTAAATTCTCCTGCTGTGGTTGATTTCAAGATGTCACTGTGATGTCTCTGAGCATTTCCACCATTCAGATAAAATAGATAAAAAATAATCTTAAAAGCATAGATAATAGTAAAATAACTAGGAAGTTATGTTTTGAGTGTTTATTATCTTTGTTTTGAACATATTTATATAATCATAAATTTATATAACTTAATTTTTAATAATGGCCTTAACACCTGGCTCACAAAATTCCTGAAACTTTGTTCTCAGGAGCTGGTCTAAGCCAGCCCAGTACACCATTGGATTTGTAGTCATCTGCATAGAGGTGGTGGCTGGAGGATGCAATTGCCCAGGAGAACAGGTAGAGTGAAAAGAATGGAGGGGCCAGAACGGAATCCTGATTTACTGCAAACTTCCTGAGTTCCAGAGCCCAGGGAAAGCCTGAGAAGGAGCAGCACAGAGAGGAGGAGAAACTGGAGAGAGCGGTGACAGGGAAGCCAAGGGATTAGAGGACAAAATGTTACAGGGAAGCCAAAGCAATGAGCAGTAAAGAGTCCTCGAATGGTCAGCAAGCAGTCTGTGGGGGAGTTTAACAGAAGCAATAGGAGGTGCTGGGAGTCCACGAGGGAAGAGGTACCTAGGGAAAGCCTCCAGAAGAAAGTGACATTCAAGCTGGGTTTTGAAAGATGAGAAAGACCTTACAAGTGGTGGTGAGCTTTCCCAGCAGATGATCCAGCAGGTGGAAAAGTCCAGAGTGTAGAGGGAACAGAAAACAGGTTGAAATCTGAATCAGGTGGGAAGTTCATTTGGCTGCTAATCAGAAGCTTAGGCAAAGCAGGTGTTTATTCTTTCACTTAAAGAAGTCGTACTACTGCAGTAGGCAGTCCATAGTTGGTGTGATGACTTCACAGTCCTCAGGGACCCAGAATCCTACCTTCCTGTTCTACCATTCTTAGTACCTGGATTCCACCTTCAAGGCCCCTTCAACGCCCAGGGTGGCTGCTTCAGTTCCAGCCATCATGTCTATGTAGAAAGCAGGAGGAAGGGAAGTAGGCTAAAAAGAGTACCTGCCAGTTTTCTGTCTCTTTCTTGAGTTTTCCCAGAAGCCAACAATTTCTGTCTACTTCTCATTGGCTACACCTAGCTGCAGGGAGGCTGGAAAACTCTGGTCATCTTGCTGGGCTTATGACTTCCTAGAATCAAAGTATGAGAAGGGGAGAATGGTCACTGGTGAGCCACTAGCAGCTCTGTCCCCCCTCCCAAAGTTTTGCCCCCAACTTATTATTTTTAAAAACTTCAAACATAGAGAAAAGTTGCAAACATAATACAATGAGCAAAACCTTCAGAGAAGTTGCAATATTAGCACAATGAATACCCAAATATCCTCACCTACATTTGCCACATCTTTGTTTCTCTCTCTGCATATGTGCTGTCTCCAGAAGAAGGTGGCATGGTTACTGGGCCACTACTTTCTAGCACAATGGATTCTTTACCCCATGTCACAAGGCCAGCCCCCCTTTAGAGCATAGGATGGCAGAGCACAGGCCCCTGCGTCTCCTTCTGGCCAGGCCCTAAACCTGTGAGTTCTCGGGGCCCTCTCTTTGTTTCTGTTCTCTCTCCCCACTGGAAAATGGGCCGCTCCACTCCTCTCTTTTCTCTCCCCTTCTTAAGAGTGTACCAAGGAGCACAGCTATTGAAGCTTCTGGAGAGGAAAGGCTGGGAGAGTGTGAAGAAGGGTTTGGGAGAAAATCCCAGCTGGAGCAGCAGGTGCTCTCTTAAGAGAATCCTAGGGATCCTAGCTTTGCCTGGGTTCTGCAAAAATCCAGAAGTGTCTTTGTAACTCTGAGCGTGGTGCCTGACAGTGTGATTGAACATTTACCAACATTATTGCTGTCCGGGCCTCAGGATGGGGAGGAAGACAGGCAGGCGGGATTAGGGTGCTAAGAACAGAGCGGGGGTGGGTGGGTGATACTGAGTGAACACCTGTGTGCCAGGCACTACATCATTAAGCCCTAAAATCAATCCCTTAAAGCAGGCACTTTCATTCCCACTTTACTGATGAAAGAACTGACACCCAGAGAGGGAAAGTCATGTAACTGGTCATTGGCCTCTATTCTTTTCAGTCGGTTTTTCCTGAGTGCCTACTCTGTTCCAGGTACTGTTCTAGGTACTGGAGATTCAGCAGAAAACAAGATGCATGAAGTCCTTGCTCTTCTAGAACTTACTATTCTAGAAGGAGGCAGCAGACAATTAACAAATGAACTAGTGACCAAATAAAATGCCTTAGATTGTGTCCCTTTTGTCAAAATCAGTGACATTCACCTCGCTGAATCTAATGGTCAATTCTCCCACGTGACTCTGATTTCTGGGTACTTGCTCTGAGCCAGGCCCTGCTCCAGGAACTGGAGAACAGAGTCGTGAGTAAAAGAGGCCCTGGGGACCTTATATTCTAGTACCAGAAAGCAGATGATGAGTAAAATAAATAAGTAAAATATAGGGTGTGTCAGGAGGTGATAAGTGCTTGGAGGGAAAGCGAAGAAGAGAAAGAGCATGGGGGTGCTGGGGTGAGGCTGAGGGTTTGACCAGTTAAATGCAGTGGGCAGGGAAGGCGTGGCTTGAGGTAGGAATTGAGGGAGTGGCCAGAGTAAAGTCCTAAGGCAGGCGTGGGCCTGGCACGTTTGAAGACCTGCAAGGTGGCCAGTGTGGTGGAGTGAGTGAGGGGTGGAGAGTAGCGGGGAGGGAAGGTTGAGAGCTGGTGGGACCTTACAGACCCTTGTAGTGTGAGCTCAGGAGTGATGTGATCTAACTTTCCTTTTTAAAGATTGCTGTGTAGGGAGTAGATTGTTCTTGGGCCAGGGTGGAAGCTGGGACCGGTTTGGATGCCATCACCATAGTACAGGGAAGGTGACAGTCCACTTGGGCTAGGGTGGTGGCAATGGAGATGGAGAGAAGCAGCTGGATCCTGGATGTTTTGAAGGTAGAGCTGAAAATGGGTTACAAGAGAGGAGTCAGGACCAGTCCAGAATTTTTGTCTGAGCAGGTGGAAGGATGGAGAAGATTGTGGGAGGAGCAGGTCTGGGGACAGGGGAAAGTCAGGAATTCAGCTTTGGATGCAATAAGCCTGAGCCAGATGCACATTAGATGCCCAGGTGGAGCTGTGAGCAGGCAGCTGGATGTGCTCTTTGGGATTTCAGATTGGGGCCACAGGTGTACCATACTCGTCACATTCAATGCCCGAGACTGGGTGAGACCGTGAAACAGCAAGTGTTGACAGATCAACACTCTGTCAACACTTAGTCCTGGGGCCTTCCAAAGCAAAGAGGAGGAACCATCAGCTTTGTTCACATCTTTAGCCCCCATCGCCTAAAACAGTGCCTGGCACAAAGTAACTGCTAGGTCAGTATTTTTTGAATGAATGAATGAATGAGTGGTGCTAAGTGCTAAGAAGGAAATAAAATGGATGCTGAGTTAAAGAGTATATGGGGGACTTCCCTGGTGGCGCAGTGGTTAAGAATCCACCTGCCAGTGCAGCGGACATGGGTTCGATCCCTGGTCCAGAAGATCCCACATGCCATGGAGCAACTAAGCCCATGCGCCACAACTACTAAGCCTGCGCTCTACAGCCTGTGAGTCACAACTACTGAAGCCCGCGTGCCCTAAAGCCCGTGCGCAACTACTGAGCCCATGTGCCGCAACTACTGAAGCTCGCGCGCCTAGAACCCACGCTCCGCAACAAGAGAAGCCACCACAATGAGAAGCCTGTGCGCCACAACAAAGAGTAGTCCCCGCTCGCCACAACTAGAGAAAGCCTGCACACAGCAATGAAGACTCAATGCAGCCAAAAAAATAAAATAAAATAAAGTACATGGGGGAGAGTGGTCTACTTTAGATAGAGTGGTCAGGGAAGATTTCTTTGAGAAGGTGGAATGAGTCAAGCCCTGAAGGACAGGGAGAAGTCAGTCATATAAAGAGTTGGGGAGAGATGTCAAGGGCAACGTCCCTGAGGCAGGAACTAGACTGGCCTCTTGGAGGATCAGCCCTGTAAGCCTGGATCGTGCAGGAACTTGCAGTCCCAGAACCTAGACTTTGGATCTCATCCTGGGTATCCTGGAGAGGTTTAAAGAGAGGAGTTAAGTGATCAGACTGATTGTTTAAATAATCCCTCTGAGCCACGTGGAGGATGTTTTGTAGGGAGGCAGGAGTGGAAGCAAGGAGAGTGTTAGGAGAGAAAAGGCAGTGGCCCAGGCCAGAGATGGCGATGCTTGCTGAGGTGAGGGAGGGAGAGTAATGGGCAGATTCGAGATATTTTAGGAACAGAATGGCAGGATTGGGATTCAAGAGCCTCTACTTGTTCAACCCCACTGTGAAAATGTCCTCCACAGACAGACTTGGGAGGGCCTAGGGTAGGGACCAGAACCCCATAGGGCTGGGGGGGGGTTCCTCCTGGGGTCTCTTCATAGTCACCCAACCCCAGACTCCAGGGGCTGCCCCACGCTGGAAGACGTGGAAGATGGTGGGAAGGGCTGCTGTGGCTGCTAGGATCATCCCATGCCAGGCTCTGGGCCAGGACTCTAAGGCAGCTAAAACCATGTCTGGCACTTGGAGAGGGTCCTTTCCCCCTTTTTCTCCATCAGATCTGGATTTGTGATCTCTCCCCAAGCCTGGCCCTCCTCCAATGCTTCTCCTGTCCAAAATTCTTCAACATTCCTCCCATTGAGAGGTGGGATTATGTCCCTGTTGTTGAATGTGGGCCCTGGGACTCAAAAAGAGTACACTGGACATAAAGCTGTGCCAGGTTTCAGGCTGAGGCCTTAAGAAACTGGCAGCTTCTGCCTCTCATCTCTTGGGACATTGGTTATGGGAACCCAACCACAATGCTGTGAGGAAGCCAAGTGGTCACATGGAGAGGCTGCATAGAACTGTCCCAGCTGACACCCCAGTTGAGGTTCCATCTGTCAGCCAGCAAAGACCGCCCCACTGTGAGTGAGAAGATAGTCCCAGCCCCAGCCTGTAAGCCACTCCAATCGATAGGGCTTTGGAGTAGAGATGGGCCATCCCTATCGAGTGCTACCCAAATTGCAGTTCTGTGAGCAAAATAAATGATTATTGTAGTTTTAGGCCACTCTGTTTGGGGTGGTTTGTTATGCAGCAACAGGGAGCTGGGACTTCATGCCCACCTCTCCAGAGCCTATCCACAACCAAGCACTACTGAGTCTTCCTTCTAAATACATGTTCTCTTCATCTTCCCTGCCACCCCATTTGTGACCTGGACAGCTACGTCAGCATCCAAGTAGATCTCCTCCCACTCGCTCTTAATTGCACAGGGCCTGTTTCCTGCACAGCAGCCAGAGAACTTGCTAGAAAGCCCATCTGATTACCTCCGCAGCCCCTCTGTACCCACTTGAAGCACCCAATGGCTCTCCACTCTCCTAAGATCAAGACTCACCCCCCTTGCCCCCTTTAGGCCTCAGCGACAGTGGTGGTCTTTCTTCTCTTCCTCCAGTACCTCACGGGCCCTTTGCCCCAGAGCCTCTGCTCGTGCTGCTTCCACTCCCCGAGATGCCCTCCTCCACCTACCTAGTTAATGCTTGCTCAAATGTCACCTCTTCTGTGAACTGCCTCTGAGTCGGTGGTTCTTGAAACGGGGTCTCTGACCAGCATCATCAGGGAACTTGTTAGAAATGCCAATTCTCAGGCCCAAGCCCTGTGCTAAGCCATCAGAAATTGGGAGGCAGGGCCCAGTGGTCCGTGTTTAACAAGCCCTGCAGGTGATTCTGATCCATGCTCTTGAGAAGTGCTGCTCTAAAGCCCTCAGCGCAGGTCATGGATTTTGTCTTCTCCCATCTGTGAATTCCTCTCCTTCAGAGGTCTGCATTTATGATGACACAGGTCTTTGTGAGATTACCTGATGCCTGGCTCCCCTGATAGACCAGAGCACAGGGGACACTCATCTTCTGCTCCTCACTGCCTCCTAGGCCTAGGCCTGGCGCACCCTGGAGCTTAGGGATGTGGGTTGAACAGATATTAACTGTCGGCCTCCAGGTGGTCATGGGCTTCTCTGGCTGTGGGGTAGGGGAAGGGACTGGTCCCTTACAGAGCTGGGACCCTCAAAGTGGACAAGGGGAGGGTGAAAAACCTTAAGAAGTTTGGGGAGCGTTCAGCCCCTGCAGAAAAGGCTGCTGTTCAGAAGGCAGGGAAAGAGTCTCCCCAGCCACAGCTTTCCCTCCCTCCCTCACCTCCCCAGTCCCTCCTCCACCCTGGGGTAGCCCTCAGCTGACTGCTATTGACCACTGAGCCAGGCCTTGTTTTGTGGGCTTTAAGTGTTTTATATCATTTAATACCTAAGCTTCTGCGTTGTGTATCATTAACATTCCCATTTTATAGAGAGGGAAACTGAGACTCAGTGAGGTTCAGGTACTTGGCTGAGGTCAGGGCAGGGAGGACTTGAACCCAGGCTGTATGACAGGTGCACTGGCCCTCGCCATCCATGCCCAGGTGGAGAACACTCAGATGGCCCAGGAGGTAGGAAGCAGGAGTGCAGTGGGCCGGCAGGCCTGTGTGAAACCTTACTTGCTCTTCCCTAAGGCAGCGTCCGCTGTAGCAGATTGGGAGAAGGAGGCCTCAGTGTTGCCAGACCTCTCTAAAATTTCAAGAGCAACCAAAAATGTGGATTTTTTATATCCTCCTTGTTTCTAAATAATCACATTAGAAAGAAAACCCTTAGGTGCTTCCAGAGACCAGATAAATGCCTGTGTCAGATGACATTGATGGCGAAATCGAGGGGGTGAATGACAGCAGAGCCAAAAAGGAGACACCACAATGTGTGTATAAGATCTCGGACCTGGCCCCGCCCTGCCCCCCTCCCCCATTTCAGAGTCACAGCTTCTGCCATGTCTGGGACGGTCCGCTTTAAATTCAGTGTCCACCCTTGGCGGAATGCGGTTTCACTAAGGGCAGACCCCTAATACTGACACTTACCATTGTATCTCAGCCCCCAAATGGCCAGCACCATGTGGGCGGAGGCTAGGTCTGCCTGGTCACAGCTGTATTCCCAGCCCCCGGGCTGCAGTGCTCACTAAATGCTTGCTGATGGAAGTAATAGTGTAAGCCCTTCCCGCTCTGAACACCCCACTCCCCCACCCCTACGCTGGCTCCTCCCAGTCCCCTGTCCTGGGTGAGCGGGGCGGGGCGATGGTGGGTTAAAGGCCGGCAGCTGGGGACCCCCTCGGATGCTGGGTGCCCGTGGAGTCCAGGCTGTAGCATGGCTACCGCGCACTCTGTAAGTCCACCTGCCCGCCCCCTTGGGCAGCGAAGGCTGGGGCTCACCGCCCACCTTGACTTCTTTCTTTGGTCAGGCCAAAGAGGCTGAGGGTGGAATCCAAAAGTGGAAGAAAGAGAAGGAGGAGAAAGAGAAAGAGGAAGAGGAGGCAGCAGCGGGGGTGTGGGTGGGTGAGGAGGCTCTGAGGAAGGCCCAGGCCGAGGGCCCCGTGGAGAGCAAGCTGGAGTTGTACCCACTGCTGAACAGGTAGGCCCTACTCTTGGCCTTGGAATCACTTCCTCATCTGGGAACGGCCAGAGCTGGCCTAAGACTTGGGCTCTGGTGGCCCTTCCAGCCTTGACCCAGCTGAGATTCTGGGTTAAAGGCCCTCACTTATCCCCTGGCCCTTCAGGATAACTGGCTCCAGTCACCTTGGGCGGCCTGTGCCCCAAATCCTATCTCCCTGTTTGCCCTTGGAGGGACAGGGCTTCCCTGCCAACCTAGCTGCTGCTGGGGGCGGGCAGGTGGGTGCACTCTGCTTCCTCCTGGCCCGCCCTCCTCCAGGTGGGCTCTGTGGTTCTTCAAGAATGACTGCAGCAGGGCCTGGCAGGACAACCTGCATCTGGTCATCAAGTTTGACACCGTGGAGGACTTCTGGGCATGAGTGTCTGTCCCTCATGGAGGAGGCTGGGGCCATGGGGTTCTGAGCTGGGGATCCTTCGCAGACCCCACCCCTCCAGGGAGCTGCTTTCTACACAGCTTTCCCAGTCTTCCCTGGGGCCTTGCAGCATCTGCTGAGGACTGGGGCTTGGTGGGTTCTGCAAGGAGGTGGCGGGGGGATTGGGCTGGGGCACATCCCCCCCGAAGCCTCCTTGGGACCCAGGGAGAGAGCCTGGGAAGTGGGAGAAACAAGGAGTTGACCCTGACTCTGCTGCTCCATGCTTTGTGACCCTGGGCAAGTTCCTGCCCCTCTCTGAGCTTGTCTCAGCCACAAACTGAGTTTTAAGGCTGTCTCAGAGTCTGTGGTGATCCAGTGAGGAGATCTGAAAGGTGCTTCACAAACCCTAGAGGTGGGTGAGAAGGTAGAATTCGAAGGTCTGGGCAAGTGGGGATGGAATTCCTGGCAGGGGGCACCGGTATGAGCAAAGGCTTGGAGGCTGGAAGGTGGGTGGAAAGCAGTGGGGTCTGGTAAGAGATTGAGGGGGTCTGAGGCCAGTTGGAACCAGGCTCTAAAAAGCCTGGACTTTCAGCCTGGGGTGGGGGCCTCTCTCCAGGATGTACAATAACATCCAGCTGGCCAGTAAGCTCTCTTCTGGCTGTGACTACGCCTGTTCAAGGTAAGCCCTGCTTCCCCACCCCCACCCTGTCCCCAGGGCACAGGGGGGCTGATTCTTCCCAGCTTCCTCCCTCACAGGCGTTTGGGGGTGGGGTGCCGAGGACAGCCTCCCTCAGAGTCAAGTATAATTTCAGATCAGAGGACCGCTCGGCAGAAGCATGGACAGAGTGTCAGACCTGAGCTGTACCTTGAAGGACAGGGGAGGGGGATGAAGGGGGAACAAGGAAGGAGTCTAGGTTTCTGGCCTGGCTCCTTAACTAGGGAGGTGCATCAGAATTGCCTCAGGACACTCATCAATGTCCAGGCCTGTCCCTGGAGGTGCTGTGCAGTGGGGCCCTGACATCAGCATTTAAAGATTTTCCTTAGGTGATTTGTTTCCAGCAGCTGAGCCTGGAATGTCTGCCTTTGGCCACACTGGGGTTGCCCCAGATGCTTTCTTTTTTTCTTTTTTTTCTTTTGCGGTACGCGGGCCTCTCACCGTTGTGGTCTCTCCCGTTGCGGAGCACAGGCTCCGGACGCGCAGGCTCAGCAGCCATGGCTCACGGGCCCAGCTGCTCCGTGGCATGTGGGATCTTCCCAGACCAGGGCACGAACCCGTGTCCCCTGCATCGGCAGGCGGACTCTCAACCACTGTGCCACCAGGGAAGCCCCTCCCCAGATGCTTTCTTAATCACCTCCATTTGAACTCTCATATCAAGGAACTTGGTTCAGTACGGGAGATAAACACACACCCACGCAAGGCTATGTGAGGTGACAGATGTTGAGGCTTAGGGGCCCATGGGAACTCACAGGAGGGTCTGGGGGGCTGAATGGCTGGTAGAACCTGCTTGTACAGGAGGGATGAAGGCAGAAAGGTCCTGGCCTGTGGAGGCCTACTGAGGGGCTAGAGCAGGACCTGGGGAGGTGGCCAGGCCCTCACTTTCCTCTGAACAAAGGGAGGTGGTTGATCTGCAAGCCTGCCTCCCAGGATGGCATTGAGCCCATGTGGGAAGACAGCAGGAATAGGCGGGGTGGTCGCTGGCTGGTCAGCCTCTCCAAGCAGCAGCGCCACAGTGAGCTGGACCACCTATGGCTGGAGACGGTGAGTGGGGGACTGGGCGGGGAGGCTTCCCAAGGGAAGGGGCTGGGCTGGTGTATAGCGGTGGTCTCAGGGTGGTGGGGGCAGACTCTGTGTCCACCAGGAAGCCTCATCCTCCTCCTTTTTTTTGGCTCCAGCTGCTGTGTTTGATCGGGGAGAGCTTTGAGGAACACAGCCGGGAGGTGTGTGGGGCCGTCATCAACATCCGAACCAAGGGGGACAAGATTGCTGTATGGACGAGGGAGACAGAGAACCAGGAGGGCGTGCTGCGCATTGGGTGAGGGGTATCTCTGGCACAGGGTGGGGGCTGGGTCTCTTCTAGGAGAGAAGGGGAAAGTGGTGGAAGGGGCGTGGTTTGGCCTGCAAGGGAGACCTCTGGAACTCTGCATGCTGTCTCTCCCTTCTTTCTTCACCACTTGTGTAAAGGGTGTGGCATCTCAATTTCAAACTGTTTCTTAACAGACCTCTTCTCCTTTGCACTAGGCACATTTTGGGTTTCCACATGGGTAAGACAAATACAACAGGAGTTACTGTGGTTGGAACCAGGGTAGGAGCTCTGAGCAAAGGACCCAGGGTCCCACGTTATCTGCAGGACCCGCTGCTGACTGCCTGTCTCCTTTCCTCTCCCACTTACCTCCCAGGCGTGTCTACAAAGAGCGCCTGGGACTCTCCACAAAGACCATCATTGGGTACCAGGCCCACGCAGACACGGCCGCCAAGAGCAACTCCCTAGCCAAGAACAAATTTGTGGTGTGAGGGGACCCTGGCACCACTGCCCATTTGGCTGCCCCTGAGCCTCCCACTGCTGTGTGTGTGTGTGTGTGTGTGTGTGTGTGTGTGTAAAAGGGGCTGGGCTGGGGGCAGATGGCATGGTTCTCACCTATTCTGGAGTGAATACGAACACTCTTTAATGTGAATTGGGGCCCAGGACAAGGGGCAGTTCTGGTGGGGGACCCAATGTGAGGGACCAGGGCAACGGAAAGGTGGAGGAAAGCCTGGGCTTGTTTCACCCTGGGGCTTGGGTTGGGTAGAGTGGGGTGAGGTGAGTTATTGGTGGGAGGAGGGCTCAACTGCAGGTGGAAAGATAACAGGAGAGAATCCTAGGATCCAGGACTTACTCCGTGCTCCCCACCTCGGGAAAAGAGGCTAGGTGGCCTGAGGGCCAGACTCTTCCATTTTGGGGGAGGGGGCTCAAGGCCGCTGACCCAGAGCTGGAGCTCAGGGACAGGAGTGGGGGGCTCTCTCAATTGATCACTCTGCTTTAAAAACTTTTATGGATTGCCTCTCATCAGATTTGTAGCCTTGGAGCCTACCCTGTATCCCACACCTCCCCTCAGCCAGCTGTGCGTGGGTCCCTAGAGGGGTGGGAGCGGGGGCGGGGGCGACTGATGAGGCCCTGGCCCAGGAGAGGTGGTCAGGCCTTACTATGGTTCTGCTAGACGATGATTAACTGGAAGGTGATGAAGCTTAAGCCCCTTTCTGTTTCCTAAATAAATACTTTTAAACAAAACCAGAATTATTTTTAAAGAGGACTCTAAAATTGAGTAAAATTCAGGCCCCCCAAACCTTGATCTGCTCTAGTCCTGCCTTGAGAGGGCTCATGTGAGACGCCCCAGGTACCAAGGAGCCTGATCAGGGTGGAAGCTGGTAGGGGGAGAGGGGTTAGATGGTGGGCGGGGGGCTTTAACGGCCAAAGGGGCTTGAGCCAGGGGATGCAGTATATGCCCCTGGCAAAACTGAAGGGGCAGGGAGCAGCAGGAGTGGCCCTCACAAGACCCAGGTGTCATCCACTCTGAGTTTGAACGAGTAGAGGTAGAACTGAATTTCTGGGGCTTCCCTGGTGGCACAGTGGTTAAGAATCTGCCTGCCAATGCAGGGGACATGGGTTCGAGCCCTGGTCTGGGAAGATCCCACATGCACGCAGAGCAGCTAAGCCCGCGAGCTACAACTACTGAGCCTGCACTCTAGAGCTGGTGAGCCACAACTACTGAAGCCCGCTCCGCATCAAGAAAAGCCAGCCCATGAGAAGCCCACGCACGGCAACTAGAGAAAGCCCGCGCGCAGCAACGAAGACCCAACGCAGCCATAAAAAAATTAAAAAAAAAAGAATTTCCATCCAGTGAGGAGCGCTTTTTTAAAAAATTTATTTTTATTGGAGTATAGTTGCTTTACAATGTTGTGTTAGTTTCTACTGTACAGCAAAGTGAATCAGCTATAGGTATACAAATATCCCTCTTTTTTGTATTTCCTTCCCATTTAGGTCACCACAGAGCATTGAGTAGAGTTCCCTGAGCTATACAGTAGGTTCTCATTAGTTATCTATTTTATACATAGTATCAAGTGTTTATATGTCAATCCCAGTCTCCCAATTCATCCCAGCACCCAAAAAGCGCTTCTGATTGGACTCCACTGTAATAAAACGTCCTGCACGTGTGCTAAACACCATCCATATAACCATCCTCCTCTCGCTCACCAGCTCAGTAGTTACTCCTCTCTAGGGATGGGAACAGACGGCAAGGTCGGGGATTGGGGTGGCGCTGGTCCTGAGCTTTGCGGTGTGGGGGGAACTAGGGGTCTTTCGTGTCTGCGACTTGCGGCGCCCTCAGCATCTCAGGTTGGTCTGAAGGACGCTGCAGCGGCCAGCGCATAGGGAGGAGTCAGGCCTAGAGGCTAGCCTCCGAGAGGGCTGAGTCGGGCTGTGGGGAGGGGCCTGTATGGGGGTGGGGTCCGGAGGGGACAGTCGGGAGACTGGGCTCCAAAGGGGAGTAAGGCTGGGGGCGGAGCCTATGGAGGGGGCGGAGTCATGCCTAGAGGTGGGGCTCTGAGGGGGACCAAGCAGGGGGCGGTCCGGGAGCCGAGGGCGGTCCCTGCGGGGCGGACCCTGGGGGTCGGGCGGGGCCCGACGGGCGCTCTGGGTGGCCGCAGCCATGAAGCCGCAGCCGCCGGGCTAGGCCCCGGGCGGCTCCAGCCCCGGGCGGCCCGCGGAGGGCTGGGCCCAGCCCCCGGCTCCGCTCACCATGACCGGCAAGCACCAGCACTTCCAGGAACCCGAGGTCGGCTGCTGCGGGAAATACTTCCTGTTTGGCTTCAACATCGTCTTCTGGGTGAGAGCGGGGTGGGTTCTGGGCCCTGTGCTGGGGATGGCGGGAGAAGGAGGCTCAGTCCCCTACTAGGGGGAGACACTCTCTGCCACAAGGGCTTGGGACCGTCCCCCCACTCCTTCCTCCCATTCGCACCTCCACGCCCACCCCCAGGACCACCCAGGGGAACTACGAAGAGGCCCGGATTGCAGGGGACGGGTCCCAGCCACTGCGGTAGTGGCGGGGGGGGGGGGGGGGGGGACAGTCTTCCGGGGTCTTCCCGAGGCCTGGCGGAGAAATGGGAGGTGTTTCCGTGAAGACCCCATGGGCACGCTTAGTGCGGGCGCCCCCTCTCCCTCCCAGCCCCTTTGCTACCCGGGGGTGTCAGGGATACGCGGAGCCCCACCCCTGGTTTTACCCGTAGGGATGAGAGCCTCCTCGAAGGACGGGATCCCGTCTCCTGCCCCTTTACCTCTCCAGTACCTGGGCCTGCTGCCTCGCCTTAAGCTCCTACAAAGGGGGAGGGTAGGTCAAAGGTCGAAGCCCCACCCCCACCCCAAAGAGGCTTGCGGGCAGGGAGGGCCAATCGCCCTAGTTCTCGGCCGGGGACAGGGGATGTTTCCTGATGAGAGGCCAGGAGAGCTGGCCCTGGGGAACAGAATTCAACATCCACAAATGACCAAACCGAGACTCCAGGGCAGGGCTGCCCCTGCCTGGAGAAGGGAGCTGCTGGTGCCCCTCCCAGGGTGGCATCTGTAGCCCTGGGCCCTGCCAAGTCATCTTTCCCTTCTCCCTCTTCATCCCATATCTCCAAGGCTACTTGCTGCCTCTGCAGTCTCTGCTTCTGACGTCTTGGGTCAGAATGCCAGACCCATTCAGTTTTGTTTATCAGGACTCAGTGGCACTGCCCTTTACCCACATGCTGCTCATGCAATGTGGGTGTCCTTTGGCCCCAGCAGTGCCCAGCCTCGAGGGTGTGAGCCATGTGCAGAGAGCACTAGTCAGGGAAGTCTGAGGCTCTGGGTGAAGCAGGCCTAGCTGTGAGACAGTGGGCAAGTCACTTCTCTCTGGGCCTTAGCTTCCCTGGCAGCGAGTGGGTGATAATGAAGCCTGCCCCTCAGGACTGTTAGGCAGATTAAATGAATTATAACTTACTGTATTCTTGCAGCTACTTTATTATCTACATTTTACAGGTGAAGGAACAGGCACAGAGAAGTTAAATCTTTTAACCCAGAGTCACACAGCCAGTAAGTGCAGAGCCAAGGTGACAGCTCAGTGGGCAGTAGATGGAGGTGAGGCAGAGCATTAAGCAGAGGGAACCCCCCCAGATGTCAAGGGGCGAGAGGCATGAGAGACCCAGGCTTGTTCCAGGGTCCTCCAGGATGGGGAGCCCGAGTGTGAAAGGCCCCAGGTCTGGGGCAGAGAGTTTGAGTTTTATGTTGAGGGCAGAGGGTAGCACTCAAGGCTTCAGTGCTGGGTGATGGGTATGTTCTAGCTTCTGTTTTGGAGGCAGATCTGCCTGGCTGACATGGGGAGGGTGAGTGAGGGGCAGGGTTTGGAGGTAGGGAGACCAGGGAGGAGGGCTGGGGCAAAGTTGGGGTGGTGGCAGGTGGGAAAGGTGAGGAAGGCTCCAGGGTAAGTTATGAGGCTGAACTGACAGGACTGGGCCACTTGGGGGTTTGGTTTTGGGTCAAGGTGGCCTGAAGGAGGTACCTGTGAAACAGGCCCAGAGATTTTTTTATTTTAATGGAAAGCAGACCCTTATGTTACCCTGCTCAGAACCTTCCAGTTTTTTCTCACTAGAATACAGTCCAGACTCCTCCCCGTGGCCCACAGCACCCTGTGGTGTCTGGCCTTGCTGCCCTTCAGTTTGTCCCTTGCACTGCCAAACATGATCTTACCTCTGGGCCTTTGCCAGTACTTCCGCCTAGAATTCTCTTCTCTTCAGTGCACCTTTTCATCATTCAAACCTCAGCTAAAATGTCACCATGCTCCCTAACTGAAACATGCCCCCACTACCCTATTAACTCCCCATTTCATCACCCTGTTTGATTTTCTTTAAAGGCTCTGTTGGTATCTGAAATTACCTTGTTTGCTCACTGTGGATTTCCCCCACTGGAGTGTAAACTCCATGAGGGCTGAGAGCTCATGTGTCCTATTCCCTGATGTATTTCTGGTGCATGGAATGGATCCTGGGACATGGAGGCGTTTGCAGCAGGCAGGTGGACTAAGGGCTCTAGAGCCGGGGAGAGGTTTGGGTGGAGATCAGGAGATGCCAGTGTCACGATGGGGTGAAAGATGAGTGTGAGAAAAAGAAGACTAGAAGGCTGAGGTTGGAACCTGGTGGGGGAGGGGGGTAGCCATGTGCATGGCGCAGGTGAAGCAGAGCACTGTAGGAGGGAGGCTGAGAAAGGGCAGGAGGAGGAACGGCGTTGCGTTAACCATGGAGAGGTTTGGGAAAGAGAAAATAGTGATCATTCACCTAAAGGCCACGGCGGGTCAAGTGGGATGAGGCAGGAGAAGTGATGTTTGGTTTCACATCCCAGATCCAGTGTGGGGGAGGGAAGGAAAAATATTTCTAGAAAAAGAGTACAGCAGTGGGAGGAGCCTGGGGTTGGAGAGGGGAAGGTGCTAAAGGTGGCAGGTCAGGGGTGGAGCTGACTGAGGCTCTGTGCTGAGGGGAAGGAGCCTGTAGAGAAAGCAGGTGGGAGAGGGAGGTCTGAAGAGGTGGGGTGGCAGCCTTGGGCTTGGGCCAGAGGGGCACTCTCCCTCTGAGACTAGATGTCCTGCCCAGGTTCAGGCAGCTGCCCTCGATATCCAGGGCTCTTCCTAGTACGGAAATGAGGTGGGATGGTGGGTGGTGTTTAGAAGGCCTAGGCTGGTGCCACTCTGCTGATACGGGGCTGAATTGGGATTCCCTGTCATTTAGGGGTCTTTGGCTGTGAACTACAAACGTACTCTGCCAGACAGAGGTTGAAAGGGTGGGACGGGAGTGAGGTGGAAGTCACAGAGTTGCAGGGCAGCAGGAGGACCAGACTTGGGAGGGGGCAGAGAGGATGCCAGGAGCCTGGAACCCTAACATAGGCCTGGGGTGAGAACAGAGGCTCAGGAAACAGCTGCTGCCACTTGGTGGGACTGTTTTGGCCATCCTCTGCTCCAATTCTGAGTTCCAAGAAGGGGCCCGCCTTTGTCCGTCTTAGGGCTGGGGACGGTTCAGTCTTCCAAGCTGTGTCCTGTGGGAAGAAACACTGAGATGCATTCTTGGGAAGATTGAAAGGACCCTGAATGTAAATTGATATAGCCACTATGGAGAACAGTATGGAGGTTCCTTAAAAAATTAAAAATAGAACTACCATATGACCCAGCAATTCCACTACTGGGCATATACCCTGAGAAAACCATAATTCAAAAAGAGTCATGTACCAAAATGTTCATTGCAGCTCTATTTACAATAGCCAGGACATGGAAGCAACCTAAGTGTCCATCAACAGATGAATGGATAAAGAAGATATGGCACATATATACAACGGAATATTACTCAGCCATAAAGAGGAACAAAACTGAGTTATTTGTAGTGAGGTGGATGGACCTAGAGACTGTCATACAGAGTGAAGTAAATCAAAAAGCAAAAAACAAATACCATATGCTAACACCTATATATGGAATCTAAAAAAAAGAAAAGAAAAAAAATGGTCAGAAGAACCTAGGGGCAAGACGGGAATAAAGATGCAGACCTACTAGAGAATGGACTTGAGGATACGGGGACGGGGAAGGGTAAGCTGGGACAAAGTGAGAGAGTGGCATGGACAAATATACACTACCAAACGTAAAATAGATAGCTAGTGGGAAGCAGCCGCATAGCAGAGGGAGATCAGCTCGGTGCTTTGTGACCACCTAGAGGGGTGGGATACAGGGGGTGGGATACAGATGGTGGGAGGGAGACACAAGAGGGAAGAGATATGGGGACATATGTCTATGTATACCTGATTCACTTTGTTATAAAGCAGAAACTAACACACCATTGTAAAGCAATTATACTCCAATAAAGATGTTAAAAATAAAAAAAGAAGAAAGGACCCTGGATCCCATTTACAGCCCTTTCCCCTCTTTCTCTCTTTCTCCCTGGCTTCCTGAAGACCCTGAGCAGTAGTGGGGAGGGGGCTCTGCTGGGGGTGGGGAAGGATGCTGGTGCCCCAGCCCTCAGCTCTTTGCTGCTGCTTCTGCAGGTGCTGGGAGCCCTGTTCCTGGCCATTGGTCTCTGGGCCTGGGGTGAGAAGGTAAGGCGGTGGGGTAGGGTGTGGGGCTGCTCTGGGTCAAGATGGTGGGAGGGCCAGCTCCCCCCATTTGCCTCTGCTCGCCCTTCACAGGGTGTTCTCTCCAACATCTCGGCGCTGACAGATCTGGGAGGCCTTGACCCTGTGTGGCTCTTTGTAGTGGTAGGAGGCATCATGTCGGTGCTGGGCTTTGCCGGCTGCATTGGGGCCCTCCGGGAGAACACCTTCCTGCTCAAGTTTGTGAGTGCCCTCCCACTGGGGACCCCAACCTCCTCCCACCCACTTCTTGCATAGTTCATGCTTAATAATGGTAGTTTTATTATTATGTTATTGTAACAATAATCACTAGATTTGTATTCTCCACGTTTATAGTATCCTTTCTGTTGTACGGGGCCGAAACCTAGTGGCCTAAGCTAAAAGGGCCACTAAGAAAGCCCAAGGGCGTGTTAACTGCCAGCGCATTTGGATCCAGCAGCCACCACAGTGTCACTTGTCCTAGTCGCTCTGTTTCTCAGCTCTGTCCCTCTGGGTTGGCTCCAGTCCTCTTGGGGTGGAAAGATGTCCAGGAATGGGTGGGTGCTGGCTTCAAGCTGCCCTCCCAGGAACTCCTGATGGAGGCTGAGTGAGGCTCTCCCTTCCCAACCATTCTGCCCAAGTACTTCAACTGCATCTCCTTAGTCCTGATTGGCTGCCTCTGGACCAATCCCTGTGGTCCCAGGGGAGGTAATGCTCTGATTGGTGGGATCTTGACGCATGCCCAGTCCTCTGTGTGGGAGTGGGAATGGGAAAAGAGGTGGAGGTGGCTCCTGCGTAGCAGCAGAAACTGAATGTGTGTGTGGAGAGTGGTTTCTCAAAGACAACAGGGTAGGTAAGAACAGCACTATCTTTTTTCATCATAAAACAATACTAACATGATAGAAGGTGGGGACTCTGGGCTGTCTTGGGTCAGGGTGCAGGAGGTTGGAGCCCCACCCAGTGGCAACCCCAGACCCTGTATCTCTGACCCCCACTGTCTGTGTGCCCCCAACCCCAGTTCTCCGTGTTCCTTGGCCTCATTTTCTTCCTGGAGTTGGCAACAGGGATCCTGGCCTTCGTCTTCAAGGACTGGATTCGAGACCAGCTCAACCTCTTCATCAACAACAATGTCAAGGCCTATCGGGACGACATTGACCTCCAGAACCTCATTGACTTTGCTCAGGAATACGTAAGTCCAGCATCCAGCTCTGACCACATGCAGGAGGCACGTGCTGGACAGATGAATGAGGGAGCAAGCTCCCTATGTGCTGGGTCTGTTCCCTCGCCCACCAGGCCAGGCAGGCCCCAAGGAAGCGAGCCAGGAGGGCCCCTGTCTGAGAGGAAGCCAGCCCCTCGTGATCTCCATGTGCCTAGCCCTGCATGGTCACAGCATTGGGGAACAGAGGCCAGAGGATCCAAACTGGCAGCTCGTAGGCCAGGCTTACAGAACACTTAAAGGAGGAAACGTGGCATAAAAATATAGATTTCTTCTTCTACTAAACTGGGCCCACAGTCTGGGCTGGCGCTACATTGCCACTGCCCCCTTTGCTGGTAGAGGGACTGTTTGCCCCGTCCCCGCCACTCTATTTTATTATACCTGTCGGCCCTCTTCCCTCATTTATATTATTCGTTTGGCCTCTGAACATATTCGAGTTTGAGACCTGCCCCCCAGAAGCTCTGCCCTCAAGCTTGCAAACCTAACCCCTGTGAAGAAGCAGTCAGTGAACAGTTCACAAAATCCTAGACACCTCCCGCCTGCACATTCTCACCCACTCACACGCGTAGTCACACACACTCAGAGTCATACTCCTTTGGTGCCATCCACCCCAAGAACTGCTCTGGGATCCAGAGTGAACCAGAGCCGGTGCCTGCTTTGAGGAGCTCTCAACCCAGGGCAGAAGTAAACAGAGAGGCAGGTGGTTAGGATGTGATTTATTTGTTCATTCAACACAGAATTGTTATGGACCTATTCTGTGCCAGGCTCTGGGCTAGGGGCTGGGGATTCAGAGGTGAAAAAAGCTGGGACCTGTGTTTGTGGGGATGGTAGTCTGGGGGAAGAGACAGATGATAAAAGAGCAAAACAAACAAACATGTGTGTGTGTGTGTGTGTGTGTGTGTGTGTAGAATTATAAACTGTGGTAAGGGCTGAAATGGGGAAGCCCGGAGAAGGCGAAGGCTTCTTGGGGGCAGCCTTGGGAGAGGAGAAGGCCTCTCAAGACCAGCCTTGAGCTGGTCCCTTGAGGGCCAGCTTTTTAGCAGCCTGTGCCATGTCAGTGAGTTAAGGCTGTGTGCTCCTGTCTCCCCACTAGATCATGAGCTCCCTGCTTCATTGCAGCCCCACGATGTGCTGGGTAGGGGTAATGGTGATACAGGTGCTGACAGCAGCATCTGTAAAGTGGAATGGGATCATTGTGAGGGTGGCAGGATTGCCCTCCTGTCCTGGCAGAGAGGAAGAGAGAAGGTCTTCTGTAAAAATCGCTGGGGCAAGTGTGGGGAGACGGGTCACAGATGTGGGGTTCAGTGGTGCCTTTCCCCACAGGGTTTGTTGAAACTCGAACCCCTCAAGGTGGCCTGGAGGAAGCCACAGTCCTTGGGCCACCATCCCTGCCCCCTCCCTTCCTTTTCTCATCCTCTCTTAGACTAGGGGACAAGCTCAGGAGCCCCTTCCTACTCCACCCAGCCCCCACCAACCCAGGCAGGAGCCTCAAGCTGCTCTGGTGGCCCTGGGCCCAGGCCTGGCCTGTCTGTGGCGGAGCTACCCGCCTGCCTGGCTGCCTCTAGGCCCCCTCCCGGCCAGCCCAGCCCTGTCTTCCTGCAGCCTGGGCCTGTCCCCAAACAGGATGGGGCTCCTGGACTGGGCCTGGCTCACCTGGGGTTCTTCTCCCACCCGCTAGTGGTCTTGCTGCGGAGCCCGAGGGCCCAACGACTGGAACCTCAATATCTACTTCAACTGCACTGACGTGAACCCGAGCCGGGAGCGCTGCGGGGTGCCCTTCTCCTGCTGCGTCAGGGACCCTGTGGTGAGTGGGGCCTGGTGAGGAGGGGTGGGCCTCGCAGTTCGCAGGCGCAGTCTGGGAAGAGCCCATCCCCGGGCTGGCTCGACTCCACCCTGCTCTGGGGGCTGTGGATGTGGATGTTGGGGGAGGTCAGCTTACATAGGAGTAGCCCTGTGGGCTGGGGAGTTTGTGTCCATGGGCAGTGCTGAGCCCTGTTGGATAGGGACTGCTCCTCTTGGGCCACCATGCTGGGGTGGCAGGGTTGGGGGTTCTGACCCTTTCATGGCTTTCTTTAGAGCAGAAGCTTCTCTCGGTGACACCCCTCCAGTCACAGTGCACAGGGACAACGAGGGCCAGGTTTCTTCCCATTCTTATAAAACTCGAGCAGTCAGGGTTCCTAAAACTGAAGCAGTTCAAGCTGGTGTTGTGGCCATGCGCCCTGGCATCAGGGAAAGAGGTGCACGGGTCCCAGCCAGCCTAGCTTAAGGAGCGGTGGACGCAGCGGAATCCACGGTTCCATCTGCTTCCCCTGAGACCCCATGGATGCCCCCCCCCCCCCCCCCACTGAGTTGCTCACTGGCCTGTTTCTTCTCAGGAAGATGTCCTCAACACTCAGTGTGGCTACGATGTTCGGCTCAAACTGGTGAGAGGGGAGGGGACAGGGCTGGGGGCAGCTGGGGGCACTGGGATCGGAAGGGGGGGGTCCCCTCTAGGCTCTAAAAGGCCTCAGGGAATCAGGGGAGGGGATGCTGAGTCCTAGGAGGCACGCGGGGCTTGGTACAGCCAAACACAAGGCAGTGGACTCCACTAGAGGGAGAAAACAGTAAGACATGGATAAAGAAATACGAACAATAATGTGACAATTTCAGCTAAGCACTTGGAAGAAAATAAAATCAGAGAAGTGATGGGATTGGGGCAGGGCAGTCAGGGAAGGCCTCTCCGAGGAGAAGGCATCTGTGCTGAGACCCCGATGAGGAGAAGGCCCTGTGGTTGAGCTCCAGGCTGCAGGCACTAAGGTGTAAGGTCCTCGGCGGAGCTGAGCTTGGCAAGCTGGACTGAGATGGGGCCTGCAGTGGTGGTGGGTGGGCTGAGCCGAGCCTGGTGCCCATCTGTCCCCAGGAGCTGGAGCAGCAGGGCTTCATCCACACCAAAGGCTGCGTGGGCCAGTTTGAAAAGTGGCTGCAGGACAACCTGATCATCGTGGCTGGGATCTTTGTGGGCATCGCCCTCCTCCAGGTACCACTGTGGCCCTGCATGCCCTCACTCTGCCCTGGACAACCTGCCCTGCCAGTGGCCTCTCCCTCACCTGCTCTCCGTTACAGATCTTTGGTATCTGCCTGGCCCAGAACCTCGTGAGTGACATCAAGGCAGTGAAGGCCAACTGGTGAGGCTGCCTCGCTGGCCATGGCCACTCGCCTGGCTGACCCAGGGCCCCCCCCCCCCCCCCGCAACTCTCCCCATGATGGGCAAGGCTGCAGGAGGTGTTTCTGCTTGGACCTGAACCCCACATGGGGCTTGCGTGCCTCTGGGCTGTGCACCCATGGAGAGAGCTGCATGGCTCTGCCCGGGCTGCCTGTCCTGTAGCTGTGTGCACGGAGGGTGGGTGTGGCCAGTGGGTGTGCACAGGGAGCCGCCATCTCAGCTGTTTTTGGGTGGTTGGCTCTCCAGGGGACTAGGAAGGGCACAGCTAAGGGGGCAGGCCAGGTGGGGTGGGCTTGGGGCCTGCTGTTGCGTGGGACACAGCCTCATGTATCTCAGAGCTCTCTCCACTAGCTGTGACCTTGACCCTGCCAGGAGCCCACTTCAGCCTCAATGTCTCAGACTCTAAAATGGGTCCAAGAATTTTCTCTCCCTTGCTTGCCTCTCAGGATCAAACATGATGATGGCTACAGACTACTCAAATAAACAAAACCTTGAAAACCACTGGCTTCCGCCCGGCATCTTGAAGGTTCTGTCAGCTGCAGGTTCTCAGCAGAGCTCTCCATCTTGGGCCCCAGCCTGGAGCCATCCGCCAATGTGTTTTCTTGGCCTGGGTAGTATATACATTTGAGACAACCTGTAAAACTTGGTGTATTTCACATAAAAGTCCAGGTCCCCAGCTTCTTGTGAAGATTGGCCATCTGGCCACAGCAGCTCTTGGGACATCGTCTCCTGGGTCATGTGCTTCCTGTTCTCTGAGGGACCCACCTGGCCTGTGCTGCTCACCCTGTAGGTTGGGGTTGGCCTCCCCACTGCTGTAGGGTTTTTCCCTGCAACCACTGCGAGGCTGCCGTGGGCTAAGCCTGGGGCGAGGCACCAGGATGTGAAGAATGGGGAGGCTGGACCCTGCCGTGAAGAGGCCACACAGCCTAGGAGGAGTCCAGCCACACTGGAGACTGAGATGGGTGCCCAGGAGAGTGGCTGAGGGGTGGAATGGAGATCAGGAATGTTTGGGGAAGGAAGTAGTTGGAAGTTGAAAACTTGGCACACATGGGGTTGGGGGGAGCCTGCTTTGGGACCCATGGTGGTTGACAGGGGCTCACTTGGAATCAAATCAAAACTCTTCATGGAGGCCTGCAGAGCTGCCTCATGGCCACCAGAGGGCACACCAGCAAGCTTTGCCTGGGTCTGGCTGCTTCGTCCACAACCTCACTCTGGTACAGCCAAGTGCCTGGTGTGTCCACCCAGCTTACCAGTACTTTGGGTTCAGGGAATTTGAGAACTTTGAAAGGAGCAACTGGCTCAGACTTGTGAAGTCTGCTGCTCTCAGCTCTGCCTCTTAGCTGCATGAAGGGGTGTGTGTAGAGTGACTGCCGCACCCATCCCTAGGGTGCCCTTTGTGGATAAAAGGGGGGATTTGGGCTGGTTCACAGATCTCTTACTCAGATGCTCTTAAGGTTGTATAAATGAATGAAGTAGGCCTTTGACTTGTGAGGTCTTTGCAGTGCAACTGACTTTCCTACTGTTCCTGAAGACTACACAGAGAGACATTGCTTTATAATGAAAAATATTTGGACCATCAAGTTGACAATAGCAGCTGACCTTGAGGTACAATAGAGTGGTGGGGACTGGCAAAGCACAGGTCCCCATCTGAAGTTGGTGGTTGTCATTTAGTTGTGGCTAATTGCTATAAAGTGGGAATGCAGGTCTAATGTCAGAAATCTGGAGAAGCCAGAGATCCAGGCTTTTATGTGAAATATTCCTATTTTTAAGGTGTTGACAACTAATGAAAAAAAAAATGCTGCAAGCCCAACAAAAGAGGAGGGAGCCAGCTTTGGCCCCTGTGTCACTACGGTTCCCTCTGGGATAATCACCCATTGGGGTCCTGGCTGCTGTGCCATTCAGGGGTGCTGGGAGCTGCTGCCAGGAGGGGAGGGTGTGGGGTATGCAACCAGCATTGTAGCTCCCAGACACAGGCTGGACAGTGTCCTGGGGTCCCTGACAGGTACCAGTGGAGTACAATAAACGCAGCTCACAATATTGTGCACGTCTTGCAATTTTTAATTTCACAAGCTTTTACTTTTCATTTTCCCCCTCAAACCTCACAACCCCCTTGTGAGGTGGAGACTCTTTTCCTGATGAAGAAACTGGGCTCAGAGAGGGGAGCGAGTTGCCCACCACACAGCTGGAGGAGGCACCCAGATCTGAGCCTTCTCGCCGGAGTTCTGCACCAGACCCGTCCTGCCTTTCTGATGCATTTGGGTGACACCTGCACACTTGAAGTGTGAACCAGTAAGGGACAGCAAGGGATCGTTCCCCAAGCATGAGTTGAGCTTCCACACAGGTGCCGGGGATGTAGAGGAGAGAGAAGGGCAAAGTCCCAGCCCTCGTGCTGCATTCTCGTGGGGGAGACACAAGTAGGCAAATAAGCATTTTTGTTAGTAATATAATCTATGAAGAAAATAAGAGTGATGAGCTAGACAGTGATGGCTGGAATGCCTGTGAGAAGGGACCCCTTGCTGGGGTGGTGGAAGAAGTCCCATATCTGGGAAGCTCCAGGGGAACAGTGTTTCAGGTTTTGGTACCAGCTGCCCTAGAGGCCCTGAAGCTGGGTAGGCTTGGCATAGGGGAGGCTGGGGTGCTGGAGAGGTGCGAGTGAGTGAGGGGCAGAGGGCACGGACAGAGGGAAGTGGTGGAACCAGGATATATTTGGAAATAGGACTGATGAGATGCATGGGAATGACTGGAAGGAGTGGTCGTGAGCTTGGCTGCGGACCCAGAGTTCTCCCAAGCTCAGTTCTGCTACAGGACATCCATCCATCCATCCACTCAGGTAGGCCCTGGCTGGAGGCTGGGGTTGCTGAGGCAGCTCAGACTTGCCCTTTCCCTCCCAGAGCCCATGGTTTCCTGGTAGAGGTAGTGGTGCAATGTGTATGTGGTGACGAGCACATGATGATCACTGCACGTGGCGTTTCATGCTGGTGAGAGACAAATCTTCTGTCCCCAAAGTAGAACTTGGAGCAGTTACTTTCCTTGGACTGAGGAGCCCTTACCCAGATGGAACCTCTCCGGATGTGTAGAAAACACAAGGAAGCTTATAAGCTACCTACTGCCCTTCACACTAGGATCCCTGGGACATGGGGACCAAGGTCACCCTCCCACCCACCGTCAGGGACACTGGAGGTGACAGGGGTGGGCATTGTCTTGCAGCCTGGGAGACCCTCAGGAGCCACGGGCCTACCTAGTCTAACCGGAGGAGAGGCTGCCAGCAGCTCCCCTATCATCTTGGCAGGAGGGCATCTTCTGATATCAAGCTACCTTGTGCGTGGGGGGAGGGCGGGGGAAGAACTGGAAGGGACAGATTGAGCCGGACCATTGAGCCCTTGGATCTCTGGAGGAGGAGGTCAGATGGGCTATGGAGTCCGGGGCCAGGGTTCACTTCCAGAGGGTGGCTGGCGCATGCCTTGGAAAGAGACACTCCCGGCGGCCACCAGAGGGCACCAAAGCGCAGCCCACGCAGGCAGCAGAGTCAGCTGTGGGCAGAGAGGGGCTGTGGGTCGTTGGAGGGAGGTCCGCGTGGCTAAGCAAAGACATGCCACCTTCCAGAGACCTGGGGGCCCACCCTGTTGGAACCAAATCCAGACCTTGCCACCCTCTGCTTTATTCTCCGAGGACTTAGAGCAAATGACACTGCCTGCCCCACAGATGCCTCTCCCAGTGCAGTGCTCAGGGAGACCTGAGCCCACCTTCCCATCCCTGAAGGCGGTGATGTCTGCCAGACAGAGCTGGGAAGGGGGTCACTTTCTCTAGGAGGTTGAAGCGACATGCTCCAACGCATACACCTCCATTCACTCATTCAGCCAGATTTACTGAGCACCTAACTGTGTGCCAGACGCTGTGGTGGGCACTCGGGATACATAAGGGAACAAAACGAGACCCCCATCCTTGTGGTGCTTACAGTCCAGATCAGGGTTGGCAACCTTTGTCTGCAAAGGGCCAAATAAATATTTTAGGCTTTCAGGTCATACAACCACTCAACTCTGCCTTTATAGCAGAAAGCATCTCTTGACAAGACGAACGAATGGGCTTGGCCATGTTCAAATAACATTATCTGGACACTGAAATTTGAATTTCATATAATTTCCATGTGTCACAAAATACTATCCCTCTTTTGATTTTCAACAATTAAAAAACATAAAACCATTCTTTTATATATAGCTCTGGAGCTGTGTAAAAACAGGCAGTGGGCCAGATTGGCCTCACACACAAGCTGGTATAGCCGTCCCCCACTGCCCCCTCCCCCCAGGAAGGGAGAAGACCAGGCACAGCGAGCCTCACTGCTGTGGAAATATGAGTGAGCAAGGGGCCTTGGGAGTGTAGGGGCTAGGTCAGGCCTCGGCACTAAAGAGGGTGGTCAGAGGGAGCCTTGATGAGACAGCAAGATAGAGCAATGACTTTTTATATTAACTTTAAATCATTTTGGTAGCACAGGTAAAAATAGGAACCCAGTCTACTTAAAAAATGGATGACTCTGAGGTCCCCTTACTGCCCTATTCTATTCCCCTCTCCTCTCCCTGTGATGTTGAAGCTGTGAGCTATAGATCCCTCTGGACCACTTACATTTTAAAAATTTCCTCCTCATATTATGCACTCAGAGACAGTGTTCAGCATCGTGTGTATGTGTGTTAAGTGGCGGGATACTGTCCGCATCTTGCTGGGCTAGCTTTCCCCCCACCGCTCCCCCCCCACACACCAGTGATGTGTTTTGAAGACAGAGTCACATTTGTGCATGTAAAGCTGCTTCATTTCTCCACTTCGGGGGTGTTCCCTGTGGGGATAAGCCATGTTTTGCCTCTCCATCCCCTTCCTTGACTGTCCATGGATAGTGGACAGTCAAGCTCTTCCCACTTTGGGGCTCTTTCCGCCACAAGGCTCTGGTGAGAGACACAGCCGGGCCTCCTCTCCTGGGGTTCCAGCTGGAGCAGCCACTGTTCACTGCACAGGACGAGGGCTACAAGGGAGGGTGGCTCGAAGTCGGGGCTGATGGCAGAGGTGGGCCCAGCAGGTCCCTTCCTGTGCCTAGGGGCATCATTTCTGCTCCTCAGCCCAGGCACCGGCCTGGTAGGCTGCATTACCACAGATCTGGGACCTGGAACTCAGCCCATCAGAACTGTGAAAGCCACACAATTAGTCCCTTGGCACTGTGAAGGCTGTTGCCACGGTAATGCCTCCCTGGTCCCTCGTGCAGCCATGCAGATAGATGGGGACATCAGCCTCCTGCATACAGAGGGGCCTGCGCTGTGGCCTGAGAGAGGGTCCTGCCCTTGATCGAGGCTGTTATCTTAGGCTCCTGGAGGCCTGGATGCACCTGGACACCTGGGTCCTGCTTCCAGGAATGATCCTCTAGGAAGTAGCTTTCGAGGTCTGCCTCCCACTAAGGCCAAATGCTCCCCAGGCTGCTCCAGCATGCCCCATCCCTAATCTGTGGGCAACTCCTGGGAATCATGCCTTGTGGGGGAGTCCCAGCAGAGGGACCACGTGGAATTCCAGCAAGCTCACCCATCAGCCAACATTTGCCAGGTACCTTTGTGTGCCAGGCTGGGAATTCTGCAGTGGCTCCAACACAGTGTCTGCCCTCAGGGGGCTCATGGTCTGGTGGGAGATGCAGACAGGTGAATCACCAGTCTTCATGAGTGATTTATTTGTTTGAATAGATGGTGCAGGCATGTGGTTAAAAACTGCAAACTGCGTGGAAGTCTCTGTGCAAATCTTCCTCTCGCCCCTGTCTCCCGGTCTCCTGCCCCTCCCCGGAGGCAGCCACTGTTGTCAGCCCTGTCCACTTCCCTGGAGATGGTCTATGCATTCAAAAGCAGATCTCCTCAAGAAACAAAGCCAGCCAGAACCCAATCCACATCCTGCACCACTGGCGGCCTCTGTCTGCATTTTTCACTGACCAGCATTTCTGGGAGATAATTACATATCAATATGTACAGATCCACCCAATGCTTTTCAACAACAGCAAACCCATAATAATAGCAAGAACTTATACTTACTCTGTGCTGGACGCTCCTCTAAGCACTTTATTTGTATTAACTGATTGACTCCCCGCAATAGCTTGGAGATGGGTGCTCTGCTTATCTCACTCCATGGGCAGGAGGTTGGGGATGCCCATTGTGTGACGTGGCCTGAGTGACTCTCACCACCCTCCTGATGGACAATGTGGAGGACATTTCCAGGCAGTGAGCACTCTGGTACTTTTATCTTTGGGCACTTGTATCTCAGACGATGAATGCTTGGAAATGAATGGCTAGGTCAAAGGGCAGGTACATTTTGAATTTACATAGCTATTGTCAAATTACCCTCTGAAGAGGTCACACTCGGTTACTAAGGTGGCACCTGCCCCTCCTGCTCTGGCAGCGAGGGCTAGCACTGCCTTTATCCACCTTTTCTATCTTTGCCAATCTGATAGAAGAAAACCATCTCTTCTCATGGTTTTCCTTTGCATTGCTCTTATGAGAGAGGTTGAGTGTCTTTTCAAACAGATCAGTACAATCTGGTAGAGTCAGAATTACACAGAGCGAGGTCCAAAGGGGCTAGAAGCCAAGAGGCTGGAGTGGTTTTTCTGTCAGGGGTAAGGGTAGAGGTGGTCCAGGAGCGTTGCTGGTGATGACATCTGAACTGGCCCTTGGGATATGGGGTAGACACAGGGAGGGCATTCTTGGTAGAGGGGAGGGTCCGAGCAAAGGCTCAGAGGGCTGGGCAGCAGGGACACCTGAACAGGCCAAGTCTGAGAATGCACCTCTTCTCATCAGTGTCACCCCTACTCCCTGAGTCCCGAATCCCCAGCCAGACTGTTTCTTCTGCTCCCACACACAGCTTGAGCTAAACCATGGTTCCTGGGGTCTCTGCCCCAAGGGAGCATCTTCCAGGGACCCTAGAGGGGACCTGCCCCACCAAGCACTTAGTAAGTAGCCTCCCCTGCCCCTCCCACCCATGCCCACCACCAGCTGGGTGTGCGTACATCCTCATTAGCACGGTTCAGTGGCCAGTACTGGTAATTGATCTCCCTCCAGCCCAGTATGGACAGTAGCTAATGGGAATGATTGGGGAGGGAGTTGCCGCTGAGGGACGCTTACTCGGAGGCCCGCACATGGTGGAGAGGCAGGCAGGAGATGGAGATGCAAGGCCTTCAAGTCAGCTGGGAAGTCTGCAGCTGCCTCTGCCCACCCCTCCAGGCTGCCATCCGACCCTCAACCTGACCCTGGGGCAGGATTAGCACACAGGTGGGCAGAGGGGCTCTGGAATTCAGCTGCCTGCTGGGGTGGAGGCAGGGGCCAGTCTTGGAGGTGGGATTGGAGTTCTGGGAGGGCATCCTAGGAAAGCTATGAGTGCTGGGGCCCAAGGTAAGGCAGGGTCCCCAGTTAGTCGTGTGTGGAGGAGGGACCAAGACACTCCAAAACCGAATTGGCCAGCCATAGATTCCATCGTACAGTCAGTCAACAAATATTTATTAAGTGGTTACGGCGTGCCAGGCACTGGGTAGCTGCAAAGTGACCAGAACAGTCAGGATCTTCTTCATGGGCGGGGAGATGGACAGTAACTAGGAAAATACTTCATGTGGTAATAAATGGTGATAACTGCTCAGAAGAAAATAAACAGGGTTACATGACAGGGATGCAGGATGGAGTGCTACTTTAGGAAGAGGGCTGGGGAGGCAACGTGTGAACTGAAACCTGAATGGTGACAAAGAAAAGCACTCCAGGGCTTCCCTGGTGGTGCAGTGGTTAAGAATCCGCCTGCCAGTGCAGGGGACACGGGTTCGAGCCCTGGTCTGGGAAGATCCCACATTCCACAGAGCAACTAAGCCCATGCGCCACAACTACTGAGCCTGTGCTTTAGAGCCCGCGAACCACAACTACTGAAGCCCACACGCCTACAGCCCGTGCTCCGCGACAAGAAAAGCCACCACAATGAGAAGCCCGTGCACCTCAACCAAGAGTAGCCCCCACTCGCTGCAACTAGAGAAAGCCCGAGCACAGCAATGAAGACCCAACGCAGCCAAAAATAAAATAAATTTATAAAATATAAGTAAAATAAAATAAAGTGAGGTGCATTTAAACAAAAAAAATCAAAAGAAAGAAAAGAAAAGCACTCTAGGCAAAGGGAACAGGCAGTGCAAAGGTTCTGAGGCAGAAATGAACTTTGGGTGTTTGAGAAAGAAGATGGAACCAGTGTGACTGGAGCAAGTCCAGTGAGGAGGAGATGAGCTGAGAAATCGGTGGCAATAAAGTAAGGACGATCATGGTCAAGGCCAGAAGCCCAGTTGCCAGGTGTGTGGGGTCATGGTGAATGGGTCCCCTTTCCTGGTGGTGTTGGCCACATGCAAAGACAGAGAGAAAGGTCTGCCCTGGGGTCAGCATGGCCAAGGAAGTCGGGTTGGGAAGACCCCTGTCACTCTCTGGTCATGTGCCTGCAGACTGGGGAGGGGCAGACTTTCAGTGGTGTCAGGGCCAGCCTCAGCCTGACTTAGAGGAGGCACAGAAGCCTCGCTGGCCATTCTGGGACAAGGTATACCGTCTCTGCTGCGTGTACGGCACAATGACATTCTGCATCATCTAACTTCTGGCTGACTTGAGCTACAACTCAGGTAACCCTTCCAGCAACTAACAAATATATTAATGAGTGTAAATGTTAAAGGATAAAGCTTAATAAACTCCCAGAAGCAGGTTGGAGTCAGCCTGGCAGGCAAGCAGGAGCACTCTAGAATTCTTACAGAGTTTTAGACATAAAACCCATGTATGTTTTTTATAGGCAATGTAAGCAGTTTCCATGGGTTAATCTTGACTGTTCTCTTGATTTTTGCCATGAGTGCCGACTTCACTGTAGAATGCCCAAGTTACTGTTCCTGTGGGGTTGAGGCATGTCCTGGATCCACAGTGGGCAGGTGTTTGCAAACCAGGAGAGGGGATTTCACATGAAAGAACCACTCAGACTAGTACTCATTCTCTAAAGGCATGTTCACACGCCCATATCCTTGCTGAGATTGTCCCCGCAGCCTACAATGCCATTCCCCTCATTGAGGCTGGTCAGTTTCTCACATCCTTGAAGGAACTACTCAAATGCTCCTTTAGCCCCTGCCTCCCCTCTCCTAGAGCTTAGTGTAGTATAGCTTTTGGATTACAGAAAATATGATCTAGAAAAAGCATTTGATAAATTTTAAATCAATTTATGCTTATTTTTAAAATCACAATTTCTTAGCAACTAGAAATAAAAGAGTTTCTTTAACCTGATAAAAGGCATCTACCAGACATATAAGACAACTGTTATACTTAATGATGAAACATTAGTAGCAGGAATTGGACAAGGATGCCTAGTATTGGCATTGTAGTGGAGTCCTAGCCAATGCAATAACACAAGAAAATAAATAAATATAAAGAATAGAAAGCAAGAAGGACTTCCCTGGTGGTCCAGTGGTTAAGACTTCGCCTTCCAATGCAGGGGGTATGGGTTCAATCCCCAGTCGGGAAGCTAAGATCCCACATGCCTTGGGGCCAAAAAACCAAAACATAAAACAGAAGCAATACTGTAACAAATTCAATGAAGACTTTAAAAATGGTCCACATCAAAAATCTTAAAAAAAAAAAAAGAATAGAAAGGAAGAGACAGGGCAGGGACCATCTCTTTCATCTTGCTTCCAATTAAGCAGATACTTAATAAATGTTTGTTAAATTGAAGAAAAATTCAGTGTGTTCTCAAAGAAGTTTCTTGAAGGAGGCAGGAGCAGAACTGATCCTCTAATAGCAAGAGTCAGAGAAAATTCACTGGTGCTCATGAAGTTCCATCATCATGGTGCTGCCAGAAAGATAGAAGTATGATGTTTCCCTGAGACCAGAACTGAGTGAGAGAGCTCTTGGGATGCCAGGAAAAGACTTAGTTATGTCCAGGAAAAGTAGCTCTGGCTTAAGGCAAATTGGGTGTTGGGTACCTACTGTCTCTGCCTGGTCCCTGTCTCTTCCCCCATCTTCTGGAAATAGCACCTGAGTTATCTTTTGGGGAGAAATCTCCCCCACCCTCAGTCCGTGTTCTTCAAGGGGAGTAGGAACAGAACCCAGGCCTGACCAGTCAGCATGTTCCATCCCTTTGGCTGTGGAGGGTTGGCAAAGGACATCTGTTCCTGAATGTTTGCTGATAACAGAGATACTCCCTCTCCTTGGTGTTCTGGGTCTACTGGTGACCACCTTCCTGCCCATGGTCCCAGAGTGAAGCTGACACAGAGAGAGTCAAGAGAGGGAGATCAGTCTTGGCCTGGTGACCATACTTGATCCCTAGATCTAGTCATGTCTGATGGCAGAGCTTTCCTGCTCTTTCCAATGACACGAACAAATAGCACCCCGACTTTTTTTTTCAATTTTTAAAACAGTTTTATTGAGGTAATGTTGACTTCAATAAAGTACATATTTAAAGTGTGCAATCTGACCAATTTTAACATGTATACACCCACGAAATCATCATCATAATCAATAAATGAACACCCCAAATCATCATCCCCAAAGTTTTCTCAGGATTATTTGGAATTCTTTTCTCCTGTCCTTCTCTTCACCCACAAGAAATCACTGATCTACTTTTCCTCATTATAGATTAGTTTACATTTTCTAGAACTTCATATAAATAGAATCATACAGTATGTCTGGCTTCTTTCATGCAGCATAATTATTTTGAGATTTATTCATGTTGTTACATGTATCAATAGTTTATTCCATTTTATTGCTAAGTAATATTTCATAGTGCGGATATACTATTCACCTGTTGTTTCCAGTTTTTGGCTACTTCAAATAAAGCTGCTATGAGGGACTTCCCTGGTGGCGCAGTGGTTGAGAGTCCGCCTGCCGATGCAGGGGACATGGGTTCGTGCCCCGGTCTGGGAAGATCCCACATGCGACGGAGCATCTGGGCCCGTGGGCCATGGCGGCTGAGCCTGCGCGTCCGGAGCCTGTGCTCCGCAACGGGAGAGGCCACAACAGTGAGATGCCCGCGTACCGCCAAAAAAAAAAAAAAAAGCTGCTATGAAAATTTGTGTATAAGTCTTTTTTTTAATTGAAGTATAGTTGATTTACAATGTTTCAGGTGTACAGCAAAGTGATTCAGTTATATATATATATATATATATATATATATATATATATATATACACACACACACATATATATGTGTATATATAGATACATATAGTCTTTTCCAGATTCTTGTCCTATAGGTTATTACAAGATATTGAATATAGTTCCCTGTGCTGTCCTTGTTTTTTTTATCTATTTTATATATATTAGTGTGTACCTGTTAATCCCTCTCCTCCCTTTCCCCTTTGGTAACCATAAGTTTGTTTTCTATGTCCTCCCCTGCCCCACTGCTCTGCTTTTTGTCTAAGCTGATTTGAGTTGGGTTTCTGTCACCAGCAACCAAAAGAGTTCTGACTGACACAATGGGAATGAGAATGTCTGGGTGGGAGAAGCTGAAGGTCTGCATCATACATGCTGTCTCACAGGGGTGAGGTTTGGTGGGGGGCAGTGCAAACAGCTTCCAAATGGAGCCCAAGTCAGCATCCCTGCCTCTTCCTTTATTCTGTGCTGACCCTTCCAAGGGGACTGGCCCCAAGATCCCAAGAAGAATGGAAGAATGATCAGATATCATTTTTGGTAAGTCGTTTTTATAAACTCAACTTCATTGAAGTAAAACTTACAAACAATAAAATGCACTCATTTTAAGTGTATATTTCAATGAGTTTTACAAATGCATTGCCCTGTGTAACCCCCATAACAATTAAAATACAGAACATTGTCATCACCCAGAAGGTGCCCCATGGTCCTTCCTGGCCAGTCTCTGCTCTTCCCCCAACCAGACAACTACTGACCTACTTTCTGTCACTGAAGGTTAGATTTTTTTCATATACAGTCAGTCCTCAGTATTTGCAGATTCCATATTTGAGAACTCACCTACTTGCTAAAATTTATTTGTAACCCCCAAATCAACTCTCGTGGTGCTTTCGTGGTCATTTGTAGGCACACGCAGAGGGGAGAAAAATTTAATTCATATGACGCCATTCCCAGCTGAGACTGAAGAAAGCAAGGCTCTGCTTTTTGCTTCAGTTCCCACTGTAAACAAGCGTTCTCTTTGCAGGTTATTTAGTGCTGCGATTTTTGCATTTGTTTTTGTTTGTTTGTTTTTGGTGGTGGTTTTGCTGTTTAAAATGGCCCCAAATGTAGTGCTGAAGTGCTGTCCAGTGTTCCTCAGTGTGAGAAGGCTGTGATGTGCCTGATGGAAAAAATACATGTGTTAGATAAGCTTCGTAGAGACGTGAGTTACAGTGCCTCTGGCCGTGAGTTCAATGTTAATGATTCAACTATATGTATTAAATAAAGTGTCTTTAAACAGAAACACACACACAACAAAGTTATGTATTGATTGGCTGACGCACATGTGACCAGAGGCTTGCAGGAACCTAACCCTGTGCGTAGTCTCCCAGGAGCGATGGTTCAGACTCACAAATTCAGTGTTTGCAGTGACTTTATAGAAGAATGAACCTCTGTGTTTGAGATCACACAGAGGCAGCCTTTTGAATCTGGCTCTGCCACTCAGCATAATGCTCTGGAGATGCATCCACTTCGTTGTGCATATCCATAGTTGTCCCTTTACTGCTGTGTAGTATTCCATCATGTGGACACACAGTTTCTTTATTCATTCACCAGTTGATGGAGCATCTGGATCGTGTCCAGATTTTGGCAATTATGAATAAAGCTGCTATGAACTGTATGAACGTACAACTCTTTGCGTGGACATATGTTTTTATTTCTATTCCAAGTATTTTCACATGAGCAAATCAATGTCATAGTTGCCTAATCCTTACAATAACCCTGACAAGCAGCCTCATTTTAGACACAGGAGGATAGGAGCTTAGAGCTTGGTGGCCTGCCACAGGTCACACAGCTCACAGCTCCTGCCCCCAGCCAGGCTGCCTCTTCCCTGGTGGAGACCTGAGGGTCCCTACTCAGTGTTGGCCCCATGCTGGGGTTGGAGGGATCTTGGCTCTGTCACTGTCTCTCCATGGGCCTTGGGCTCCCCAGCTACAAAATGTGCAGTTTCAGTCCCCTCCAAGGAGCCCTCGCTCTCCAAGTCTGTGATCTTTACCCTGTGGGGAATCTGAACAACTGGGCCGGGCCCAAAGCAGCCCTTGGGAGGCCAAGCCAGGCAGGAACCAGAAATTCAGAGTCTGGGTGGCTTGGCTTATTCGCTTACGGTACTTGAGCTGCCCGAGTCCACGCCTCTTGCTAGAAGTAACAGTTCCAGTTTTTTCTCTTGGGGATTCTCCTCCTCCATCACATGCAGCCTAGTGGGGACTGTCCTTCAAGGCCTTACCCTGGCCAAAGGAGGATTACCTGCCCATCTCTGTGCCAGGGCTTTGAGTCCCGAGCAGAGGGAGGCCTGACACAGGGACGGATAAGTGGCCTGAGCAGTCTCTGAGCTGCTGTTGATTCAGTAAGCTGCCTGACAACTTCCCAGGGCAACCCGGGAACTTTCTGTTGCCTGTAATCAGGCATGATTGCTATTCCCCTCCCTCATGAACCTGCAGCCTTAGTGCGGGCTTGGCTCTCAGGAGACGCTTCCTCTGGATTTCCCTTGGCTTGAGGAAACCCAGGAGAGGGCGTCACGTATTTGGGAGCGAATGGCAGAGGAGGGGTCCCAGGCTTGGGGAGAACTCCCAGACTTGGGTCCTGACTTGTCACTCTCCCTCTGGGGCTCATCATCCTTATCTCTAAAAAGGGCACCCCTACCCCTGTTTCATTCATTGTCAGCAACCCACTTCCTACGTGCAGGCGCTGTCCCTGGTGCTGGAGAGGTAGGGTGAGGAGATGACTCAGACAGGCCCCTGCCCTAAGAGGGGACAGACAATGAGATGTCACAGTTGGGAGAGATGATGGAGCAAGTCCCAGTGCCTTGGAAGTCAGCTTGGGGCTTTGTCCAGACCTTGGTCAGTCTTTGGACCAGAAACTGACCTTGGCTACCTTGAGCAAGGGGATTTGGAAGGAAAGGACAGAAATCAGGGCAGCACAGCGGATCTAAGCAGTGAGACCTTCAGGTAGTCTCTTCAGGGGGTGGCCATCAGAATGAAAAATTCTGCTGAAGAGTCAAAATCACAGACAGGGGTCTGCCTAGCCTCACGGGCCTGTGTCAGTACCCACCAGGGTCTCTTGATTGACAGCCGCCAGGACTCCCTGTGGTGGAGAAGGGCTGAGTCCTCAGGAGCTGCTCCCTGCAAAGTGGGGGAGACACAGGGAAGGCAAAAGCCACCAGTGTCCCCTGGTTGTCAGGCAAGGGCTCATAAGAGGCACCGAAAGTGCCGGGGGAGCTGAACTGTAAGCACATAAGGGTTTGGTATGTCAGGGCTCAGAAGGGGAGGTGGCCTCACCTGCCCCCACCTACGGAGTGACCGCCCTTGGGCAGGGCTTCCCGTCTGAACCTGGGAGGGCTCCATGCGTGTTTGGTAAATGCAGGTGGAACGAATGAAACTCTGCGCACGTGCCTAGGTCGAGAGGGTGCTGCAAAGCCAGACCCACGTGGCCCCTGCCTCCCAGGATTGAGTCCAGCAGTGGAGACAGATGTGCCCTGGACTAGAGATAGAACAAGACATGGTCACTGAGGCGTGTGGCGAGTGCCAAGGGAGTGTCCGGCATGGGTGCTCAGCCTAGACAGGAGGTCAGGGGCTCTCAGAGGAGGTCTGCGTGGGAAAGCTGAGAGGGTGGTTGGAAGACTGTGGCAGAGAGGGAGCGCATTCCTGGGGGACCCTAGTGTTTTGTTCTGGGGCCTGGCTCTGCCCTGTGGGCCTTAGAGGGAGTGGGGGGTATGGGCAGACAGGTGCAAAACTGTCCAGTGGGTGAGCTGGGTGGGCGGGGCAGGGGAAGGAGGTTGGGGGTGGGAGCATGGGAAGCCTTGGACTGGGGGAGAGGCGCGAGGAGACGGGGGCTGCAGTTCCCTGCCGGCTGCAGAGGACACCCCAAGGTTACCTTGGCCTGTGGCTCCGCGGCTCGAGCCACTGCCAGCGGTGACAACGGCGAACCAGCAGCCTCTCCGAGTTTTATTATCATTCAAATGAGGACGTGGATAGGTATTTCATTTGATTGGTAGAATAATAGGAGCCATTTATCTACCTCCTCTCAACCTTTCATATCTGTTTCACTATTTTATGGGATCGCATACATCATAGTAAAGGCAAAAATGTATTTTTTTCCCCCTGACTTGGGTCTGGTGGGGGGGGGCAGCAGGGATGGGAAGGCGGCTCTCAGAGTGGCTGGCAGGAACTCAAAGAAATGAAATCGAAAAAGACTATTACCGGTGACAGACAGTTACATCGGAAAGGGAATAAGAAACTCCCCAGTGCGGGCGTGGATGAGGAGTTTTAAATGGAAGATGTAACAGCCTCCAGCTCCGGGTCCAGCTAGAGGGTGGGACTGCAGGAAAGCCTTAGGGATGGGGGCAGGCAGGGAGCCAGGAGCGAGGCTGGCACAGGGGGCATGTGGCCCAGCTCTTGGAATTCTTTGTCTCTCTTCAGCTATGATAAATTACACATGTCATACAAGGATCAATTCTCCTTTTGAAAAAATTAGAACATTCCAGGTAAAATCCACTGTGACCACCAGTCCCAACCCCACCCCTTCCTCCCCTTCCCCAGAGGCAACTACTAAGGATTTTTTTCCTCTTGAGTTTACAAATATACAAAGATACCTTAAAAGAGGTAGTACTCTTTTGTGGATTTGTTTTCTTTTCTTAAGTGGTATCGTACTGCATCATGCAGCTTCTTGTGTTTTACACTCAATATGTTTTCAAGCTCCGTGTGAGTAGACCCATGTGGGTCTCGATCCTTCCTGGAATTGCCAGGTCGTTCTCCCTTCCATGACTAGCCTGTCTTTTAGCCACCCAGCGACCCCTTGAGGAACACTTGGGTGGCTCCCAGCTTTTCACAATTACTAACCACGTTGCAAGGCTCCTGGCACCTGGGCCAGTTTCTTGAGGGCAGGTGAGCAGTGAGCTCACTGGTGGAGAGAGGCATGCTTTTTCAGGTGGAGGACGTCGGATGGATCACTGCCCAAAGTGTCCCCACTGTGGGGCTCCAGCCGACTGCCCCCAACAGCCCCCACCTCCTGGGTGACGGCGAGTGAAAGTGCACGGAGGGTCATGTCTTGGCTAGAGGTGGGCGACAGAGCAGGGAGCATCAAAGACCTGGATGGACTGGGCATCAGGGTGGAAGGGAGGAAGCTGACCCCAGAGCTCCAGGCGTGACCCCACAACGTAGGGGCTGGATTCCAGGCAGGCACGCAAAAGGCCATCAGGGTTGATGCTGGACATGATGGTGGGGCCACAGGCAAGTGCTGGAGGGTGGGTAAGGGCGGAAATCAGAGGGCACTGGGTGGCTGGCAGGGTAGCTGGCCAGCAGGGCCAAGGAGAACAGCTAAGGCGAAGCCAGAGTCTGTGGACAGTACCAAAACACAAGGCAGGGGGTGGGCAGCACAGGCATAGAGGGGTGCTCCAGGGACCCTGGCTCCCTGTGGGCAGCACAGAGACACGAGGGTCCACGGAAATGTAGGAGACCTTAGCTCAGGCCCATGGATGTGGGCTGAGGCTCCCTGCTTGGGCCCCGTCCATAGGACAGCATTTGGGGCCCCGCCCTCAGGGATGTGGGAGGGGCAGTTAGGGGAATGGGGGCAGCAGCCTGGTGAGAACTAGGCTCTCTATCCTGGGAGAAAGACTCAGGTTCCAGAACTCTATGGAGTCCAGTTGCAAAGATTACAAGGGAGAGTTGCTCTAAAAAAAAAAAAAAAAAGACACAGCTTTTTGAGGTATAATTCACATACCTCATACTTCACCCATTTAAAGTATACTATTCTGTGGTTTTTAGTATATTCACAGATACATGCAACTATCGTCACAATCAACTGAGAACATTTTCATCATCTCCAAAAGAAGCCTTTTAGCTATCATCCCCATGTCCCCCCAGCCCTAAGCAACGAGTAATCTACTTACCATCTCTGTAGATCCTCCCGTTCTGGACATTTCGTATGAATGGAATCACACACTATGCGGCCTTTTATGTCTGGCTTAATTCATTTAGCATAATGGTTCATTCATGCTGTGACATGTGTCAGAACATTCTTTTTATGGCTGAATAATATTTCATCGTATAGAATGACCACATTTGGTTTATCCATTAGTCAGTTGATGGACATTTAATCGTTTCATCCCATGTTTTTTTGGATTATTATGAATAATGCTATAAACAGTTGTGTACATGTTTCAGCATGGACACATGTTTTCATTTCTCTTGGGTACACTCCTAGGCGTGGAATTGCTGGGTCATGAGGTCATTCTGTGTATAGGAGCTGCTAGACAGTTTTCCAAAGAGGCTGCACCACTTTACATTGCCACCCGCAGTGGGTGAGGGTTCCGATTTCTCCACATTTCTTGCCAACGCTTGTTATTGTCTAATTTTTGGATTCTATCCATCCTAGTGGGAGGAATTGCCTTTTGAGGCAACTTCAGAAGCTGGTGGCACGAGCTTGGTGCACCTCTGGGCTCCAGGACCCTCCAGAGATTCCCCAGCTCTCTCCTGGGTTGGCTTCACCTCAAGCAGACCCTGGCAGCATAAGACAGGTTCAAGCCACTTCCTGAGCTGACCTTGGAGCCTCCTTCCCTCAAAGGCTCCAGAAAGGCTCTATAAGTCAAGGTTCTCCAGAGAACAGAACAAATAGGATGTATATAAATAGATATAATTTGCATATTTATTATAAGGAAATGGCTCATGTGATTATGGAGGCTGACATGTCCCAAGATCTGCAGGGTGAGTTGCCAAGCTGGAGACCGAGGTGGAGTTCCACTAGTCTGAAGGCTGGCAAGCTCAAGACCCAGGAGGGGCTGATGTTTCAATTCAAGTCTGCAGGAAGGAAAAGGCTGGTGTCCCAATGCAAAAGCAGTCAGACAGGAGGAATTCTCTCTTCCTCGGAGGAGAGACAGCCTTTTTGTTTTTTCAGGCCATCAACTGATTCGACAAGGCTCACCCACACTGGGGAGTGCAATCTGCTTTACTCGTCTACTAATTCAAAAGTGAATCTCAATCGTAGGGAAGATGGTGGAAGAGTAAGATGCGGAGATCACCTTCCTCCCCACAGACACACCAGAAATACATCTACACGTGAAACAACTCCTACAGGACACCTACTGAACGCTGGCAGAAGACCTCAGACCTCCCAAAAGGCAAGAAAGTCCCCATGTACCTGGGTAGGGCAAAAGAAAAAAGAATAAACAGAGACAAAAGGATAGGGACGGGACCTGGACCAGTGGGAGGGATCTGTGAAGGAGGAAAGGTTTCCACACACTAGGAAGCCCCTTCGCGGGCTGAGACTGCGGGTGGCGGAGGGGGAACGCTTCGGAGCTGCTGAGGAGAGCACAGCAACAGGGGTGCGGAGGGCAAAGCGGAGAGATTCCCGCACAGAGGATCAGTGCCGACCGGCACTCACCAGCCCGAGAGGCTTGTCTGCTCACCCGCCGGGGCGGGCAGGGCAGGGAGCTGAGGCTCGGGCTTCGGTCGGAGCGCAGGGAGAGGACTGGGGTTGGCGGCGTGAACACAGCCAGCAGGGGGTTAGTGCACCACGGCTAGCCGGGAGCGAGTCTGGGGAAAAGTCTGGACCTGCCGAAGAGGCAAGAGACTTTTTCTTCCCTCTTTGTTTCCTAGTGCATGAGGAGAGGGGATTAAGAGTGCTGCTTAAAGGAGCTCCAGAGACGGGCGTGAGCCGCCGCTAAAAGCGCGGACCCCAGAGACGGGCATGAGACGCTAAGGCTGCTGCTGCCACCAAGAAGCCTGTTTGTGAGCACAGGTCACTATCCACACCTCCCTTCCGGAGAGCCTGTGCAGCCCACCACTGCCGGGTTCCCGGGATCCAGGGACAACTTCCACGGGAGAACGCACGGTGCGCCTCAGGCTGGTGCAACGTCACGCCGGCCTCTGCTGCCGCAGGCTCGCCCCCCACTCTGTACCACTCCTTCCCCCCGGCCTGAGTGAGCCAGAGCCCCCGAAGCATCTGCTCCTTTAACCCCTTCCTGTCTGAGCGAAGAACAGACGCCCTCCTGCGACCTACACGCAGAGGCAGGGCCAAATCCAAAGCTGAGCCCCGGGAGCTGTGCGAACAAAGAAGAGAAAGGGAAATCTCTCCCAGCAGCCCCAGAAGCAGCGATTTAAAGCGCCACAATCAACTTGACGTACCCTGCATCTGTGGAATACATGAATAGACAACGAATCATCCCAAATCAAGGAGGTGGACTTTGAGAGCAAGATTTATGATTTTTTTCTCCTTTTCCTCTTTCTGTGAGTGTGTATGTGTATGCTTCTGTGTGATATTTTGTCTGTATAGCTTTGCTTCCACCATTTGTCCTAGGGTTCTATCCGTCCGTTTTTTGGTTTTGTTTTGTTTTTCTTTAAAAAAATTTTGTTTTCTTAATAATTATTTTTTATTTTTATTTTTTAATGCGGTACGCAGGCCTCTCACTGTTGGTGGCCTCTCCCGTTGCGGAGCACAGGCTCCGGATGCGCAGGCTCAGCGGCCATGGCTCACAGGCCCAGCCGCTCCGCGGCATGGGGGATCTTCCTGGATCAGGGCACGAACCCGTGTCCCCTGCATCGGCGGGTAGACTCTCAACCACTGCGCCACCAGGGAAGCCCTATTTTTTATTTTAATAACCTTATTTTATTTTATCTTACTTTATTTTATTTTACTTTATCTTCTTTCTTTCCTTCCTTCCCTCCTTCCTTCCTCCCTCCCTCCCTCATATCTTTCTTTCTTTCTTTCTTTCTTTCTTTCTTTCTTTCTTTCTCTCTCTCTCTCTTTCTTTCTTCTTTCTTTCTTTCTTTCTTTCTTTCTTTCTTTCTTTCTTTCTTTCTTTCTTTCTTTCATTTCTTACTATTTTTTCTCCCTTTTATTCTGAGCCATGTGGATGAAAGGCTCTTGGTGCTACAGCCAGGAGTCAGTGCTGTGCCTCTGAGGTGGGAGAGCCAACTTCAGGACACTGGTCCACAAGAGACCTCCCAGCTCCATATAATATCAAATGGCAAAAATCTCCCAGATATCTCCATCTCAACACCAGCACCCAGTTTCACTCAGTGACCAGCAAGCTACAGTGCTGGACACCCTATGCCAAACAACTAGCAAGACAGGAACAGAACCCCACCCATTAGCAGAGAGGCTGCCTAAAATCATAATAAGTCCACAGACACCCCAAAACACACTACCAGATGTGGACCTGCCCACCAGAAAGAAAAGATCCAGCCTCATCCACCAGAACACAGGCACTACTCCCCTCCACCAGGAAGCCTACACAACCCACTGAACCAATTTTAGCCACTGGGGACAGACACCAAAAACAACGGGAATTACGAACCTGCAGCCTGCAAAAAGGAGACCCCAAACACAGTAAGATAAGCAAAATGCGAAGACAGAAAAACACACAGCAGATGAAGGAGCAAGATAAAAACCCACTAGACCTAACAAATGAAGAGGAAATAGGCAGTCTACCTGAAAAAGAATTCAGAATAATGATAGTAAAGATGATCCAAAATCTTGGAAATAGAATAGACAAAATGCAAGAAACATTTAACAAGGACCTAGAAGAACTAAAGATGAAACAAGTAATGATGACCAACACAATAAATGAAATGAAAAATACTCTAGATGGGATCAATAGCAGAATAACTGAGGCAGAAGAATGGATAAGTGACCTGGAAGATAAAATAATGGAAATAACTACTGCAGAGCAGAAAAAAGAAAAAAGAATGAAAAGAACTGAGGACAGTCTCAGAGACCTCTGGGACAACATTAAACGCACCAACATTCGAATTATAGGGGTTCCAGAAGAAGAAGAGAAAAAGAAAGGGACTGAGAAAATATTTCAAGAGATTATAGTTGAAAACTTCCCTAATATGGGAAAGGAAATAGTTAATCAAGTCCAGGAAGCACCGGGAGTCTCATACAGGATAAATCCAAGGAGAAATATGCCAAGACACATATTAATCAAACTGTCAAAAATTAAATACAAAGAAAACATGTTAAAAGCAGCAAGGGAAAAACAACAAATAACACACAAGGGAATCCCCATAAGGTTAACAGCTGATCTTTCAGCAGAAACTCTGCAAGCCAGAAGGGACTGGCAGGACATATTTAAAGTGATGAAGGAGAAAAACCTGCAACCAAGATTACTCTACCCAGCAAGGATCTCATTCATATTTGATGGAGAAATTAAAACCTTTACAGACAAGAAAATGCTGAGAGAGTTCAACACCACCAAACCAGCTTTACAACAAATCCTAAAGGAACTTCTCTAGGCAAGAAACACAAGAGAAGGAAAAGACCTACAATAATGAACTCAAAACAATTAAGAAAATGGGAATAGGAACATACATATCAATAATTACCTTAAATGTAAATGGACTAAATGCTCCCACCAAAAGACACAGATTGGCTGAATGGATACAAAAACAAGACCCATATATTGGCTGTCTACAAGAGACCCACTTCAGACCTAGAGACACATACAGACTGAAAGTAACGGGATGGAAAAAGATATTCCATGCAAATGGAAAACAAAAGAAAGCTGGAGTAGCAATTCTCATATCAGACAAAATAGACTTTAAAATAAAGACTATTAGAAGAGACAAAGAAGGACATTACATAATGATCAAGGGATCAATCCAAGAAGAAGATATAACAATTGTAAATATTTATGCACCCAACATAGGAGCACCTCAATACATAAGGCAAATACTAACAGCCATAAAAGGGGAAATTGACAGTAACACATTCATAGTAGGGAACTTCAACACTGCACTTTCACCAATGGACAGATCATCCAAAATGAAAATAAATAAGGAAACACAAGCTTTAAATGATACATTAAACAAGATGGACTTAATTGATATTTATAGGACATTCCATCCAAAAACAACAGAATACACATTTTTCTCAAGTGCTCATGGAACATTCTCCAGGATAGATCATATATTGGGTCACAAATCAAGCCTTGGTAAATTTAAGAAAATTGAAATTGTATCAAGTATCTCTTCCAACCACAACGCTACGAGACTAGATATCAATTACAGGAAAAGATCTGTAAAAAGTACAAACACATGGAGGCTAAACAACACACTACTTAATAACGAAGTGATCACTGAGGAAATCAAAGAGGAAATTAAAAAAATACCTAGAAACAAATGACAATGGAGACACGATGACCCAAAACCTATGGGATGCAGAAAAAGCAGTTCTAAGAGGGAAGTTTATAGCAATACAATCCTACCTTAAGAAAGAGGAAACATCTCGAATAAACAACCTAACCCTGCACCTAAAGCAATTAGAGAAAGAACAAAAAAAAAACCCTAAAGTTAGCAGAAGGAAAGAAATCATAAAAATCAGATCAGAAATAAATGAAAAAGAAATGAAGGAAACAATAGCAAAGATCAATAAAACTAAAAGCTGGTTCTTTGAGAAGATCAACAAAATTGATAAACCATTAGCCAGACTCATCAAGAAAAAAAGGGAGAAGACTCAAATCAATAGAATTAGAAGTGAAAAGGAGAAGTAACAACTGACACTGCAGAAATACAAAAGATCATGAGAGATTACTACAAGCAACTCTATGCCAATAAAATGGACAACCTGGAAGAAATGGCCAAATTCTTAGAAATGCGCAACCTGTCAAGACTTAATCAGGAAGAAATAGAAAATATGAACAGACCAATCACAAGCACTGAAATGGAAACTGTGATTAAAAATCTTCCAACAAACAAAAGCCCAGGACCAGATGGCTTCACAGGCGAATTCTGTCAAACATTTAGAGAAGAGCTAACACCTATCCTTCTCAAACTCTTCCAAAATATATCAGAGGGAGGAACACTCCCAAACTCATTCTACAAGGCCACAAACACCTTGATACCAAAACCAGACAAGGATGTCACAAGGAAAGCAAACTACAGGCCAATATCACTGATGAACATAGATGAAAAAATCCTCAACAAAATACTAGCAAACAGAATCCAACAGCACATTAAAAGCATCATACACCATGATGAAGTGGGGTTTATTCCAGGAATGCAATGATTCTTCAATATACGCAAATCAATCAATGTGATAAACCATATTAACAAATTGAAGGAGAAAAACCATATGATCATCTCAATAGATGCAGAGAAAGCTTTCGACAAAATTCAACACCCATTTTTGATAAAAACCCTGCAGAAAGTAGGCATAGAGGGAACTTTCCTCAACATAATAAAGACCATATATGACAAATCCACAGCCAACGTCGTCCTCAATGGTGAAAAACTGAAAGCATTTCCACTAAGATCAGAAACAAGACAAGGTTGCCCACTCTCACCACTCTTATTCAACATAGTTTTGGAAGTTTTAGCCACAGCAATAAGAGAAGAAAAGGAAATAAAAGGAATCCAAATTGGAAAAGAAGAAGTAAAGCTGTCACTGTTTGCAGATGACATGATACTATACATAGAGAATCCTAAAGATGCTACCAGAAAACTACTAGAGCTAATCAATGAATTTGGTAAACTAGCAGGATACAAAATTAATGCACAGAAATCTCTGGCATTCCAATACACTAATGATGAAAAATCTGAAAGTGAAATCAAGAAAACACTCCCATTTACCATTGCAACAAAAAGAATAAAATATCTAAGAATAAACCTACCTAAGGAGACAAAAGACCTGTATGCAGAAAATTATAAGACACTGATGAAAGAAATTAAAGATGATACAAATAGATGGAGAGATATACCATGTTCTTGGATTGGAAGAATCAACATTGTGAAAATGACTCTACTACCCAAAGCAATCTACAGATTCAATGCAATCCCTATCAAACTACCACTGGCATTTTTCACAGAACTAGAACAAAAATTTTCACAATTTGTATGGAAACACAAAAGACCCCGAATAGCCAAAGCAATCTTGAGAACGAAAAACGGAGCTGGAGGAATCAGGCTCCCTGACTTCAGACTATACTACAAAACTACAGTAATCAAGACAGTATGGTACTGGCACAAAAACAGAAAGATAGATCAATGGAACAGGATAGAAAGCCGAGAGATAACCCTACACACATATGGTCACCTTATCTTTGATAAAGGAGGCAGGGATGTACAGTGGAGAAAGGACAGCCTCTTCAATAAGTGGTGCTGGGAAAACTGGACAGCTACATGTAAAAGTATGAGATTAGATCACTCCCTAACACCATACACAAAAATAAGCTCAAAATGAATTAAAGACCTAAATGTAAGGCCAGAAACTATCAAACTCTTAGAGGAAAACATAGGCAGAACACTCTATGACATAAATCACAGCAAGATCCTTTTTGACCCACCTCCTAGAGAAATGGAAATAAAAACAAAATAAACAAATGAGACCTAATGAAACTTCAAAGCTTTTGCACATCAAAGGAAACCATAAACAAGACCAAAAGACAACACTCAGAATGGGAGAAAATATTTGCAAATGAAGCAACTGACAAAGGATTAATCTCCAAAATTTATAAGCAGCTCATGCAGCTCAATAACAAAAAAACAAACAACCCAATCCAAAAATGGGCAGAAAACCTAAATACACATTTCTCCAAAGAAGATATACAGACTGCCAACAAACACATGAAAGAATGCTCAACATCATTAATCATTAGAGAAATGCAAATCAAAACTACAATGAGATATCATCTCACACCAGTCAGAATGGCCATCATCAAAAAATCTAGAAACAATAAATGCTGGAGAGGGTGTGGAGAAAAGGGAACACTCTTGCACTGCTGGTGGGAATGTGAATTGGTACAGCCACTATGCAGAACAGTATGGACGTTCCTTAAAAAACTACAGATAGAACTACCATACGACCCAGCAATCCCACTACTGGGCATATATCCTGAGAAAACCATAATTCAAAAAGAGTCATGTACGAAAATGTTCATTGCAGCTCTATTTACAATAGTCTGGAGATGGAAACAACCTAAGTGTCCATCATCGGATGAATGGATAAAGAAGATGTGGCACACATATACAATGGAATATTACTCAGCCATAAAAAGAAATGAAATTGAGCTATTTGTAATGAGGTGGATAGACCTAGAGTCTGTCATACAGAGTGAAGTAAGTCAGAAAGAGAGAGACAAGTACTGTATGTTAACACATATATATGGAATTTAAGAAAAAAAATGTTATGAAGAACCTAGGGGTAAGACAGGAATAAAGACACAGACCTACTAGAGAATGGACTTGAGGATATGGGGAGGGGGAAGGGTAAGCTGTGACAAAGCGAGAGAGAGGAATGGATATATATAGACTACCGGGCTTCCCTGGTGGCGCAGTTGTTGAGAGTCCGCCTGCCGACGCAGGGGACGCGGGTTTGTGCCCCGGTCCGGGAAGATCCCACATGCTGCGGAGCGGCTGGGCCCGTGAGCCATGGCCGCTGAGCCTGCGCGTCCGGAGCCTGTGCTCCGCAACGGGAGAGGCCACAACAGTGAGAGGCCCGCGTACCGCAAAAAAAAAAAAAAAAAAAAAAAAAAAAGTATATAGACTACCAAATGTAAAATAGATAGCTAGTGGGAAGCAGCCGCATAGCACAGGGAGATCAGCTCAGTGCTTTGTGACCACCTAGAGGGGTGGGATAGGGAGGGTGGGAGGGAGGGAGACGCAAGAGGGAAGTGATATGGGAACATATGTATATGTATAATGGATTCACTTTGTTATAAAGCAGAAACTAACACACAATTGTAAAGCAATTATACTCCAATAAAGATGTTAAAAAAAAAAAAAAAGTGAATCTCATCCAGAGACACCCTCACAGAAACACTCAGAATAATGTTTGACTGAATATCTTGGTCCCATGGCCCAGCCAAGTTGACATAAAATTAACTTTCACAGAGGCTCTCAATGGCCAGCTCAGCCATCTCTTGACTTTCAGTTGTGAGTCAGCATATTTCCTCTTGTGACTGATAGTCACAGTGGGGCTTTGGCCACTTGGAACCACAAGACACCTGACTGAGGTCATCAGTACTCTCAAAAGGTTCAGAGTCCAGGAGACTGCTGGGGCCAGGTGATATTCCCTGATGTGAGTAAGCAGATGAGCCTGCTGTCTGGAGTCTGCAGTTGTTCCTCTGAGTTGGGAGCCCCTACGAGGGGCTCCTGTTTCCATTAATTAAACCTAGACCACTGCTTCTTCGGATTCCCTCTCTCCCTGGGGGTCTCTCCCTCTGATTCCTGCCACCCACCCCTCAGGGATCAGTGGCAAGTGCTGCCCCTTTTTATGTCCTGGCTCCCGTGTGAATAACCTTTTCCCTGGGTCCCCTGTGCACAGTTTTGTTACTGCTGGGACTTAACAAAGGTATAAACACAGAGAAGCCAAGAAGCCCGGGTCCAGCCCAACAAGATGGGCTCCTCCAGCTCCGATATCAGCCCCTGGGCCTTGGTCACCAGCTGTGGCTGGTGCTCTCAAGTTCCTGGTCCGCTTGGCCTCTAGGTGGCGGGCAGGGCAGCTTTTCCGGCCTCTGCCAGGAGCTCCCCACTGGGCGTCTGGCTGCCTTGATAGGCCTGCCCCACAGGGAGGGACCCACCTCTATAGCTGCCCCCACCCCCATGTGTGGCTCTCAGCACACAGTGTCACTAGAGATGGCCTTGTCTCTCCCAGGGTTGTGGCTTCACCCCAGCCAGCCTGAGGTGGGTGACACTGTGACACCTTCCCCAGCGAGGGCCAGCGAGGGCCAGCGAGGGCCAGCGAGGCCTGCAATGCCCTCTTTACTGTATCACACTCCCACCACCCACAGCAGCCAGACCCGACCTGCAGGATGCAGGCTATGCGGAGGAGCAGAGAGAATCAAAAGTAGCTAAATCTTAGCTTTTGAGCTCCCAAAGGCCCAGGTCCCATCATAAACAGTAAACTTGGAACAATGCCTGCCCAGCGCATTTTTGGTCACCACAGATACGTGAGGTTAAAAATTCTGTCTGGCTGGGAAAGAGAGAGAGTGTAAGGAATGAAATGAGTGAGCTGGGCCCTGCTGGGGTTGTTCTAGGTCTGGAGGAGGGAGGGGAGGGAATCCCTGAAGCAGGGCAGCTAGGAAGGATTATACCCCCAGCAGAGCTGAAGATCTGATTGCAGGGGGCACCTGGCTGAGCGAGGCCCCCAGGTCCCCTGTGCCCTGTCTTGGCCCTTGCAGGCAGGGACCAGATGAGGACACAGACACCTCATCGGCTGCCAGCACTGAAGGGAGATGACAGCCAAGAACCAGATGTGCCCGTGTATGTCTTGGGGGTGTCAGCAGGGCAGACACCAACCTATGACCCATCTGCCAACTACCTACCCACGTTGTGATACCACCCACATTCACTGGAATCCGGGGACCAGGAGACAGGGAGGGGGAACTCCGAATCAACTGAGTATAAACACCAGTCGCTGAACTGACCAACACTTATTTTCTTCTGCTGGGCAGGAAATGGGGGTTTGCAATAAAGAAGAATACAGATAATAGGAATGTAAGGTTGTGGTTTGGGCACACTTGGGTTAGTGGCCTGAATAGTCACACCCACAACCCACGGCTTAACTCAGGACTGGGGCCACAACAGGAGCTGGTGCTGAGGAAGAAGGAAGAAGGCAGACAGGGGAGCTGGGCGAGCTGCTGGTCAGAGGAGAGGACAGGCCTGGAGGGGGCTGCCACGACAGAGGGAAGCATCTTGTGTAGGCACGGGGCGGGCTATGGAGGGATAGGGGCAGGGGCAGGGGGGTGGGTCAGCAGGCTTGGGAGCACAAGTCAGCTCCAGGGTCCTAAGCTCTCTGAGCCTCCAGGTCCTCACTCAAAACAGGGCAGCCTGCCAATCCCGCCTGACCCACATCTTTCCCCTGCGCGACTCTCATCTGGGAAAACCTCATCTCCCAGTAGTTCCGGCAGGGCTGACCCTGGCCTCTAGTTTCAGGCATGGGTATGTGATCTGGGCCTGGCCGGCAAGACTATATTCTGGCACCTTTGTTGGAACTATTGCTAAAGAGAAGCTAGCTCTCCTGGGGTGATGAGCATGAGTATGCAGCTTGGAGCTGCTGCGGGGCCTCCATGAAGAGGTAGGTTTGTCCGAGAATGACTTCAACTCAGAGGAAAGCAGACCTGAAAGGTGAAAGAAATGAAGTCCGTCTCAGTCAGCTCAGTTGCTATAACAAAATGCCATAGACTGTGGCTTGAACAACAGACATTTATTTCTCATAGCGCTGGAGGCTGAGAATCCACCATCAAGGTGCTGACAAAGTAGAGAGAGAGAGAGGGACAACCAGCACTCTTGTGCTTCTTCTTATAAGGATAATAATCCTGTGGGATCAGGACCCCATCTTTATGACCTCACTTAACCTTGATTACCTCCATAAAGCCCCTATCTTCAAATACAGTCACATTAGGGTTTGCAGCTTCAACATGTGAATCTTGTGGCGGGGGGACACAAACGTTCAGTCCATAACAAAGTCCTAAAAGCATGGTTTGCACCCCTAGGTCCAGCTATGACTGAAGTGAGATCTTCCCAAGGACTTTCCAGCTACATAAGCCGTTCCATTCTAGACCAATGTGGTCTGGGTTTCCTCAACTTTCAGGTGAGAGTCCTGTGACAATTGTCATAGATATTACACGTGTCTGTGCTTAGCACACAACATATGTGGAAGAAGTATTCATTTGGTCCCTGGGGAAAAGGCTCAAGTGTTTAACGTGGGGAGGGGGAAGCAGTCAGGAGAGAAAGGGGGGAAGACAAGGAAAGGCAAATCATGGGAGGGAAGGAAGGATTCAGAATGGCAAAGGACACAGGAAATGTTATTTGGAGGGAAAGTGAGAAGAGAGAAAACAAACCAAGACTTGTTGTTGGAAATGTTTGGTTCCCAGCAAATTAAGTTCCTGTTTGCTGTGTGGTGTTGAGTGATAAGAGTCTTTGTGGAAGCAGGCACGTGGAGTGGGCTAGGGGTTGTGGGGGCCCATGAGGCCACGAGGCTGGCGTGGATGTGGAGTCAGGTGGCGTCCGAGGGGGTCACAGTGGGGCGGTGCGGGGCACGGCAGATTGTCCCCTGTCACCGAGATATCCTTTAAAAGTAGTAAATCAGATCAGGTCTCTTCCCTGCTTTACCTCCTCTGGCCCCTGACTTCCCATCATATAGAATGAAGGGCAGACACCCTCTACCCCATGCCTTCCTGGGCCCATCGCTGCGCACACCATGCTGCAGCCCCCTGGCCCCACCCGCCGTGCTCCCGTGAGCCATTCCACCTCTGGCCCCTTGCACCTGCCGTCCCTTCCCCTGGAAAGCCTTCTCCACCGACCTTCGCCTTCAGCTCCTTCTCCGCATTTGAGACTCAACCCAGTGTCCCCTCCTGAGAGAGGTCCCCCTGGATGTCCTCCACAGCAGCCCTGAGGCTCCATCACAGGGTTCTGTGCTATTGTTCTCTCAAGCACTCACCAGCATCACATCACTTCCACTTTTGTATCGCCCGTCTCCTCCTCCAACATCAGTGCTGGGACCTCGCCTCAGCTGTGCTCGCTGCTGCATCCCCTGTCCCAGGATGGAAACCGCCACAGCGCAGACACTCAGTAGAGGGCCTGCCCGGACCCCAAATGCCTCTTGAGAACTCTGAGCTGAGCATCAGGCAGAGTCTCCAGGTTAGAAACCCAGGTGTGTAAAAATAGTCTCAGGTTTTTAAAAACTGAGCTTAACCTTTTTTTTTTTTCCATTTTTATTTTATATTGGAGCATAGTTGATTAACAATATTGTGTTAGTTTCAGGTATACAGCAAAGTGATTCAGTTATACATATACATGTATCTATTCTTTTTCAGATTCTTTTCCCATTTAGGTTATTACAGAATGTTGAGCAGAGTTCCCTGTGCTATACAGTAGGTTCTTGTTGTTTTAGCTATTTTAAATATAGTAGTGTGTTCATGTAAAACTTAATCTTATCTTAACCTCCACTACAGTAAACTCAGGATAAATGTAGTCATTTCAAGGTGTTCTTGGTCAATTCTCGGTCTCCTAGGTCACTTGCAAGTTCCCGCTTCTCACTAGGGTTGGAGTCGAACTTAAGGTGGGAGCAGGGCCCACGAAGGGTGGAGACCTTGAATGGGAGCCGAGCTCACCACATCCATGTTGTGTCCACATTCCCAGAGCTCTCCGCTCCTCCACCCTGGCTGCCCGTGTGGTCCCCAGTCCGGCCAGGTCCTGGGTCCATCCCCTGCCACATGTCCCTTCCCGGCTACTGAGGTCCCCCCATCATGTTTCAGGGCCACCCTGGTGAATTTCTCATTCCAAGAGAAACATTCTTCCTCCAGGGGCACATGGGGACCCTCTGTTCTGCTCCAAGCCTGTCTATACCGACCCCTCCAAAAGGAGTTTCTTGTCTTGCTGGCTGGGGGCCGAGTGGGTTGGTGGAGGTCTCTGTGGGCCTCCATGCTCCCCAGGCCTCACCTCAGAAGTGAAGCACGGTCCCGCTGCCATGGGATCCCCCAACTCCACACAGGCCCAGGTTAGCTTTCCCCACCCCTCCCATCTCACTCCAGGGCTCTCCCCAGCCTGGGGTCTTTCTAACCACCACACACATCTCTGTGTCTGCTGCTTGTGGCATGCGTGTTAGCCTTGGGCCTGCCAGGGCTCCCTGGGGTCCTCAGAGTAAGGAAATGCAGAGAGGAAGGGAGGGCAAGGGTGCCAGGAACAAGGCTCCCCTTCCCCTACCCCCGGCCCGGGCTGGGCAGGACCTTCACTCCAACTGGTCAGGATAGACTCCCAGGGGGGAGGCATCTGAGGGGTCCTGGGTGCCAAGCCTGAGTGAGCCAGGCTCGTGCTGAGGGGTGAGGGGCATGACAGTGGGCTTCATCTTGCTTTAAGTAGCCACAGGACCAAATTGGATTCCTGGTTTCGACAAGATCAAGGCTGCGATGCAGCTCTGCTCCAGGCCTAAGCTCCGAGGACAGGGCAGCAAGGAGACCCATCCCCGGCGCCCCTGCAGCCCCCGGTGGAGGGCCGGAGCCCACCTGTCCGCCCCTTTTCACTTCTGATTCCTCTTCAGATATTCCATCTCAGCCTCAGCCTCCAGTCTCCACCTCCCACACTGCATTGCTTAATTCCCCTCTCTCTTCTGCAATTTATTATTTAAGTCCCCAGAGCGACTGGGGTGAAGTGCCGCTTCCTGGGAGACGCTACGTTGGAGAAAAGAGACCCGCCTTGGTAGGAGGGGGCCAGCTCAGGGCCAGGGACCAGGGTGGGGATGTCCCAGGGAGATGGCTGAGCCCAGGGGCGTGAGCTCGGTTCCAGGGCAGACTCTCTGGTCAAGCATCACCCACCCAGGGCGGCCTTTGAAGGAGGACATTCTACCTCCGCCGCCCTCACTCCACCCGCCAGGCCCTGCCAAGTCAGGCTCAGAGAGGGTTGGAGCTGCAGAGACCCAGCTGCCAAGCAGCCACCGGGCAAGCAGGCCAGTTTTGTGTGGCTCCCAGGGAGGATGGATTTAAAGAAAACCAAGCAGCTTTTAAAAAACAGGAGATTTCATATACATACCTGGATTTAGCTTCTCCTGCAAAACGGGTCAACACTGAGCTGCTTTCCGCAAGGCCAAGTCAGGCTGCAGTGGAGTTTGGAAAGGGCCTGCATGGGCCTTAACCACAGCCCTGCCTCTGCTCCCCTAGGGGTCTGCCCCACCCCAGGGGACGTCTGGGTTTAGAGACCCCTGCTCAGAGCCAGCTCCCTCCCTCCCCCTCCTCTGTACTGTGTGTTTCTGGAGGGCAAGGACTCTCTATTCTCCCTGTATCTCTGTATATTACTCACTGTAATACCCAGCCCAGTGGCTGGCGTATAGAGAAGCTGAATAAACACATTTTTAATGAGCAGCTGAATGAATGAGTGAACAAGTGGGAGAGCCCTGCCCAGGGTTAGGAGCTTGAATGCCATTTGAAAAGCTGAGTCTGAACTGCAGGCGAAGGAAGCAGGGGGACAGAGGCTGGGGGCATCCAGAGGAGTCCAGGGCTCTTGGGATGGAGTGGGGATGAGGGCAGGGAGGTCTCCCAGGGGTGGCTGCAAGGCCAAGCTGAGGAGTTGAGATTTATTGTTCAATTCCCCGAGCTTAAAAAGAACACAGTCTGGGGACCACTCCAGACCCACTGAATCAGACTCTTCAACGTGGGAGGCAATCTCTGTTTTTAAAAATGTTCTCCCCAGCTGGGGGACATGGAGCCTCAACAGGTGTGGGAACTTGTCCGTGTGGCCGGGAGGTGGTCTTCTGTGCCACAGGTCTGCTGCTGTGTCCAATTCCCTTCCCGCCCCACCTGGGGCTGTGTGTCTCTCTAAAGCCACCTGTCACACTTCCGAGTGGTGGTATGGCCCTGTGTCCATTATAGTCACTCACCACATTTTCAGCAAGTTTTAGAAGGAAGTATTAAATGACTGTGTTTGTTTTGTCCAGCAAAATCCATTTATAAAGTGCAGCACTTGTTTAAGAAAAAACAACAGCTATTGACAAAATATAAAAAAATAAATTAAAACAGCAGCTCCTTAAAAGGACCCTGTCCGATAATTTGATTTTTTCCCCCTTCTTCCCTCAAAGGCCAGAACGACACAATCAATCTTGCAATTCCATAGGCTGCCTCATTACAGCTTTTTCTTAAGTGGAGGAAAAAAACATGGAAAGAAAAAGAGGTACCATCTGCAGCCCCATCACCTCTCATCTCATGATGGGTCCCTCTCAGTCCCCCTGTTTCCCCACCCCAGCCTTCTTGTCCTTCTGGCAGCCTGGACCTGGCCCCCCGCCCTGCCCCAGCTGTACCCTCCAGATGGGACCAGCGTGCCCGGTCAGCTCAGGGCTTCTCCTGCCAATCCCTACAACCCTCAGGCCCTGTGGGGACCCTGTCCTGTCCCCCAGCCCACGAGTGTGTTCTCCAACAGATTTCTCATCCTGACGTCCCATCCATATCACTGATGTTTTTTATGAGAAAAGCACAGAGCAGGACACATGTGTGCTGAGAGGAGACACACTTTGCACACACAAGTGAACCCACGCTGCAGGCAGCACCTTGCTTCCAGAGAACATATGCAGGACCTCAGATGGAGGGGCTCCCACACTCCCCTCACCTCAAGACCCCCTTCCCCGAATGCTGCCCCCCATTGTGGCTGTCATCCTTTCACTGGGGGCCTGCCCCACCGTTGGTGACACCACCTCCACCCTGACGACAGGTACGATTCAAACCAGCTTTAAAGTCCACCTGTATCCTGGGCCAAATCACTGCACCTCTATAAGTTTCTCCACCCAGAGAGTGAGGTCAGTAACACACAGAGATTGTTGTGAGGACTGAAGGAGCAGCCACATGTAGTAATAACAATAATACTTTATAACTGAGCACTAGCTCAGTGCCTAAGCCTGACTAATCCTTTTCTGACATTATTGGATGAAATCGTCAGTTCATATGATTATTAGGCTTATTTCACAGCTGAGAAAACTGAGGTATAGAGAGGTTAGGTTACTTGCCTATGGTCTTATAAGTAGTAAAAGGGAAGAGGATTTTTGGTGGGGAGAGCTTTCCAGAAGCCACCCTCCTTGCTTGTTAGTCCCCGTTCCTCTCTGGAAGTGTCCCCAGTGAGCATGGTCTTCATGGGAGGGCGGAGATAGCACCTGCCTCCCACCATGGGAGCCTGGGGGCAGTGTGTCCCATGCTGTGGGGCTAGGAATGAACTCAGCTGTGAACCTCAAGCCAGCCTGCAGTCGCTGGTGCTCCTTGACTTCGTCCCCCTCAGCTCCTGTGGATTCTGGGAGCCCCAGATATACCTTCCCTTTTGCTTAATATAGGCAGAGTTCGTCTCTGTAACTTGCAACCCCAGGTGGTAACGATAACACCAAGAGTTGCCATCAATGCCTTGAGCACTTACTGTGTGCTGGGTCCCAAGATAAAGAGCTTTACAGACATTATTGCGTCGTCCTCACCACAATCCTATAATTGTCCCTGTTTTACAGGCAAGGAACCTGAGGATCATATACATTTGGATTCTTGCCCAGCATCACACAGCTAGAAAGAGGGACAGCTAGGTTCAAACCCTGAGCTGCCTGAGCATAAGGGCATAAAGCTGCGAGCCTAAAGCTCTGTCGTGTGCTCACGAAATGATGACTTTAGCACCGTACCACCTCTGTATGCTTGCATGCAGTGTCCTTTAAAATATGACTGGGAGTTTCCAATTCCAGGTAAGATGAGGTAAACACACTCGTCCTGTCTCTCCCACTGAGTGTAGCTTAAAACCTGGACAGAATGCATGGATTTGAAGTCTCTTCTGCCTACAAGCAAATAAGTGGTAATAATAACATCAAGAGTAGCTATCACTTCTTGAGCACTTACTATGTGCTGGGTCCCAAGATAAAGGGCTTTACAGATATTATGGTGTCTCAGATATCAAAGTAACATCAAATCGGTGGTAAGTTTACTATTTCCCCACCCCCCTGCCCCACCCAGTATCTCCTGGGCTGAATTCAATGCAGCCCGAAACCTTGAAGTGGGTATTGGAACCTACAAAGAGAGCTCCAGGAAAAGCCCTCTGATTCTGGCTTGAGGACCAAGAAAGGTGAGAGAATGCAGAAGCCTTCTGTTTTTCTTTTCTTTTTTCTTTACCCCCTTTTTTTCCATTGTCTTGCACCCCAGCATCCAATAAATCATGTGATGGCAGCTGCAGCAGTAGCAGTGTGGGCTGGTGGCAACCTAGAACTCCAGTGAGAGGAGCCATGGTCCATGATGGTGGGCAAGCCCCTTGGGCTCCACAATAGCAGTTAAGGAAGTACATGGTAGGGGAAGTAAATAGAGACTCAGCCTCTGGTCTGGGGACCAGCAAAGGGCAACCTCAGTGAACTGGAAAGTCCAGGGGAGATCACAGAAAGGGAGGAGTTGGGAAAAGCAGCCCCTTGAAGTTGTTTATGAAATCCTGGGCTTGTCCCCAAACTGTGCATGGCCTGACCCTAAACAGCCTGCAGGGACCAGAGAACTGAACATCTGAGGATAGACCACTGCCCAAATCCCAGATTGGCCATGGGGAGGTGCACATACGGGACAGATCCAAATAGCACTGCAAAAGCTTTGAAAATTGCACTGACACTGGAACCATGACCCACAGGAGGCTTGTGGGAACCTGTGATCTAAACCCAAATAGGTCAATTGCCTGCTAAAGGAAAAATATAAAACACTCTGTGGGACTTCCTTGGTGGCGCAGTGGTTAAGAATCTGCCTGCCAATGCAGGAGACACAGGTTCAATCCCTGGTCCAGGAGGATCCCACATGCCAGGGAGCAACTAAGCCTGTGTGCCACAACTACTGAGCCTGCGTGCCACGACTACTGAAGCCCATGCGCCTCGAACCTGTGCTCTGCAACAAGAGAAACCACCGCAATGAGAAGACCACACACTGCACCGAAGAATAGCCCCTGCTCACCGCAACTAGAGAAAGCCCACACGCAGCAACGAAGACCCAATGCAGCCCAAAACAAAAAACTACTCTGCATGGGAAGAGCCAGGAAAATCTCAACTTATTTGGGAAAAGACAATCAACAGATGCCAATGCGGAGATGACTCTCCTGAGATATCAAAGATTTTACAGCAGCTGTTATAAAAATAGCCCAATATATAAGGGCAAACACTCTTGAAGTGAATGGAAAGAGAAAAAGTCTCAGCCTAGGAATAGAAGATGTCAAGAAGAACCAAATGGAAATTTAGAAGTGAAAAATACAATAACTGAGATTTTAAAAACTCGCTGCATGGGCTCAATAGTATAATGGAGATGATAGAGGAAACAGTGAACTTGAAGATAGAATAATAGAAGTTATCTAATCTTAATAACACAGAGAAAAAAAGATTGGATTAAAGTGAACGGAGCTTCAGAGATCTAACATTGATATCACTGGAGTCTTGGAAGGAGAAGAGAAAGAGGGAGGTCCAGAAAAAAAATTGAAGAAATAATGATGGAAATTTTCCAAATTTGGTGAAAAATATAAACACACAGATTTAAGAAGTTCCGTGAATCCAAAACGGAATAAATATGAAGAAATCTATGCCCAGACACATCATAATTAAACTTTTGAAAACTAAAGACAAAAGAAAAAATCTTGAAAGCAACCAGAGAAAATGACATATTACCTATAGGGGAACAGTGATTCAAATGACTGTAGATTTCACATTGGAAACCACAAAGGCCAGCAGGAAGTGGAACAACATTTTTTAAAATTCTCAAAGAAAAAAACTCCCAGCTCAGAATTCTTCACAGGAAATATATTTCAGGAAATAAGGTAAAATAAAGACATTTTCAGATGGCGGAAGGCTAAGAAAATTTGTTGCCAGAAGACCTGGACTAAGAGATTGCTAAAGGAAGTTCTTCAACAGAAGGAAGATAACATCAGAAAGAAACTTGAAATAGGAGTAAGAAAGAGCAGCAGAAATGGTAAATATTTGGAAATATATTATAGACTATATTTCTCCTGTTGATTCTCCTGTTGAGCTCTTTAAAATATGTCTGATGATTGAAAACAAAAATATAACATTACCTGATGGGATTTCAATGAATGTAGATGTTATATAGAAGAGAAATATAACATAAAAGGAGGACGGCAAAGTGACCTATATAGTGGTAAGGTTTCTTCATTCCACATGAAGTGGTAAAATATTAATTCTAAGTGGACGGAAAAGTTAAGCATGGCTATTCCTAAAGCAACCACTTAAAATTTTTTTAACTTAAATCTTTCTCTTTATCCAAAATTTAATTCTAAATAGATTATAGATACAACTTTTGGAAGATAACAAAAGGGACAAATCTTCATGACCTGGGAGTAGGTAGAGTTATAACATTAAAAGCACAATTCATAAAAGGATAAATTGAGCATCATCAAAAGCAAACCTTCTGCTATGAGAAGGGCACCTTTAAGAGAAAGAAAAGACAAGCTACAAACTTGGAGAGAATATTTACAAACCACATGTCCAGCAAAAGATTTGCATCCCAAGTATATGAAGAACTCTCAAAACTCAACAAAAAGCAAACAAACAACCCAAATAAAAGCTGGGCAAAAGATTTCAACAGAAACGTCATCCAAGAGGATGTAAGGATGGCCAATAAGCATGCAAAAAGATGTTCAACAAGATTAGGGCAAAGTTACAATTACACACTTTTATGAATGGACAAAGCAAAAAACATACTGAGAAAACCAAGTGCTGGTGAGGATGCAGAGCAACTGGAACCCTCATAGACTGCCGGTGGGAATGCAAAATGGTCAGTCCCTCTGGAAACCAGTTTGGCAGTTTCTTATAAAGTTAAACATATACTTACCATATGACCCAGCAATCCCACTCCTGGGTATTTATTTACCCTAGAGAAATGAAAATTTATGTTCATGTGAAAACAGGAACAAAAATGTTCATAGCAGCTCTATTGGTGATTGCCTAAGTGGTAAACAATCCAAGCGTCCTCCAATAGGTGAATGGAGAAACTGTAGTACATCCATTCAATGGAATAATACTCTGCAATAAGAAAGAATTAATTATTGATTCATGCGACGACTTGAATGAATTTCAGAGGCATTATGACGAGTGAAAGAAGCCAGTCTCAAAGGTTACATATTGTGTGATTCCATTTATGTGACCTTCTCAAAAAAACAAAGCTATAGTGATGGAGAATACGTCAGTGATGGCTGGGGGGTAGGGGTGTGGAACGTGTGTGATGATAAAGGGAGACTGTGCTTCATGGGGGTGATGGAACTCTTCTGTATCCTGATTGTGGTGGTTACATGAATCTATAAATGTGTTAAAATTCATAGACCACACACACACACACACACACACACACACAAAGACAATTTTACTGAATTGTTTAAAACAGAATAAAATGAAAATGCTGGGAGGGAAAAAATTCCTGAGGAGTGTGACCCTGCTGGGTCTCCAGTAAGTAGTGGGTGTACAAAGCTGAATCAGGTTAGGTTTACATTTTTAAGGCTCTTAGAAGCAAAGCCAGTAACAATGTGACAGAAGATTTCAACTTAATTGTCACCTTCTCAGAGAGGCCTTCCCTGACCCTCCCCCACTAATACAAACAAAGTAATACCCCTGTATTAGTTCACCACTGCTGCTGTAACAAATGACCACGAATTTAGAGGTTTAAAACAACATACTTTTGTTATTCTACTGTTCCAGAGGTCAGAAGTCCAAACTGGGTCTTTCGGGGCTAAAACCAAGGTGTCAGCAGGACTGCATTCCTTCTGGAAGCTGTAGGGGAGAATCTGTTTCCTTGCCTTTTCCACCTTCTAGAGGCTACCCTCCTTCCACCATCCTCTCAGCCCCTTCTCCAACTTCAAAGTCAGCAAAGTTGGGTTGAGTCACTCTCACACTGCCGTCTCTCTGGTTCTCTCTCTTCTGCTTTCCTCTTCCATTTCCAAGGGCCCTTGTTATCAGGTCCACTGGATAATCTGGGATATAAGCATACCTCGTTTTTTTTTTTTTTTTGGCATCGCAGATATTGTAATCTTACAAATCAAAGATTTGTGGCAACCCAGGACTGAGCAAGTCTATCGGCACCATTGTTCCAACAGCATTTGCTCACTTCATATCTCTGCATCACATTTTGGTAATTCTCAAAATATTTCAAACTTTTTCATTATTATTATTTTTGTTATGGTGATCTGTGATTGGTGATCTTTGATTGTAATAATTTTGGGGCACCACGAACCATGCCCCATATAAGACAGCGAAAGTCATTGTTGAAATGACAAAAAAGCATTTAGAATACTACACAAACTTAATTGATAAAGCAGTGGCAGGGTTTGAGAAAATTGACTCCAATTTTGAAGGAAGTTCTACCATGGGTAAAACGCCATCAAACAGTATTGTATGCTACAGAGAAATTGTTCGTGAAAAAAGTCAATCGATATCACAAACTTTATTGTTGTCTTATTTTAAGAAGTTGCCACAGCCATCCCAACCTTCAGTAGCCACCACCCTGATCAGTCAGTAGCCATCAACATCAAGGCAAGAGCCCCCACCAACAGAGAGATCACGACTCACTGAAAGGTCAGATAATGTTTAGTATTTTTTAGCAATATAGTATTTTTAAATTAAGATATGTACTTTTTGTTAGACATAATGCCATTGCACACTTAATGAACTACAGTATAGTGTAAACATAACTTTTATATGCACTGGGAAACCAAAAAATTCATGGGACTCACTTTATTGCAGTGTTGGCTTTATTGTGGTGGTTTGGAATTGAACCTGCACTATCTCTAAGGTACACCTGTAATCTCCCAACTCAAGGTCAGCTGACTAGTGACCTACGATGACACTAACTACCTGGAATTAGACCAAACTTCACAAGTTAAGGCCACAGTCCTCCACAGACACCAGCCGCAAGTTCAGGAGTCCCCAGGCTGCCCTCAATTCTGACCAGCTGGCTACCAATTCAGGGGTTCTCACTACCCCCTTAGTTTCTATAATTTGCTGGAGTGGCTCAGAGAACTCACGAAAGCATGATATTTATGATTATAAAAGGATACAATTCAGAACCAGTCAAGGGGAGAGGTACAGAGGATGAGGTCTAGGGGCCCCAAACATGAAACTTCTGTGTCCTCTCCCCATGTTGTCAGGAGTGCCTTACCCTCCTACACATCAACGTGCAACAGCACAGAGTATTGCCAACCACGAAGCTCACTGGACCTTCAGTGTGCAGAGTTTTTGTTGAGGTTTCATTGTGTAGGCATGACTGACCAATGTGACTGAATCATTGGTCAAGGGGCTGAACTCGATGTCCAGCTCCCTTCTCCTCATCAGGCTGATATCACGTGGCTCAAAGTTCCAATTTTTCTAATCACATGGCTAGTCTTTCTGGCACGATCGGCCTCCATCCTGCCACCTCATTAGTATAAACTATCAGGTGTGGTCCAAGGGGCCACCATGAATAACAAATACAGTCCTATCACTCCAGAAATTCCAAAGATATAGAGGTTACCTCCCAGGAACCAGGGACAGAGGCCAGCCAAGTCTTTATTATACACAACCTTAATTCCATCTGCAACCTTAATTCCATCTGCAACCTTCCCTGGTGGCGCAGAATCTGCCTGCCAATGCAAGGGACACGGGTTCGAGACCTGGTCTGGGAAGATCCCACATGCCGTGGAGCAACTGGACCCGTGAGCCACAGCTACTGAGCCTGCGCATCTGGAACCTGTGCTCCACAACAAGAGAGGCCGCGATAGTGAGAGGCCTGCGCACCACAATGAAGAGTGGCCCCCGCTTGCTGCAACTTGAGAAAGCCCTCTCACAGAAACGAAGGCCCAGCACAGCCAAAAATAAATAAATAAATTTAAAAAAAGAAAAAGGAAAACATACTCGACTAGATCAGAATTTTGCCTTCTCCTCTCCTTCCTGCTTTGAATGTCAAATTACGTCAGCAGCCAGTCTACGACCATGAGGAGCAAGCTAAGAGTAATGGCCTAAGAAAAACTGGGCAGAACGATGGAGAGTTCCTCAGCTTATGAGGTCATCACTGAGCAATTGGACCAGTGTCAGCAGTCACCCACTTCTGCATATTAGTTGGATGTTCTGTTACTTTTAGTCAAACATAGTCCTAATTCATACACTCTCTAAGCCTCCATTTCCTCTACTATTAACTAGAGGGAATAATATTTGTCAATATTCATTACACTTGTGTCATGTACTAGGAATTCCTCCAGGTGCTGGTGGCAAAGCACTGAACAAGAGATAAGGTTCCTATTCTTTCTGCATTTACATTTTGGTGGGCAAGACAGATAATGAACCCATAAATAGGCAAGAATATATGTGAGAGTGAGAAGTGCTATGAGGAAAAGAAAATGAGGTAATGTGTCAGAGAGAGACTGGTGTGGACATGACATGGGACTATATGAGGAGGTGATACTTGAGCTGAGACCTGAATGTGAAGATAATGGCAGGACAGAGCATGGGAAACAGCATTCCAGGCAGAGGGAACAGCAAGGGCAAAGGGCAAAAACCTTGAGGCAGGGCCAAGCTTAGTGAGTGGGCAGACCAGGAAGAAGGCCAAGTGGCTAGTGAGTGAGGAAGGCAGAGAATGGAGGTGAGACCAGAGAGGTAGGTGGGGTCAGATGACATATGTCCCAGTAGGTAGAATGGATTTATTCTAAACACAGAAAGGAAGCCACTGGAGGGCTTTCAGAGGAGTGTGGGACAATGACTTGAGTATCTTGAACACCATAGGTGCTTAATAAATGTCTATAGCCTAGGGTAGACAGTGCATCCACTTGGTGGGATTCCTGTCCCTTCTCAGGCTCAACCAGCCCCTTCCCCTTACTGCCTGTCTCATGACCCCATCTCCTGAGCTGGACTCCCTCTGGCTGCCTTCTGAGGTTTCCAGGCCCTGTGTCATCCTCCCCCAGGGCCATTTGCTTCCTCCAGAGTGGGCAAGCATAATTACCGCTTTCCACAATGACATAAAAATCTAAGAGTCACGATCAATACAACATGCACCCACATCATCGTCTTTCATTGCAAATGATAAAAGCGTAAACAGCAGGGGTGGCAGCAGCTCGGGAGGATCCAGGGGGGGCAGGGGAGGCTGCCACCACCTCCCTACCCATCACTCCCATTCTGGGACACATTCTCCACTCTGGGGGATGAGTCCCCTCATTAAAGCCTATTGGAGGGCTTCCCTGGTGGTGCAGTGGTTGAGAGTCCTCCTGCCGATGCAGGGGACACGGCTTCGTGCGTGCCCCAGTCCGGGAAGATCCCACATGCCACGGAGCGGCTGGGCCCGTGAGCCATGACCGCTGAGCCTGCGCGTCCGGAGCCTGTGCTCCACAACGGGAGAAGCCACAACAGTGAGAGGCCCGCGTACCGCAAAAAAAAAAAAAAAAAAAAAAAAGCCCATTGGAGAAATGGTTTTCTCTCTCTTTTCCTTCCAGATGCAGCAACCCAAGCATCTTTAACCTGACTTGAGAAATCCAATTTGTCTTACCTTTCACTATTTTAAATGCTTTTTTCTTGCTTCCCTGAATCTTCTATGTTTCCCAAAATACAAAGCTAGGAGTGCTTTCCTGGAGGAAGAAGGACTTGCCTGAGTCTTGTTTGTCACAAACCCATGAATTGACCTCAATGGGGAGAGCGGCCCTCTGTGGCCGGCTTCTTTCACTCCAAATCCAACCTGCCACCCACAGCTTGTCTTGGAATGTGCACAGAAACCATTACATTCCCAGCTCTCACAGACTCCCAGCAACGACTTCTTCAAACTAGTTACTTAATGGACATCATCCGATTACGACTCAGCCTTGCCATACTCTCATTTGTGAAAGCCAGTCTGCTATACAATTCTAACCTCTGGCTAGAAACTGCTCCCAATTTCATGTTATCCATAAACTTGATGAACGATTAGCTTGCTTCTCTGCAGTCATTCATTTATTTATTCAACCAGCATTTAGTAAGCACCTACTGAATGCTGGGCACTGGATACAGAGTTAAAGGAGATAAAGGTACTGTCCTTGAGAGACCCCTATGCTGGTGGTGGAGCAGACGTGGAAATGGTTCATTCAGTATCCATGCTCACCTATGCAGGGGACTGAGAGCTGGCCTCCTCAGGGAAGGAGCAGCTTCAGCTGGTCTTTGAGATGCTGGAGGGGGATTTTGCCAGCTGGAGAAGAAATGGTGTTCCAGTTAGACCAGAATTTGCACAGGCAAGTAGTTTTGCGTGGTGATGGGAGAAGAAACTTATTGATATCTACAAGTGTGAGGGGTAATGAGCGTCAGGCCAGGATCCAACTAGGACCTGGATGCCTCTCTACCTCTTGGCTCTGCCCATTTCTGCTTCATCTGGAGGCTCCATGTGATAACAAGGTGGCTGCCAGCAGCCCAAGGGTTACAGCCTCCCAAGGTCAAATCCAGGGGAAAAAGACTACTCTTCTCTTAACAGACACAGTAAACCTCAAGAGTCTTACTGGGTCATATGCTCATCCCTGACCAATCAGGGTGGTTGGTGGAATATAGACACTCTGACTGGCCAGGCCTGAATCACATGGTTTCCAGACCCTGGCCTGGAGTCAGCTCTGTTTGAAGCCAGTGGGTTGAAAGAGGGGAGTAGGGATTCCTAAGGGAAAACTGGGTGCTGTTAGCACTGAAAACAGTGAACAGGTGCCTGGCTGCTGAGTCACAGATGGCCACTATGTGGCCACAATGTGGTTGTGGCTCTTTGTCCTCCCAGGTGGTGGAAAGGGGAGCCACATGGGTCCTATCTGCATAGTGGGTACAGGGACTCGCTCACCAGCCACTCTGGGGGTAGGGGGAGGGAGTCGGGCATCTGAACCCTTCTTGCTACCATGTTCTTCTAACCATTTGCAGGCTGGTTGAAAATGAACTGTCTGCTTTCCCAGATGCTTGATTTGAGCCAGCCAGCAAGTAATTTGCCCTTCTGTTCTTAGCCTCCCCGTTCTTCAAGCTCTTTTCCTGCCCTTCTCAAAAACTAACTCTCCAGCCATTCTGGAAAACCTGCGGGGCTGGCCACCGGCATCTTCTAGCTGGAATTTAGCGTCGGAGGGTCAGCCCCAGCCAGGGCCCACCCACTCTATCGGGTCGCCCGTTGGCACATACTGAGCGGTACCCACCCAGTCTGACCACTATAGGCTTCCATAGGACTTATGATGGAGTGGTGGGCTCTGCAGTGGGTGGTTCCCTGGGCTTGGAGACAGACAGGTCTAGGTTCTAGTCTGTAGGGACCAGGATTAGGTCCAGCTGTGAGTGACAGACACCACCCCAAATAGAAAAACGGTGCCAAAATGATAGAAATTTATTTCTCTCTCAAACAATCAAGAGCCTAGAATCTGGAAGAGGTTTCTCAAAGTCGGCATCAATCATTCTTTCTTGCTGCTCAGCCGTCTCTTTCCATGACTTCCACTTCATGATCCAAGATGGCTGCTTGGTTCCAGCCCCCAGGAGGAGAAAGGGACAAAGAAGTGCACGTCCTCCCTTACGAACACTCCCCAGAACTGCACACCATACCTGTGTGTACAGTGTTAGGGTCAGAATTTAGTCAGATGGGCAAAGATGGCAACAAGGGAGGTTGAGAAGAGAGTCTTGATACCAGGTAGCCATGGGCCCAGCTAAAGATCAGAGTGAGGGGACAATGGACATTGGAGGATAACTGGCAGCCTGTAGCTCGGACTCATTAAATGTGTTCATGATTTTAACCACCCACCCTGGGAGAGGGAAATTGTATTTCCTACGTTACAGATGATGAAGTTGAGTCAGAGAGAGACTGAAAGATTTGCCCAACATGTTTTCTGTTCTCTTTCTTTCCTTCCTTTGCTAACTTCCTTGCTCCTTGCTCTTGCCCTGGATCCGGAACATAGCTCTCAGTTCCTCTTGAGAGCTACTTTTCAAGGAGCAGGGTCTTTTCAGACTGATCCGTGGGTTTGGTCACTGGCAATCTGGGCCACCTGTGGGTCTGTGGTACCTCTCTCCAGCAGAGGCAAGCAGTGCAGCCCAAACCTGCAGACTTGTCACTGTACAAGGCTTACAAGTCTTCCCCTAACTGTACCCATTTGTTATTGATGCTGGTTTAGGCTCCAACAAACATGAGCTCTTGTCACTCTGAGCTCCTGAAAAACGTGCATCCCTTTCCTTTTGCATGGCCCGTCCATAAACTAGGACTAAGCTACATCCTTCAGCTCTCTCAAGGGTTTCTTGACGGGTATCAAGTGAAAAATAATGTGGGTAATGTGTTCTGAGAAATTCAGGGAAAGCTGCTGCCTGAGCCCTCATTGCCACTAAATGATAATTGCCTTGGGCCCTGAGAGGGGGCCTCCAGTCCCAGCAAGGGAGCCGTTCACATTGCCCATTCAGTCTGGGGTGGGAGTGGGGGTGGTGCTGTGGTCTGGAGTGATACCTACTCACTTAGGGAGCAGGAGGAAGTGGGGGTAGGGCTGGGAGGCCCCTGAAGATGCCCAAGCACAGAGATCCAGAATGTCCCCCTGCAGGTGGGTGGGCAGTAACGATTGGCACAATGAAGTGTCCAGGGGCAACAAGGATTCAGGCATTGGCCTTAAGCTAGAGGTCACCTCCAGCCTGGTGAAGGAATGGGGGAATGGCATACACAGGCCAGGGTCTGCTCCTAGGCAGAGAGAGGAGAGAGGCAGGTTTGCAAATGGATGATTCATCTGTAGAGAACACGGGGAGCTCCAGGAGCCAGCATCTCCTACCTTGGCGACTGAGATGGCCCCAGCTTTGCTTTCCCTGAGTTGGGATGCTTTTGACTTCAGGTAACCAATCCAACTTGGAATGGATTAGGCCCTTTCTTATCTCACATTGCAGGAGGTCTAGAGGAGGAGTGCCTCCAGGCATGGGAATCAGAGGTCCAGTGAAGTCATCAGGGAGCTCGGCTCTTTCCTTTCCTCTGCTTTGCCTTTGTTGTTATGTCAGCCCCAACCTCAGTCTGGCACCCCTCAGGGTCACAATATGGCTGCTGAAGCTCCAGGATTCACATCCAGATGCCATAATGCTTGGAGATAAAAGAGAGTATCTCTCCCTGTGATGATTAAAGTAATCTCTGACATTCCTTCACGTGTCATTGGCTGTAACTAAACCACACTCCCACCCCCGCTAAACAAATCAGGGGCATGGGACATGGAATAACCAAGAGTCAATCTGAACAATATCAGGTAAGAAGGAAATGGATGCTGGCGGATGACCAATGGTGTCTGCCTAATACACTTACCATTTTCGGATTAGGAGATGGTGATTGAGAAACCAGAGCACCAGCCTTGGGGGCTGGGCTTTGGCAGGACCTGACAGCAAGGTCTTGAAAAGAATGTCTTAGCTTTTGATCTGGGGAGAGACCCTGTGCCCTGGCAGATGGTTTCCTGGACTCCTCAGGTTTCTGGTTCTCCCAGCAGCCTCGGACGAAAACCTGGGGCAGGAGGAATTTGGAGAAGCTGGTGAGGGGACCTCTGCTCCCCTTTGGCGGGTTTGTGTTTTCTTTGGCAGTGAATTACTTAGGATGGATGATTCTAACTCAAATGGAGGCCCCCTCCTCCTCTCTCCTCCCTCCAGCTGGGACAGAACAGGTGGTAGAGGGAGCAGAGGGCTCCAGCCTGCGGCTTGCAGGGCCATTCATCACTGGGCATGTTTATACTCCACCTGGGACTGAACTGGGCCGAACAGGTGATGCACTGAGGGGGGGGGAGGTGATATGGAATTAACCCTTCTGGCACTGTCTCCAGAAGGGAGCCTGGCCTTGTGACAGAGAGAAGAGGTGCTGGGGTTTGACAGGGGGTGGCTCAAAATGTAGGGCACTCGTGCACCAAAGGAAACAGAATGAGGGAAAAAAATGCAGGAGGCATTTCAACTTTTCCTGTATTTGGAAGATTTGGAGATTAAGAAGATTAACCCAGATTATGGCTATAGGTGTTTTGCTGGGGATGGGGTGGGGTATAGAAGACGACCCTGATTTGTAACATTAGCTGATTGCTGTGGTGTAAATACTCTCACCAAGGCTGACTTCAAGCTACCAATTTTTTAGTAACCAGCTCACAAATCTTGTATATTTAACAATTGGATCCTAGGAGCCAGCCCCAGAATGCCCTGTGTATGAAGCTCTTCATGTACAGGATGGAATTTATTTATTCATTGTTCATTAGAAATCACGTGGCACCCTCTCTGTGTCCGGAGCCATGTTCCTGGAACACCAGGCAGACCCAGTGCCTGCTTCTGAGAGCACGCAGGTACAGGACAGGACCATCTCAGAGTGGGATGGAGTTGCCGTGATTGCAACATAACAGGGTGCTGTGGGGGGGACGTGGCCTCGAGGCCTCTGTATGTCCTCCCTCTGATGTCTAGACTGTGAGTCTAGGAAGGCGATCTGAATCCTCCTCTGCCCTGCCTGGGCATCTCCTCATGACCTTGGGTGGCTCAGTCCCTCTCTGCCTGGAGAGAACAAAGGAGGGTGAATGCTTGGCTTTTCTGGTTCCGTCATTCTGCAATTCTCTACTCTGTATCACACACTGCTCTTTTATCCCTTGCCTCCTCTCTCCCCGCCACCTAAGCCCTCAGCTTGGGCAGACCCTTCATGGCCATTGCCAAGACCCCAAGGCATTCCCCTGAGCCCTGCTCTGTCTTATTCCCAGTGGTCAGTGTGACAAAGGGGTTGAGGCATAGGTGCTGTGGCTCTCAAAGAGCCGTCGTGTGCTTCTCCTGGGCACTGACGGCTCCTGCGCCAGCTCTTCCCCAGCAGCAAACCCTCCCAGATTCCAGGAGCACGCAGGGTCGGCCTTAATGCCAAGGGAGGTATCGGAGCTCAAACTCCAGCCCTCACCAAACCCTGGTGTTTAATTAAGAAAAAGTGGCTTTGTGAGCCATAAAGGGCTCTGTAATCTCTTTAAGCACGAGGGTTTAGGTTATCCTGTGTGTCGGCTGATCTAACCACTTCCCAAGTTCCCACCTGGGGGAGCCCTCAGGGGCTTCCAGGGGCAGCGCCATCTGCCTGCCCTCAACGGGGCTTCTTTCTGCGGGGTGGACAGAGCGGGGGTGACACCTCTGCAGGTTGAGCTTCACAGCACAGACACGGCTTTCTGTTATCTTCTCTTGCACCTGAATCTTTAAATCATCTATGTCTCTTGGCGAGCCGGGGCTGTGGCGGGAAGCTGTTAATAATAGATACAAGTGACTGTCTGGTAACGAATTGCTGAAGACCGTAATTAGCATTTTAATTTAGGCATTTACTTCACACTCACCTCTGGAGACCCAGGTTTGGATCTGGAATTGGGGTCACCAAGTGAGGTTTGCGTGTGTCCTCCTACTAAGGCCCCACGGGTTGTTTGTCTTTGTCATGTGGGTCGCCATAGCCCAGGGCTGAGTGTGGCCTGAGGGGGGCACTGTCTGTCCAGGCTGCAGAGCGGCTCAGCGGGCAGAGCACCGATTTGGAGTGGGGAGGGAGGGGAGGGGAGAGGAGAGGAAGGGAGGGAGGGGAGGGGAGGAGAGGGGAGGCAGAAGAAGGGAGGGAGGGAGGGGAGGGGAGAGGCAGGGAGAGGAAAGGAGGGAGGGAGGGGAGGGGAGGGCAGAGGAAGGGAGGGAGGGAGGGGAGGGGAGGGGAGGGGAGGCGAGAGGAAGGGAGGGAGGGAGGGGAGGGGAGGGGAGACGAGAGGAAGGGAGGACAGGTGAAGACAGGAGAGGACAGGCCTGACTCTGGTAGCGGGTGGGCTGTGCAGCACCGGCAGGGAGGAGTTGGGTGGGGAATGGGGAAAGGACTGGGAGAGGAAGAGCATTGAACGTTTGGCGTGAGCAGAGAGAGGGCTTCAGGGAGTGGTTGAGTGGGGAGGGAGGCCGTGTGGATCCCCAGCTGTGCGTGTTCCAGGCCAGGGCTGTCGCTCTTTCCTTTCCACAAGCACTCATTTTTCTTGATTTTTCTTCAAGCCCCAGCAGCCTGTGTTGGCTGGAGTTTTAGGACTAAATGCCTTGACAGGCTTGCCGTTTTTCTTTCTCTCGTTCACAAAACAAGATTTTAAAATGACAACAATAACAAAGAAAGTTCTCTCTTCCCTCAGTGGCTAAGGGCTGGGGACAATGTGTTGGGGTCCAGAAAGACACGCGCTCAAGCTGTGAGTGTGTAAGGAGTTGAAACACACCTCACAGCTCCTTTCCCAGATGCCCCTACCCCCACCCACCTTGGTGGGAGAGCAGGCAGTATAGGCGGCTCCCTCTGAGACAAATCCCATTTATCTAGCCCTGCCTCACAGCCCTGGCATTCAGGGCTGCTTGAAGATAGCCACACATTGAAAAATGACCTACATTTTTCCCTCCATGTAAAAGCATCTTTGATGTATGAGACAGTAGCTCCAGATTCCCAGGGCTTTGGGGCCGGTCAGAGACTTGAGGCTGCATCAAGGAAGTGAGCAGGTCTGGATGAGGAGGGCAATTTGGGGGGCACTGGAGGCCCACGATGGGTGCAGCAAGGTACCGGGGGACTGAGGGGCTCTTAATGGTCCAAGCAGAGCTGACCAAATCCCATGATGCTCTTAGGCCCAGTGTTTCATGCTTGTGCCATAGGGGGCTGACAGCAGCTAGGAACCTCAGTTTCCTGTCTCTTCTCTGATATCATCTCTATCACTTAGGAATCTTTAGGTTGCAAATGATAGAAGATAAAACTTGAACTGTCTTAAACAAAAAAGGGAATGTATTTGCTCCTGTAAGTGAAAAGTCAAGTGGTAGGTCGGGTTTCAGGTAATGCTTGATCCAACTGAATTATATCGCCCTAAAATCTAATTTCTTCCTGGCTCTCTGCTCTTCTCCACAGCTTCATTCTAAGGCTGGGTCCCCTCAGGATCACAAGTTGGTTGCCAGAAACTTGTTTGACTCCATGTTTCTTTGTTCTTTCCAGTGAGAAAAGGAGGTACTTTCTGGATTCTTTTCTGGAATTCAGCATCTCTCATTGGCCTGAATTAGGTCACATGACTATCTTTGACTCAACGACTGTGGCTATGTGATGAGCTGTCAGATTGTCTGAAGCCAGTCCAGGCCCACCTCTAGAGCTGGTAGTGGGGTCAGTCTTGCTTTAACCACAAACAAGTCTGCTCCAAAGGGGGTGGGATGAATCCTCCCTAAGGAAAATGATCTTGAAGGCAGTGACGGATGTAAGCCCACTCCATCCTATTTGTAACCACCCGCTCCCTGGAATGCAATTGTACAGCCACACCCTCTGCCATGTGGCTTATTATTATTATTATTTTGCTGTTTATTTAACATAAAGGCTGAGACTTTCAGGTGCTATGTGACTTAGCAGTGGCTCCTACTCGGTGGGCTGAAGACACTCCCCAATGCCATTGATGTTGGGCTTGGCCATGTGACTCACTTTGGCCGGTGGAATGTTAGGGGATATGACGTGAGCAGAGGCTTTAAATCTGTTTGTGTGGTTTAGATTGGCCTCTCGCACTTCTTCCAGCCACCATGAGAAGAACGTGCCCTGGGTAGCCACTGGTCTCAGAATTTAAGACATGTGGAACTGAGCTGAACCCAAACTGTGGCCTAAAACAGAGCCAATCAGCTCACCCTCAGACTACGGACAAGAAAAACTGATGTTTGTGGATTTAAGTGACTGAGATTTTAGGGTTGTTTGTTACACAGCATTATCACAGCAATAGCTGACTAATGCCAATACAAAGAGGATGCTAGATTAGTTAGAGCTTTGACATTCTGGATGTGCAGGGTGAGGGTTGCAATTTCAGAGAGGAAATAGGATGATTTCCCCCCAAAAGCCACTTTTGCTCTCTGGAATCTAGAAGGATGTCTGACCTCCCCTCTATCAGGATGTCTCATGCCCTTGCTTGCCAGGGGGCCTGGGAGAAAGAGGTTTCTTTTTTGAGGAAAAGATGCCAGAATATGACCTAAAAGAACAATGAGACCCCACCCCAGCCCTGAGCTCTGCTGCCTGTTCCCTGGTGATGGGTGAAGGCAGAACCAGGAGACAGAGGGTGAAACAGCCAGGGAGACTCCCTAGGAGCAAGTCCTCACAGCAAGTGTGGAACAACCACTTGTCTGGGCTGGTTTTGGCCCTAACATAGCTGCATGGCTCTAAGCCTACGGGTGCAGTTGGCACATTCCTAGAAAACAGCGTTTAGATTAAAGTTTTATAGTTTAATCTCTGTTGGAAATGCCTTTAAGAGAATCCAGTTGGAGGGTGAGGAAGCTTCACAACATAAGTATTGACTCTAATGTATCTGATTTCCTAACAGTGGGCTAACCTACGCCACAGCAGTCACGTTCACTGTGACAGGTTAGGAAGCACTGTCACATCCAGCCTCAATGAGTTTGAGTCGGGGGAGGATAGTTACTCCATGGATCTGACAAGGAAAGCCAGGCTCAGAGAAGGTAAGAGAAGGTAAGTAAGCAGTGATGGGTGCCGTCCTCCTCCAGGCTCTGGTCCCCTGGCACCTTGCAGCCCACCAGGGACATCTATTGTGGTCAGGCTGTCCGGCATCTTTGGTGTCCTCCCAAGCCCCGAGTCATGGTGAGCTTTGAAGAAAGGGGTCATTGCCTTGCCTTGAGTCTTGGGATTGACCAAGATGGTACAGGTAGCAGTAGCCCCTCCTGGAGTCCAGTGTGGCCAGACTGGAGGATCTTCTCTGGCCCTGTGGGTCAGGTCCAGGCCTTCACTGAAGTTGGAAAGTGAACCTGCACTCTGAACAAGAGTGCAGATCCAAACTCTCCCACTAGGATGAATGACTTACCACTACAATCCTTAGTTTCCCAGTCTGAAATAACAGAAATATTCACTGAACAAAATGCCTGGCCCACAGTAACCATTCAACAAGTAGGAGTTACTACATTTGTTTGTGTTCAGAATTGCCAAGATGACAGTGTGCTTAAAACCTTGAATTCTGGATTCGGACTCCCTGGGTTAAAATCCTGGAACTTCCTCTTACTAGGGAGGAATTTCCAAAAATTTCATGTAACCTTTCTGAGCCTTAATTTTTTCATCTGTGAAATAGAGATCAGAAAAACAATTCCCTGTTGGGTTGTGTAAGGATTCGGTCTGTTAATTCACGGGTCTCATGTCTTGTCTCCATCTAAGTCCTGTGTCCAACGTGCGTACAGTAAGTGCTCCATGCATGCGTATTGTCATACGTCATCTATGACTTCTGCGACCATCACCCTGTTGGCACAGATGCCTGGGATGACCTCGGCATGACCCTTGGCCGCCTTCTGCTCTTCACTTCCCTCTCATGCCTCCTGGGTGAGTGCTCTAGCCACCCAGATGGAAGCAGGCTGGGGAGGGATGAAGTCGGCAGTGGAGGGACAGAAAAGTAGTCACAAGATAGCTGAGGGCAGTTGGGGGTGACCCAAAGTCCTTCCTTGCCCACGGCAAGGGCTCCGTAGCTGCTGGTCAATACTTCATCAACTCCTCAATCACTTCATATCTCCACATCTCTAACTTTAAGGGGAGTCTTTGCTGCACAGCTAGGTGTTCCCATGGCAACCTCCTGGCGACACAAAACAGCTATTCCTCCCAGAATGGGCAGCCTTCTTCCCTGTCTCCTGGAGAAGCCACAGCAGTTATGCCCCACTGAGCCCTCAGCACCCTGGACAGAAGACCACAGTCCTGCCAGCAGCCCCTTTCCTAATTCACCTAGTCCTAGGGCTGCCTCCAGAAGATGCAGCTGGACAACAGTTTTGACATACAGTCATCCCTCAGGAGCCGTGGGGGTTGCCCGTGGATACCAAAATCTGCAGAGCTCAAGTTCCTTATGTAAAGTGGCACAGTACAGTCGGCCCTCTCTATCCCGGCTTCCACATCCGTGGATTCAACCTATCGAATTGTAGTTGGTTGAATCCGCAGATGCGGAACCTGTGGGTACAGAGAGCCGACTGTATATATATTGAGTGCCTATGATGTCCAGTAATGCACCAAGTGCTGGCTGGGGACCCAGCAATGGAGAAGATAGACAGAGTCCTGGCCTCAGGGACTAGAATTCTGGTTGTCATCTATTCAAGAAAAAGGAAAAGGAACAAGACAACTTCAGCCAGTGCTGAGTGCTATGAAGGGAATGAAACAGGGCCATATGGCAGAGGAGACTGAGGAGGGGATCGGGGAAGCCCCCTCAGGAGATGCTGTCTTCGTTGAGCCCTGAATGCAGAGGGGAACCCAGCAACCACAAGACACTGGGGGGAGTGCGTCCAGGCAGAGGAGGCAGTGAGTGCAAAGGTCCTGAGGCAGGAGTGAGCTCGAGTGTTTGAAGAACAGGTAGAGGCTGAAGGGGCTGGAGTGCAGTGGGCAAGCTGGGCAGGGGGCTCTCTCAAGGATGGCTTTGTGAGCTGGGGTCAGGATTTGGGATTTTATTTTCTGTAATGGGCAGCCATTTGGGGGGTTTTAAGCAGGGTAGAGACAGGATCTGATATGAGTTTATTTATTTATTTATTTATGGCTGCATTGGGTCTTCGTTTCTGTGCGCAGTCTTTTCTCTACTTGCGACAAGCAGGGGCTACTCTTCGTTGTGGTGCGTGGGCTTCTCATTGCGGTGGCTTCTCTTGTGGATCACGGGCTCTAGGTGCGCGGGCTTCAGTAGTTGTGGCACACGGGCTCAGTAGTTGTGGCTTGCGGGCTCTAGAGTGCAGGCTCAGTAGTTGTGGCGAACGGGCTTAGCTGCTCCGCGGCATGTGGAATCTTCCCTGACCAGGGCTCGAACCCGTATCCCCTGCATTGGCAGGCGGATTCTTAATCACTGCGCCACCAGAGGAGTCCCCTGATTCGAGTTTATAAAGATATTTTGGATTGCTTTGGACTCCTTACCGTCCAGAGTTCCCCTGCCTGGTAAGCCCCACAGTTACTAAGTAAACTGTGAGTTTGGCTGAGAAATATAATTACAGCTTCCCAGAGCTGGTCTTTCTCTTACCCCTGTAGGCCTCAGACTGTCTTCCCAGGTACCTGGGGGTCTTCTCCTCACCCGGTATCACCACTGTTGCCACCACCCTCCTCTCCACGCCTTTGATATTTCTGGTTGCTGATAGCAAAGCCTTCACCCCCAAGTCCAGTCAATCATATTCCACCCCACTCCCAAAACCATTGAGACTTATCCCTGATGAATGGGCAGCCTCAGACCCAAGAATCCTTCAGCCAGTCCAGGCCCGAGCGCTCAATCTCTCATAACTCTGTGTTAAGGATGCAAAGTGACACTTGAGACAGCTGGATAAAGGATGAAACAAGGGGCCTGATAAGTGGGACGGGTAGCTGTCCTTGCCCACACTGGGCTGGGGGAAGGGCAGAAGAGGGCCCAGCATCAGTTATTACCTTTCCCAGAGAGTCTGGGTCTCAGGCTCACTCCGGCCCACATGGAAGACAGGCTCCCACTGCCCCCTGCCCCCTTCAGGAATCTCAGTTTCAAGGTCCCAGAGAGACCCCTGCTTCTGGTGGTCTGAGAAATTGAGAGAAACAAGATACTTTCCTGGGGGCTACAAGGTGCAGATGGAGAGGATGGAGCACTCGATGCTAGCATAGGTCTCTGGGAGGTAGGATGACAAGAAATGGGAGTCCCACCTTGAGTCCCATTGAAGGCAGAAAGGATTCTTTTTACTCATGACGGAAAACTGAACCAAACTGGCTTAAGTCCAAAGGACTTCGCTGGCTCATGTAACTGAATAGTTCAGGGGTAGTTCCTTCTTCAGGTGTGTCTTGATCCAGGACTCCAACAGCATCACCAGTCCTTCCATGTTTTGGATCAGCCTTGGAACAGGCTCCATTCTCAGCAGTCTCTCTCCTCATGGTTGCAAGATGGTTAACAGAAGCTTCCAAGGCCACCTGCTTCCTTATTCATGTCTGGTGGGAAAGAGTCCCAGAACTGAATCTCATTGGCCCTGATCATGTTGACATGGGTCATGTGCTCCTTTATTAATTAACCTGTCATTGTGCAATGGGAAATGCTGGTGGGCTAAGCTAACCTGGGCTCACCCCTGAACCTGAACGTGGGGTCAATTCTAGCTGAATGCATGGCTGGGAAATTTGGGATTTTCTGAGGAAGGGGGAGGGGATGAAATGGACCCTGGAGAAACAACAAACACATGCCACGGCACCACTCAATCTCATTTCTTATTATTCCTCATTATGTATCCTCGTGTCTCCCTAATTATTGATCCAAAACCATTCATGGAAGCTCCATCTCTATCTCTCCATATAAAACCCTCTGTATCAGTCAGCACTCTGGTCGCAAGTGACAGAAACCCAATTAAAATTGGCATGAACCAAAAGGGAATTGTCTCACATAATTATAAAGTACAGAGATAGTGCTGATGGCCCTAGACCCGGGAGGTTCCAGGGACTCTGTCATTGGTATTTGTTCTCTCTCCTTCTCTCAGCTCTGCTCTCCTCTACGTGACTCTTTCTGAGGAGGCCCTCCCAGGTGTTTGTTGCAGGATAGCAGCAGCAGTCCAGGTCCTCATTCCCCTGGTTTGCGGGTGTTCCGCTGAAGTCTCAGGACTATTCTCATTGGTCCATTCCTGACCAATCACTGAGGTGGGGCGGGGCTGGCACTAGTCGGCTGGTCCCGCCAGGTCCCGCGCGCTCCCTGCAGCTGGGGGAGGGGAGGCCCACCTGAGCCGCAGGTGCTGATGGAAAGTCAGAATGCTGTTTCCAAAAGAGAAGGCCTGGAAGCTGGGCAGACAAGGCAACAACCCGCAGCGACCCTGCAGTGACTTTGCCAGCGCTGCGTAACTTTGCATTGTTTTCCAGAAATACCTCCCCCTCCGCATGTAGAACTCCAGGATAGAAATCACATCCTCCCTTCTGTGGTGGTAGGTGCTTAATAAACCCTGCAGAACAAACACAGAGTGCAGCTTGAAATTTGATATTGCAATCACAGCTACTGTGGCTGGAACAGCTACCCTACGCCAGTGCTTCACAAATATCATTTTCAGGAATTCTATACATTTAAACAACAAGATAGGGGTGAGGAAATGGAGGCCCAGAGATGTGAAGCAACTTTCCCAGGCCACACAGCTGGTAAGGGACAGAGCTGGGATCCTTGCCCCTGTTCTGGCTTTACCTCTCTCCTTGCACTCTTCCCCAGCAGCTCCCCCACCACTGAAAACGTGAGCTCTAGAGGCCTGCAAATATCAGGCTGATTCACTTTGGTTTGGTCTCTTTTCTCACCAGCTTCCCTTAGCGTATGGAGTAAACCCCACTTGGCACTTGGGCTTGTTCTGGGGAAGAGGGACAGGGTCTGTGCCACCTCCTCTGTCGTGTACCCCCCGCCCTCCAGTACTATGAAGAGGGCCTGGTTTCCTTACTGTCACAGTCTTTGCACTTGCTGTTCCCTCTGCCTGGAACACTCTTCCTGCAAGTCTCTCAGCTTCTCTGAGAGGCCTTCCTTAAGTAGCTCCCACCATAAACATCACTGTGTTACAGCAGTACTCACAAGCTGAAATGTTCCTATTTATTCACTTGCTTATTATTATCTCATCTCATTAAAATGGTAAGTTCCATGGGAGTAAGTACCTTGTCCATCTTGTTCTGGTATGTGCGATCCTCAGGGCCTAGAACAGTCTCCAGCACATAGTAGGTGCTCAGGAAATACTTTGACAATGGAAAGAGTAAATGACTGGCCTCACAGAGTTCCCAATGTGCTATTCCGATTCGATTTCTGAGTTCACCAAGCCCTTCTCCTATGTGTCCCGCCTTCTGGGCTGGGACCTCTGCTTGGCGATCTGGCTTGTCTGCTGCCCACCAGCCTGCAAGCTGAGCTGCTAGAATACCAACCAGGCAGGAGGCTTTTTCTTTGCAAGTGGTGCTGACCTGCATGCTGTGGGAGGGCTTGTGTACTGACTTGCAGGAGAAATGCCCCAGTGGGTCCCCAAGAGCTCATTTGTGTGTCCCTTCCTGGGTTTCACATGGCCGATGTGGCCTGAGAGGTAGCCTCTGATGGGATTGGTGATAGCCACACACTGTGCTGCTCTCCACATGGTCTCTGCAGCAGGATGGGGTGGGATGGGGATGGGTGCTTGGCACCTTCATCTCCAGCATCCTGATGTCTTGACCTGCGGCTCTGGGGACTCTCAAAGGGAGAAAATGAAGGCACCTCAATGTCTCCTTAGTTACTCCTCGGCCCCTGCCCATGTCCCTACTCCTGCCATCATGGATTCTCTTGGGCTCTCCCAGCCTTTCCTTCAGATATTACCACTTTGTCACCTCCACACTCATTTCCTTATTTTTGGGAATAGCAGACTCTCTCCTCCACCCCTCTCTGCCATCCTAGACTGGAGGAGAGAAATGACCAGGCAAGTCATCTAGACACAGGATCAAACCTGAAGACTCCAGAGAGGTGGGCCATTCCCTGCCCTTTCGCCAGAAAAGAGTCAGAAGGTGAATCCAGAGCAGTTACATCACACCAGGTGAGGCCAGGAGAAAGGTGAGAGGATGGCGCAGAATCCGTTTTAGGAAGTCCCTTGAAGCCACTGCCTGTTGCCCCCACGTGTCACATCCGGTACCCTGAGCTCTAGCTCATTGGCTTCATCGCTCTGCTCTCCCTCACCCAGGCTCACAGCTTCTCATCATTCAGCTCTCAGCTCACGCTCCACTCAAGCGCACATCAGAGTCACAGGAAGGCTGTTGAGCTCACAACACTGGACGGCCCCCAAGAGGTCCAGATCCAGGAGGTCTGGGTGAGACACAGGAATTTGCATTTCTAGCAAGTTCCCAGGGATGCAGAAGCTCCTGATCCAGACAGTTTTTGACTCAGTGAGGCCTGTTTTGACCCTTCCTGTTAAAGTCTCCTGCTGCCCCCCTCCCTGTCTTTCTCCATGACAACCCTCTGCTAAGCTTTCTTTCTTTTTTTTTTCCATAGCAGTTATCTGTAATTTTCTTCAGGGTTTTGTTTGTTTGCTTGTTGTGCATCTCCACTGCAGCAGACTAAATTCCATAAAGTCAGGAACCTATTGTCTTCCATCTCCTGAGTATCTGCAGCACTGAGCGTAGTGCCTGGCACATAGTAGGAGCTCGAGCAATATGTGTTGGGTAAATGAATAGTGAGCTTTCTGTGCTCTCAACGGCTCCCCTTGTCCTTAGGAGAAATGTCTCAGGAAATCTGCCTGAATTCAGAACGACTGTGGAGCAGCTTCAGTGATAAAAATGCCAGAGTTGAGTGAACGTTTCCTGCCCTCAGGCACATGCCCCACTAATGAGCCAAAGGAGGCTATTTTCAAGCAGCCAAATGTTGCTTTTTCACCAGTCAGTCTATAATTCTGACACCTCCTTAGACAACATGGAAGATGTAGGCCAAATTATTATTATTGTTGTTGTTGTTATCTAATATTTATTATACACATTGTGTAGTATGAGCCTTTTCACTCCTGGTTTCTAATCAGTTTCCTGTTCCCTGAAGATAGTCTTGTGAGCAGCCTGTAAAATCCCACGGAGAGCTGGAGGCTTCCAGCACATCTGTTGGGAGACTGAGAGTCAAGGTGGTTTCCAGGCCGCAGCTGAGCTGCGGAGAGCCCTTGAGGCCCCGGAATGGCACGGAGGCTGAGAGCACCCATGGGTTGTTTTAAAAGCTCTCATCAAATTGTGGCGTGTGGAGGGATGGAACTTTAAAAGCATTTCTTAAGTAAATGATTTCCAACTCTCACTGCTTTACAAATGCCTCTGCCCTAATGTCTTCTTTAAAACACAACAGCAAATCCCACACAGTGACTGTCGACAGAGGCAGAACCACAAACTATGCTGGAAGCAAGGGGATCTGTGTGTGCCCTTCCAGCTGGGAATGGCAGAGTTGGGGAGGATTGAGGTGTGAGGGTACAGAGCAGGAAACTGGCAGGGCGCCACACCCTCTCACCCTGCAGTCAGCCCCCCTTCCCCTCCCCCATCCAGGAGAGATGGGGAATGGCCTGCAATCTGGGGGAGCTTCTGCAGGAAAGACACATTTTCTGCCTAAAGGGAGGTGGTTGGGTGGTGATGAGCATTCCTGTTCATCTGGAGGAATGATTTAGCACCAGGAGGAACCTGGGGAAACACCTTCTGAATAGGGAGAGCAGGCAGATCATCTCCCACCCCCACAGGCACCAGCTCCGAGAACCCTTCTACTGCATGCGATTTTGGATCCCGTCTACACAGGGAGGGAGTGAGAACATTGGTCGCTGCCTCCTTTGGAAGGAAGACAGGGAGGCAGGTACCAGCCCAGTGTCAAGAGCCAAAGAAGGGAGGGAAGCACAAAGCACAGATTCTCCCCACCCCCCGACAATGGGCTGGTGTGAGGTGGGCAGGGTAGATGGGTTAACGCAGCTTGTGGGTCACGCCCAGCCAACTAGCCAGCAGGACACTCAGCTCTGGGCCTATCTCCCTCTACTGCAGGGACTAAATGGGACAGTGGGCAGGCAATGCAGCACACGTCTGTTCATCCGTTCAACAAATATGTATGAAGCACCTACTATGTGCCAGGTGTCACTTGGGTACTGGGGGTCTGGTGGACACGTCCACCATGGTCCCTGCTCACTTTCCAGTGGGGAAGGAGGAAGGCAGCAGCCAGGTAAGCAAATATTGTACATGAACAAGATAGCATCAGGTAACTGCAGTCTAGAATATAAAACAGAGAGAAGTGCTGGAGAACGCCCCAGGCAGCAGAGGGAGGTGACACTTCAGCTGTGACCTGAGAGATGAGGAGAATCTGGGGAAAGAGCATGCCCCAGAGGGAACAGCAGGGGCAAAGGCCCCCAGGTGGGAACCAGTGTAAAACATTGGTGGGGGAGGGGAAGGATGGAAAGAAGGGAAATGACTGAAGCGGAGGGAGAACAGGTGTGAGGGAGAGGATTGGGCCGTGGAAAGGGGTTTGCATTTCATTCTAAGTGTAATGGGAAGTCACTTGAGAGCTTCAAATGGGGAATTCCTTGTTCTGATTTACATCATTAAAAACCACCCAGGATCACTTTGTTATAAAGCACAAACTAACACACCATTGTAAAGCAATTATACTCCAATAAATATGTTAAAAAAAAAAACCACCCAGGATGCTTTTGGGAATGGAGAGAATGGGTAGGAAGTGATGGAAAACTCTGAAGGTTATAGAGAGAGAGGAGGGGCCTGGGTGGGGAGGCGTGGCCATGGGCAGGTCTGGGATAGGTCTGGGGGAGGAGCCAGCAGCATCTGCTGAGACTTTGCATGTGGCAGGGGGTTAAGGAGAAGGACATCTCGATCTGGAACCTGAGCCAGTCCTGGAGGCCGGGAGATACGTGGGAGGGAAGGCAGGGAACTCTGCTGAACTCCTGATTCAGGGGAGGAGCCCCTTTAATAAGCCAACCCCCAGGTGATGCTGATGTAGCTCTTCGCTCTCAAATTCCAACTCCAGAGGCTGAATTCCTTGTGTATAAAAAATATAGCCTGGGGCTTCCCTGGTGGCGCAGTGGTTGAGAGTCCCCCTGCCGGGTTCGTGTCCCGGTCCGGGAAGATTCCACATGCCGCGGAGCGGCTGGGCCCGTGAGCCATGGCCGCTGAGCCTGCGCGTCCGGAGCCTGTGCTCCGCAATGGGAGAGGCCACAACAGTGAGAGGCCCGCGTACCGCAAAAAAAAAAAAAAAAAAAAAAAAAAAATAGCCTGGGGCTCCGGTTGCCAAGTAAGGGATCAGGATACAAAAGTTTAAACAGAAAACCACTTGTCAATTCACTCATTACTACTCTCTCCCCATGAAGCCATAGACCCCCAGAGTTCCCTCCCTCAGCAAGAATGTGGGTGCCCTTTCTGAGCAGCCCTTCTCTTCCCAAAGGCCCCTTCTCTTCTTACATTCCAAGATTCAGAAGGTAGTAGGAATCTTTGAGGTGCCTGCTGCCTGAGTGTGAATGGAGGACACAGGCAGGCAAGAGATCAACACCACCAAACTATCGATGATTCAAGGGTCCCGTACAAGGCCTCAACTCTATCTACAAGTGACTCTCAGGAATCAAGGTGAGCTGAAAGATGGCAGCCTACCCTCTCAAGGGTTCATCTTCTCACATAAAATAGCCAGGAGTTTGGCAGTCTAAGGCTGATAAGACCACTTGAGGTCATCAGGGACCCAGTTTCCTTCTATTTGTCTGTTGTCCCTTCCTAGCAAAGGCCATCACAAGGTCCAAAATAGCTGCTGGACTTCCAGTCATCATGTCGGGCTGGGAGGAGAAAAATGGAGGAACATCTCATCGGCCAGAATTTAGTACATTGACCGCACCTAATTGCAAGGGAGCCTGGGAAATGTAATTTACTATTATTATTTTTTTAAAGCTGAGCCTTTTGCCCCGGACTCTGTAGTAAGACTGAAGGGGGAATGGATGTTGGGGCGGTTAGCCACTTCTGTCCAAGGACGTTAGTAGTGACCCCATGTAAGTAAGGTCAAGGCATCCTCCTGCATTCACCTGTAGCCCCTTCACCCCTATGGATCCAGTCCCACTCCTCCCACCTCTTAACTCATCTCCTACTGCAATCCTCTTCCCTCTCTACTCAGGTCTTCAACACGTCAAGTTCATTCCCACCTCAGGGCCTTTGCACTTGCTGTTCCCCCCATGCCTGTAAGTCTTTTCCTGAAGGTCCCTGCATAGCCAGCTCACCTCATCATGCAGGTCAAACGTCTCCTCCTCAGAGAGACCTGCCCCGACCTCCCCCGACAACCATTCTCAACACCATTAACCTGGTTTTTATTTTTTCCAAAGCACTTAGTATGATCTGAACTTATATGTTTTTTGTTTATGCTCCACATGAAGAGGGAAACTTGCTTTTGCCCACTGCCCTGGGCACTGCCTGTTCATATGCAGATGTATATGCAGATAGAGGAGAATCCTTAAATTTGTGTTTTCTTCTGCTCAGTGGCCTATGGGGTCAGATGTAAGAAGGCTCTTGCCAAGAGGCCCAGCTTTAGTGTAGCAATTTATGTTAGGAATGCCCTTCATCACCTCCTCGTTCCGTGTCAGCCCCCACACGAGCCTCCTTATAGAAGGGGTGGCTCCTCTGACTTTCACCGTGCCTGCCTGATCATTTTGGAGGGAAGTGTGACTATAGCTATGGAGCCTTGCCTGTGCTTGGCCACCAATGCTCAAACTGACTCCAGTCTATGCCTGGAACTCAACTGATACCCTGATCCCTTGTCACCATTGCCCTCTGGATTTCTTTTGCCCTCTCTCTGGGTTGGGTCTCCTGACCCCCGAGTCTCTGGTCATTTCTTTTCCTGGTTTCCTCTCTTGCTGTGTAGCACAAGCTCCAGTGACTTCCTAAGAAAGAGTGGAAGAGAGTTCCATTTTTTGAGATCTTGCGGGCCTGCAGGTGTGTTTTTCTCTCCTCTCATTTGATAAATAGCTTACTTGAATAGTATAGACTCTCGCTTGGAATAATTTTCCTTCAGAATTTTGAAAGCATGACTCCATGTTTGCTAGTTTCTCTGGAAACTTGTAGACTCTGCTTTTTTTGTCCCTAGGCTTCTGAACTTTTGCAACAACGTGCTTTGGTGTGGCTCTGCTTTCATCCACCGTGGTGCACAGTTGTGGAGGCTTTCAGTACCCAAACACATGTCCTTCATTCCTGAGAAACTTTCTTGAATTATTTCATTAAATTTCTTTCTTTTCATGTTTCTCTTTATTTATATCCTATTACTCAGATGTGGAATCTCTTGAATTGGTCTTTCAGTGCTTGTACCTTTCCTCTCTTATTTTCCATCTCTGTCATTTTGCTCTGTTTCTGGGAGGTTTCCCCACATCTGCCTCTCTAATCCATCTCTTCTTTTTTTTTTTTTTTTCTTTTTTTAGAAAAATCACTTCTTTCTGCTTTTAATTTCCAAGAACTCTGTTTTAATTCTCCATTCTCTGAATGTTCCTTTTATTAGAGCTTCATAGATGTAGTATCTTCTCTTAGGTCCCTGGAATTATTAATAATAATCTTTTAAGGTTTTCTTCATCTAACATGGCCTCTGTTTCTGTACATTATTTTTTCTATTTGTTTGCTTTGTTCCCTCTACTCCCTGATGGAGGTGTCCCTCAGATGTCTGGTGACCTTTGGTTCACCAGATCATGATTAAGTACCAAAATGCTGATTGGAAGCTTCAAGATCTTGATGTGCCACTGGTGGGGGAATCCACCAGTGTCAGTACGTTGAGGTCTTTGACTGGGGGCTGGTCAGATTCCCTAGAGAAACTCTCTCAGTCTCCTGCCTGGAGAAGAGTTCTGGCCTGATGGCTTCTGGAGCTGCATAGGGGAAGGGAGCTGGGTGGGGGTCGCAGCATTCTGTACCCCATTTTCAGTATAGTATCTAAGCTCTTAGCTGTGCCTTGCCTCCTCCAGTCCAGAGAATAAACTTGAGCTTTTGCTGGGGGGACGAGAGGTGGTTACCCAACAGCTTGGACTGAGTTGAGGATCCAGATTTCCCACAGGTTTGCAAAAGCTTTTGCTTTGCTCGTTCTTGTTTTAACTCTCACTCATCCCCATATCCTCGGGCTGCACATTCCCAAGGCTTTGAAGGCTCTATGGTGAAAACAGACTTGAGTGTCCTCTAGAGAATCAAACAGCCTACTATTCTGTCTAGCTGGGACCTCTTGGTCAGGTATTACTTCTCCCTGTTTCCAGCTTCCACAATCGTGTTGCCGTCATCTCCCCAGTTATCCTTCCTATGAAGTTGATGTATTTAAAAAAATCACCTGCTGTAATTTTAGTGGGGGCTGGAAAGGAACGCAATTAATATGAGTGTTCGGTCTCCCATCTTGTCTCCTTGTCTTACAAATGAGGGGATTTGGGTGAGAGTTCGAGGCTTCCTATGGAGATGAACAGTAGCTGCATGTCTGAACCTCATCCTGTGTTTACAGAGATCCTAACTTTATGAGCCTAACCTCGCATTGTGGAGACTGAAAACGCCAGATACACACTTTCCTGTCATCCCTGGCAGGTAGGCTGTGAGTCCGTGCCCAAAGCCAGCCAATAAGATGCTTCTCACTGGAGACCTGGGTCAGGAGGTAAAAGGTAAAAGGAAGCAGGGTGGCAGGAGAAACTTCTGGATGGGGGAGCAGCAGGGGCTGTGCTGTGTCCCGTACCAGCTGTGGTGGCCATGGTCAGGGTGCTGGCAGCATTGTCATCACTGGCCAGGGTCTTGGTAGGCTTTGATCCATGATCCGCAAAGAACCCTGAGTGATACACACAGTTGTCTATTGGTAGGCTTGGGGTCAGGGCAGATGTGTCTAACGTGACACTGTCCTCCCCATGCTGTTACGTCCTAATCAGCCCTTAGAAGCTGCATCTGGAGCCTCCCCAAAAGGGGCCTTTCCCACCTGAAGTTTTTTACAGCCTCTGTCCTGCTCTGCTTCTCCAAACTTCTCCTCCCCTTTCCCAATCCTTGACCTTTGACCTCCTGTCCCCTATCCAAAGGCAGGCCCCACTCTGTGGCTGTCAGCAATCTTCTCAACTGAAATCAGTCTGACTGCGTATCTTCATCTGCTCTGGCCATGTTTTCTCCTCCTCTGTTTTAGCCAGGTCCTTGCTCCCTGACACCCATAGAGAAGTGCCCCAGCTCTGAGCATCATTATTTAAATATTTTTTTAAATTCAGTATTTCACGTGTTTATAACTTGTTCTTCCCACTAGAGGTGTAAGTGTCTCATCCCTCCACTGCAGAGCACAGAGCCAGGCAACATGCAAAATGTTCAATAAATATTTCCCCACTTCCCTGCTCTGTTGAGGAAATAAAGTACTTATGAACTCATGTATGATTTTCAGACAAGAATGTTGGTAGTGAAAATTATTCTCCCTTATCTGAGCTTAGTTTTCTACTAGCTGTTATTGTAAAAACAATATAACATGAAAGAAATTTTGGAAAAAAGAGGGAGAAAAATCACCCATAATTCTCCTTGGCATAACTGTTTTCATTTTTTGTGTATGCATTGCCTTCAAACCTTTTCTTTTAAGTGTCCACATGTTTACACAGCTCCAATCTTAGTACTCACTACCCTTAAAATCAAGCTCAAAGACCACTTCTCAAGACAGCTTTCTTAGACCCCAAGCAACTCCCTCCCTCTGTGCCATTACATTTCTCACCCTCTGAGTGTCATTATTTGTTTTCACATCATCGCCAGGAACCAAATTTCCTGGGGGCAGGAGTTGCATCCCATGAGTCTCTGTGGCCCGAGCACAGGGCAGGGCACACGCTGGGCACTTCTCATGGTCACACTTTTGCATTCTATGCTGTTACCGTGCATTAGAACAGACGCCTTTTCCCCTGTTGCTCTGTAGCTTTCATAACGATCATTTTTAATGGCTCCAGAATATTTCCTCTAGTGGATGTTTCATGGTTTAGTTAACCAGTCCCCTACTGGGGAAAATTTGGGTTGTTTCCAGGTTTTTTTTTTCTATCACAAATAACACCGCAACAACCGTTCTTGTGCAATATAGTTTATTTCTCCTTTTGAGTAAATTCACGGAATCTTGGGTCAAACAAATCCCCAGCTCTTAAGCCCATTTTAGCCTGGCAACAACCAACTCACCTGGTTCCATCTCATGGGAGGGACACAGGTGTTCCCACAGCCCAGCTTAAACACTCCCTATGATCACACGAACCTGTCATCCTTGCTTTGCTGAGAGGTCATGGATTGAGTCACCCTCATTCAGCAAATGTTTATTAAAGTGCTACTTATCTTGACTCTCTAGAGCCTGGTACAAAACCTGGTATGTCTGAGGTGTTCGTAGTATTCACCTGCTGTGTCTGCCTGTGCCCCTTCCTCTGGTATCAGCTCACTAATTTTCCCCAGGGAAATACATCCTCCTTCCAGTGCAGTTTCAGTGGTACAGATGCTGTTTTGGGTCCCAGGGATTGACCTGGGCTTCAGACCTGACCAGTCAGAGCACTGTATCCCTGCTTGCAGTGATTGGCTCAGGTAAGGTCACATGACTTAGTCACAGCCAATGAGTTGCAACCCTGGGACATTTGTGAGAGAAGCCCTTTCCTCCCACTGAACTCAGAGCTGCTGTGAGGATGATGTGTTGATGATGTATATAGTTGATGTATTGATAGTATAGTATAGTATATACTGCAGTATAGACCATGAGGTGATATCAATGGGGGAGCATCAGAGCTGCCTGCAGCCATTTTACCACTGTACAAGGAGGCCCCACCAGTGCAAGGAGAGTAAGACTAAGAGAAGCAGAGGGCACATCCCTTTACTTATTCCTTCTACATCTATTTGTTAAGCTCCACCCTATGCCAGGCCTGTTTCTGGCTCTGGGGAAATACCTGTGAACAAGACAAGGTGCCCATTCTCATGGAGCTCATGGACATTCTAGTGGGGAGCAGCAGTTTCTACAACAAATAAGCATATAAGTAAGCAGGTGAATAAACAGGATAATTTCTGGAAATGGCAAGTGTTTGAAGGGTGAGAGTGAGTGGCTAAAGGAGGTTAGCTGCTTTTACTAGCCTGCAGGGGGTGGGGGGGTTGGGGCGGGGCCTCTCTGAGGTGCTGACATTGGAGCAGGGACTTGAGTGATGTGTGGTGATTGCGTTCCAGGTGGAAGCAGCCACCTAAAGACCCTGCCAGAGATGGCACAGGGCACAGGGCACAAGTATTCTGTTTTGTTTAAAAATTTTTTTTTAATTGTGGTAAAATGCACATAACATAAAATTTACCACCTTAACCATTTTAATGTGTACACTTGAGTGGATGCACGGTTTTGAAGACATTTTTGAACCTCTGGATTCAGCAGTAACTGAAGTCGTCACTACCCCTGACTTTTCAGTTGTGGAGCCAACAGTCGCCCCATCTAGACCAAGTTTGAGCTGGCTTCTCTGCCACTGATTCCCTGAGACCCGATACAACCAACGTTGTTGAGTGAGCACATACATAAGCTGGAAGTCTTCAGAAACACATGCTACCCCCGCAACCCATCAGTAGCCATGATCTCTGCAGCCTCGTCAGTGCCAGGTACTATCATCAACCAACTTTCAAGCCTAGAATATGAGATTCGGGGAGGAAACAACTGATCCAGGGAGAGAGAGAACCAGGACGAGCCTCACGTCTCTTCCTACAAGCTCTCAGCTCTTATCCATGCACAACTGGGTTGGGCCTTGCTTTGTTCTCTGCTCTGGTGGTAGGTTGTAACATTTCCACCTGGAGGTGTCTTGCTTATTGCTCTGGGGACGTTTTTATTTTTTTATTTAAAGAGAATTTCTGTGGCAGTCTGTGCCACCAAGGTCCTTCGGGAGCCCCTGGAAATATGATTCTGTCTGAAGAACAAAAAGGTAAATTTGCGGAAGATCAAATGCAAAGGCATCGTGAAAGGAGAGGGCTGGGAGTTACAGATGGAAAGGAGCTGGTTCCAGCCCAGATCTGAAAGCTGTGAATAATGGAGGATCCATACACAGCCCGGGGTGTGTGCCTCTTGGGGGTGTGAGAGGAGATGGTGTCCCCCCACCTAGCTGAAGATATCGCCTCGGCAGGAAGAAGTAGGGCCGGGCACAGCCCTCCAGGCAGGGTCAGCACAAATGAAAACAACAATGAAGATAAAGAGGATTGAGTCAAGGGGTGGGAGGGCTGGGGCAGGAGAGCCAGCGGCTTCGGGGGTTGGGTGTCGCTGCCGTGACTGCCTGTGTGTGATGGGAGCTCAGGCATAGGAAAATACAATCCTGGGTTCCCAAGGTGGGGGCCAGGTATCCCTGGAGATTTAGGGGGAACGTAAAGGACACAGAGCTCTCCCCTTGGATCCTACTGGCAGGTGCACCTTCTCTGTCAGACTCAGGGAGGCGCCTGCAGCCTCCTTTGGGGAGTGTCCTCCGTGCCCCTTCTCCTGAGTCTGCCGGTCCCAGGACCAACTCTGTGCCCCATCACCCTCCGCTTATTCCCTTCAGCTTGCCTTCTCTTAATGGTCCAGAGCCCCTCCCAGGTCTCCAGCACACCCACCAGGCTCAGCACCTCTCTTTACGCACCCCTGCCCTACTCTCAGGCCCAATCCTGAGCCTCCACCCTCCTCAAACTCCTCCCAGCCTCCCCATCACGCCACCCGCCACCCGACCCGGGCCCTCTTCCTTCCCTCTCCCCTCTCCTGCAGCTCCCAGACCTCTGGGTCAGCCTCAGACCCTTCCCTCTGTGGCAGCTCTGACACATCTTGTCCCCCTTGCCCTGTGCAGCACTGTGTCTCTGGGGACATGGTCCATCCTTCTGGGAGTGGACTCCCATCATTCTTCTTGTCCACGCAGTACCAGAAACTTCTTTCTGACCAGAAAACGCGAGCTTCCCTTTGTCTAAGCTGAAATGCCAGATGTTCGCCCTCTAGGCCTTCCCGAACACTAGGATCCCCCATCAGTCACATCCTCCCCAGCTAGTCAGGGTCACAAAGCAGCAGGGACCACCCAGCATCCCAGAATCTGTCTGTGGATGGGCAGTGGCAGCGCCGACTGCACGAGCAGCCTCATCTGCCTTCCAGAGGCAGCGGGGACAGGACGCAGGGCCCAGCTGGGCAGGTTGGGGTATCAATGACAAGGGCAAGGGCAGTGGTGTCCTTGTGACTTCTTCCTGGATGACCAGCCTCTCAGCATGATGCTCGGGCCTCCCCGAGGACCTCTAGGAGATCCAAATATTCTATAATAAGGGCCCTTTCTGTTTACATCAGCCAAACTATGTTGCTATTGCTTTGAATCACACACAGTTCTTTTGTATTAAAAGATCCTGACTTGTCCATCACCTTTTTCAATTTCTGTTGTTTTTCCTTATTCTAGTATCTCTTTAAAAATACATACTTATTAAGTTTAAAAAATAAATTGATGTAAAACAAGATATAAAGTAAATTAAAAGGTCTTTTAAATTATGACTTAAAAATCCAGAAGCCACAAGAGATTTGATGATATCTATCAAAATTGCAACCACTAATCCTACTTTTGGGAATTTATCCTACTCCTATTCTAGTCAAGTAATACAGCCTGGAGATTAGAGATCTTTCCTAGTCAAAATGTAGAAACCTTCCTTAACTTCCCCCACCTCTTTTTAAAAATTAAAAAATAATTTTTTTTCTTTTTATAGAAGACTATTCCATTGTGTGGACAGGCTGTAGCTCATTGAGCCTAACCCCTTCTGACGGACCCTGAGTTGCTTTCCATCTTTGGCTGCTATAGTGCAATGAATACCCTTATACATGCTGCCTCATGTGTATAAGGTGGAACATCTGTGCAATATATCAAGTGAGAAAATAAGATACAGAACAGTCTATAGGATGTGTTATGTTTCACACAAGAAAGAGGGAAAATAAGAATATGTCTTCATATTATACTTGTTATACCTCTATGAATATACCCTGGAAAGATAGAAAAAAGCTAATAATAAACTTACTGTCCTTTGTGGTTGGTGGAGGGGATGGGGAAATGGGTGGAAGGGGCAGAGGTGGGAGAGAGTCTTCCTCTCCACCTTTAGCCTTGTTTTTAGAACCAGGTGAATGTCTTACCTGTTTCAAAAAAAAAAACAAACCAACAACATAAATGAGTGTAGAAGTGGTACGTAGATGTGATCAAAATCCTGAAGATTTCCATTGGTGGCTGAATTTGGGAACTGCTCCATATTGTGGCTTTGGGCTCTTTCTTATGCCCAGACTATTCCTTCACGCACAGGAGCCAACAGGGAGCTGAGGAGAGAAGGGAGGTGGCACCTGCAAACACAGACTCCTGCCCCACTGTGTGCACATGACTGCCTGCCGCTCTCATACCTGCCCAGAGCATCCCGTTTCTGGTTCACTGCGTCTTGGGGCCTTGATTAAGGGACCTCTTTCTGAAACTGGACTCCTTAAATCTTGCCTCCCTCCCAAGAGAAGACACCAGAGGGCCCTGCCCTGGGGAGGGAACTGTCCAGTGACAGGCCATATTGGCCAGGTTACCATACTCACGTAGATGTCACCCTTTCCCACCAGCGCAGCTTTATGACCTGACCTGCGCCGGGGAACACAGCAGAGCAGCCCACACCTTTGTTCCCGGACCCCGGCACTTTGTAGAGCCTGAGCTGGGCACACACATTCAAATCTCCCCTCTGCAGCCCGAATGAGGGCCTTGGCTTTGCGGAGAGAGCCAGAGCGGGCTGCTGGGGGAGGGCGCTGCGCCCATTTTGTCTCCAACTGCCTTTGTTCGAGAATAAACACTCCAGGGCCGCCTCCCCCCGCCCCCCACCTGAAAGCCGCCTCTGCCGGAGAGAGAAATCGTATACAATCTCTGCTTTAGTTGTACAAAAAGTCTGAAATTGCTTGGAGAAGAGACAGGAGGGAGCCTGGGCGAGGCTGGGGGGATCCGGGCGGGTAATTGCAGGTCATCTATCTGCCTCTGTCAGCTGGCGCCTGCTCCGCAAGCGTTTGCAAAGAGGACTCCTTGAATTTGCTTTTATTCCCCATCTTGCATTACTTACTTTTTCCTCAGCAGCTGTAAAACCTTTTTCCTAAAACTGCCCTCAGGCATAATGAGCAGGAGACATTCGGAGCTGGGAAGAAAGACCCGAAATTATGTACCTGGCCTTACTCAGGGTCCCTGAGAGGGTTCCACATAGGCTGGAATTTGCTCTGGGGGAGTTGGGGGGCTTCCACTGGAACTGAGGGCAGCAGAGAAGGACACCCACAGCATAAGGAGGGTCCCTGTCTCTTCCTCCCCCACCCACTCAGAGCAGTGGCCTCAGAGGAGAGGTAGAGCCTCCTCCAAATGGGCCTTAGGGCTTAGAACCCGTCAGAACCCACCCAGTCCCGTGGGTGCCCACATGCATCCTCAGGATAGCCCTCCAGCACCCCTGGAGCTGGGTTCCACCTGGCCTGAAGGTGGTCCACTCCCTGAATTGAAGCAAGGGTTTGGGGATGGAGGCTGGGGTAGTGGGTAATGCTACGCAGCAGATGGGACATTGGGGTGACCAGTCCAGCTCCTGGGGAGGTGGCAGGACCAGGGACCACTGGGCGGCCCCAAACGTGGCTAATAGAACCAGAGCTGTGCTTTCCTTGGGGGCAGAGTGCAGGAGGGGTGTGGCTGATCGGGGGGGGGGGTGCTGTGACATGGAAGCTGTGTGGGGTGATGATACTGCCACTTGCTCACTGAGTGACCAGGGCCACCAGCAGCACACGTCCAGGGGAGACTTTCCCCCAGGAGCCCTTAGCTCCCCCAGGTCTTAGCTTCCTCACCTGCACGGCGGGAGCAGCCTCACCATAATAACCAAAGGGAGTGTGTATGGCTCACACGATGACGTGTGTCAGGTAGGGCCTGAGCATGTTTTACAGAGGATGCCATCTCCTCCTGGTCAGGCTTGACACAGGGTCAGGCTGTGGGGCTGTTTATGAACACCCATTGCGAGTATAAATTTGCCTATTCTAGAAGGAGATGGAGACTTTCAGAGCCAGAAGGGTCCTTAGAGACCATCGAGGCCCATCCTTTCTTTCTCACCACCCCAAAGTGACGTCTCGGAGGTTAAGGGACTCCGGGCTCTTCCCCTGAAATCACCGTTGCCAGAGAAGGAGTTCTGGGGTGTCTCCTCCTTGCCTCCCACATGTTGGATCCTTCGGTGTGCACAATGCTTCCACCCAGCTCTGGCCTCCTCTCTGCCCAGGAGGGCAGGATGGAATGGAGGTGGTGAACCTAAGACGTGGCCAGCCCACCCGAACCCCGCCTTCCTTAATGGACCAGCCTAAGGTCTCGGTCAGGGCAGGGCTTCATGGCTCTCCGGGTTTTTCCTCTCTCCCGCTGTCCTGCCCTGGGCATTGGACTGTTTTGCCCTCTTTCTCTCCCCACAGGGCGTCCCCTGGCAGGTGCCTTGGCAGATTCCCAAAGTAGGAGACACACTCTCAGGAACCCATCTAAGCCCATTTCTTAGCCTATAAAATGACCAACAGTGCATACGTGAGAGTGCCCTAGGGGCCAGCATCTTCTCTGACAGGGAAGGAAAGGGTTCCAGGCAGGCCAGCTGGCCTGGACCTCAAGTTAACAAACCTCAGGTTCAGACTCCAGATGAGGTGATACGTAGACGCAGAGACATGCTCTGCCAGGATGGAAAAAAGGACACTCACCACTCAGTGCTAACTGTTGTCATCCTCGAGGGCACTTTCTCTCATGATCCCTAGGAGTCCCCTGTTAGCTCAGGATCTGTCTAGAGCCCCACCCCTCCCTCTCCTCCAAGGCTCAGCTGCTCTCTCCCCCTCACTGCTCTGCTCCAGCCACTGTCCCCCTTGTAGGTAAGTTTCCACTTCAGGACTTATGCCTTTTCTGTTCTCTTTATCTGGAAGGTTCTCCCCACAGACCTCCACGTGCCTCACTCCTTCTCTTCCTTGGATCTCTGCTCAGAAGTCACCTTATCAAAGAGGACTTCTCAAACCTTCCCCCCCACCTCCCCAGCCCCTCCCCCCTCCCCCTCCCCTCACCCCACCCCCCACTCCCCCATAGGAAGGTGGAGGCCCTCTTTCCCATACTCCCTACCCCCGGGCACTTAACACCATTTGACCCTTTATATGCTTTTTTCTCTACTGCACCTTGAATGCAGGTGGCTATGGAAACAGAATCTTTAGTCTTGTTCCCTGAAGTCTCCGCAGCTATTACAACAGTGCCTGACACATAGTAGGCTCTCTACAAACATGTGCTGGATGAATGAAGGAATTATTAAATGTAGGTATTTAAATTACCCCAGTTTCTGTAACCCTTTGGGAGCATTTCTTGCATTTTTAATATACAAGGACTCAAAAAAGAGTGTTTACTGGAGACTTGCCTTTCTGCCCTCTGAAAGCCTCCGGGGATGAGCATGGCTGTGGGTGGCTAAGACTAGGGCTCCTGCCCACCCTGGGGAAGGGGAAAGACTGAGGTGTGGTGAGTGTCAGGGGCCAAGAATGTCCCCCTTTCAGGGACGGGGATGTGGAGGGAGCTGTGAGCTACAGAGAGGAAGCAGCTCAGTCTATGGCCCCGGGGGGTCAGAGCTCTGTTTTACAGAAGTCCCAGTCCTGGGGGACCCCAACTCAGAACTAATTATTCACAGGCCATGAGGGACATCTTCAGAAAGGGCATTTGTAGGATGAGTAGGAACTGCTAAGGCGACTGAGGAAAGGAAGTGTGAGGATAGGGCAGATACAAATACATGGACAGAGCGTGTTGGGCAAATAGACAGTCTTCCTCATGTGACATCAGGGGTTCTGTGTGAGAAGAGGGCACAGGTTGGCAACACTGGATTAAACAAAGTGAAACTGGACATACTCGTCAGAGCCTTTAATACACATTGTCCACTGTGGCTCTCCAGGACAGGATATAGTGTGCCCCACTGGCTTCATGGAGCACCCATGAAGGCCCATCTAACTCACCCCAGCAATTACTGACAAGAGCGTAGGGACACACGGCAGCTGGGGGAGGAGTCTGAGGTAGGGGTGAGGCAGAAGGAGAAGGCATGCTGGAGTAAGGGAAGCTGAGGCCCATTGGTAAATTCTCTGAATGCCTTGCAAAGGAGTTAGGACTCTGTTCTATAGGAAACTGATATTGATGCGGAAATTGCATTTAACTTGTATCTACTTATTGACTCTAAGACAAGGCACACAGTCGAAATGCTACAGGGACTTCAGTAAAGAGATTGGCCTGGTGCTGGAGCACATATGTCCTTGTAGGGAGGGAAGAGCTGCTACGGACTGCCTTGTGCACTGCAGATGTTCAGTGAGCACTGATCCCAGAAACTACTACATGAATGGTGCCTCCTCGAGCTGTGCAGTGCACATCCTGAACTCCTGTCCATGGCAGCCCTGAGAGAGGCATGCTCACTCAGCTCCAGTGAATTGCTGTCAGATGAGAAGGTGTGGTAGACTAGTGTTCACCAATATCAGAACTAGTGAAACTAGTGTTCACACAAGACTGTACATCTCAGCCTCCTTGGAATGTGGATGGGCCACATGACTATATCCAGTCAATGACAAATAAGCAGAAGTCAGATATGTGTAGCATGTTGAGACTGCGCAACAACCATGTGCTCTCTTCTTGTCTTTTCTCCCCCTGAAGCAGCAACTGACAAGGCCATATGTCTCGGATGCTGCTACATGATGATGGCGCCTCTGTCAGCCTGGGTCCCTAAATGACTGTGTGGAGCAAAGCCCCTGGAACACCTGCACTGGACATGCCATGTGAGAAAGAAATAGACATCTGTGTGGTAAGCCCCTGAGACTTGGAGGTGTTTATTACTGCAGCAGAGCCCAGCCTGTCCTGACTATAGAGAAGTAGAGCAAATGTCCTGACTTCTGATTTTGAAGAGAAATCTTCTGGTGATAAATGTTGGGCATCGATTAAAAATAATACTTCATATGATGCAGGCCAGGCATGAACTGACCACTGGCTTGCAACCCACAATCTCTGACTATGCTATGGCGTCTTAGGGAACTGTACATAAGACATGAGCTAACTCATTTTTTTGCACTTTCCTGGGCAATCTCATAGCCTCGTGAGCATACTGGGACAGAATGAGACTCTCTGATCTATGATTAACTGGAAGAGAATGCCTGGTTACAAACAGAGGAAAAGAAGGCAATACTAGGGCTCTTTTAAAAGCTGCTGGAAAGCAGCATCGGGACGTTTGAACGCCTGTGACAGCAGCTATGAGACTGGCTGAATCAGCCTGGAGTGAGACAGGAAATGGTAATTAAGCTCTGCTTCTTGGTGTGTGACCTTAGGCAAGTCATCTCACTTCTCTGAGCCTCATCTTCCTTGTGGAGAAGTTGGGGATCATGGTACAAACCGCTTTGCAGGGATGTTGATGGGAGGAGATGAGACATGTGTACAGCACTCAGCTCACAGGAAGGGCTCGATAAATGCCAGCTCTGGTGGCTCTTATTCTCTTTCTGTCAAGCCAGTCAGGGGCACAGAGCTGCCACTGCAGGAGACGCCCTCAGGGGTGGGGTCGGGATTGGCCTTCCTGAGACACATAAAAGCTCGGTGTCCTGCAGACTGGTCAGCAGCAGGCGGGCTGAATTTGTTTCCTGTAGCTGCTGTCACAAATTACCACAAACTTGGTGACTTTTTTAAAAAAACATATAACTTGAAAGTTATCATTTTAACCTTTTTTTTTTTGCAGTATTTGGGCCTCTCACTGTTGTGGCCTCTCCCGCTGTGGAGCACAGGCTCCAGACGCGCAGGCTCAGCAGCCATGGCTCAGCGCCCAGCCGCTCCGCGGCATGTGGGATCTTCCCGGACCAGGGCACGAACCCGTGTCCCCTACATCAGCAGGCGGACTCTCAACCACTGCGCCACCAGGGAAGCCCCCATTTTAACCATTTTTAAATGTATAGTTCAGTTGTGAAAAGTGTATTCACATTGCTGTGAAACAGATCTCCAGAAGTTGTTCATCTTGCTAAGCTGAAACTTTGTATCTTGGTGACTTTTAAAACAAAACAAATTTATTGCCTCACAGTCTGGAGGCCAGAAGTCTGAAATGGTCTCAAAGTGAAGTTAAGGAGTGGGCAGGGCTGACTCCTTCTAGAAGCTCTAGGGGAGAATCCGTTTCCTTGCCCCTTCTAGCTTCTGGGGGCCCCCTGCACTCCTTCCCATTGCTCCAACCTCTTGCTTCTGTTGTTACATCTCCTACTTCTGTGTCTAATCTCCCTTTTCCTCCCTCTTATAAGGACACTTGTGATTGTGTTCAAGGTCCACCTGGATAATTCAGGACAGCCTCCCCATCTCAAGGTCCATAACTTAACCACACCTGCAAAATCCCTTTTGCCCTGTAAAGTCATATTTTCACAGGTTCCAGGGATTAGGACTTAGATATATTTGGCGGGCACTGTTCAGCTACCACACTGGCCACTGTAGTTAGCTCAGGGCCCGGGCTCCTTCCCCCGGCAGCCAGGAGGAGCAAGGTTGGGAAAGTTGCCTGAGATGGAGGCATGGTGCAGTGGGGCAGCAGGACTTGGGGGTCAGCCCGATTCTGCCCCTGGCCTGGCCCTCACCCTCTATGAGACCATGGCAGGTTCCTGCCTCCCACTCTCAGCTCCCTCAGGACCGTTCATTGAAACAACAAAGCACTGGGGATATAGAAAAAAATTGCCTCTCTCATGAAGAATCTGTTCTAGTCTGGGAGACATGGAGAATGAAGACAAACCCATGGAATGAGAAGCAGTGGGCGTGCTAAGGAGAAAGAGGAAGCAGGGACGGGAGAGGAGGATGGAGCAGGCCCGCTCTGGGCTGGGAAGATTTAGTCCACACACATTGATCAGGCACCTATTATGTGCCAGGCACTGTTCTAGCACCTGAGACACAGCCAAGAACAAGACAGCCTTGGCCCCCGTCCTGGAGGACGTCCTGTTTCAGCAGGGGACAAGCCAGGGAGTAAATGGATGGGATGAGTTTCAGACAGTGATGAGGCTATGACAGAACTAAAACGGTGTCCTGGTGAGAGAGAAATGGGGCCACTTTAGATGGGCTGGTAAGGGAGGGCCTCTGGGAAGAGGTGACCACTGAGGAAGAGTCAGTGTGTGAGGATCTGGGGGGAGAGGGTACCAGATTGAGAGGACAGAAAGGGCAACATAGAAGTGATGCGCCTAGATTGCCCAGTATGGTGTCTGGGTAGCAGGTCCTCAGCAAATACTGTGTGCAGCAACCAGGAGCTTGGGGCGGGGGCGGGGACTTTCCTTGGACGGGACACCAGGTCAAGGGCTTCACAGTCCACCTGTTGTGGCCAGTGCTTCTGAGCCATTGGTCCCGGCAGTGGACACAGCTGGAACAGACCCAGAGGAAGGGCCTGCCCATACCCGGCAGCCACCTTAAACAGAATGAGGGCAGGACCCAGGCCCCAGCTGCACCAACCCAGGCCTGGAGCAGCCCGCCTTGTGTGCCCCCGCTCCAGCGCGGAGCCCTGTTTCCTCATGCGGGCTGGTTTCTTTAACGAGACCATCTGTCTGGCTTTCCTCACTCTGCTGAGCATGATGGGGCCATCCATCTCCCCTGTCCCCATCCCCGTCTGCCTGTCACTGCCCAGGCCCCCATTATCCCTGCCCGGCTCTGAGGGGGGCCGTGGCAGTTTTCGCCTCCAGCCTTCGTGTTTATTCTTCTCATCTGGCCACATCTGGCCTCCGTGCTGAGTCACTCGCTCCATCTGCCTGTCCTCGCTGTGGGACGGCGGCCGTCTCTTCCTGGCTCTCCCTGTGCCACGTGGCAGCCCACGCGTGCAGCGGGTGCCAGGGTCTGCAAGCGTGGGGACAGGACCGTGAGCAGCTCTGTGCCAGCCTGTGCGCCGGGGGTGGGGACCCACTTCAGGATCAGCTTCCCCTGGAGGCTCCCCTCAGCCCCCCAGGGGCACGTGGCCCATTTGCTGAGTCCCAGTGAAGGTGGGCCCTACCCGAAGGCCACAGCCAGGCCCGGCAGGAACTAAAATGCCCATGTAAGCCCAGCTGTGCTCCATGCCAGAGCCTTTCCCTTTTGCATCTGAGCATGGAGGATGGGCATCTCCATTTGCAATTCAAATCCCAGCAGGGCTGTTCCCAGGACCTACAGCTCTGAATTTTTTTTTTTTTTTTTTTTGCGGTTCGCGGGCCTCTCACTGTGTGGCCTCTCCCGCTGCGGAGCACAGGCTCCGGACACGCAGGCCCAGCGGCCATGGCTCACGGGCCCAGCCGCTCCGCAGCATGTGGGATCCTCCCGGACTGGGGCACGAACCCGTGTCCCCTGCATCGGCAGGCGGACTCTCAACCACTGCACCACCAGGGAAGCCCTAGAGCTCTGAATTTGAACAGGTTCTGAGTCTGACTTTCTTCGTATTTTTTGAAAAACAAACGAGTTGAGCTGAGGGAGTATAATACCATCATGTATCCCATAGACTCAGCACCTATTCCCCCTTTCCTCTAGCAACGCAGCCCAAAATTTCCTTAAGCCCCTGCCCACAATTCCTGAGATTTGGGCAGGACTGACATCAGACTTGGCTCCAGGAGAGGCCACATGACCAAGAATTCGTCAATCACAGCACTGCAAACACCCTCCACCTCCCCACGTCAGTGATTGGTTCAGGGTCATGTGAGCACCTAGCTGGGCCAGTCAGGGCCAGACCTTTGCTGAAACTTTTCTAAGAAAAGGGATGCTTCTTTCTCCTGGGCCTGTGATTGAGCAAGATGTGGGACCTGAGTGACTGGCAGCTGCCAAGTGGTAAGAGCCAGCCTTCTAGGGAAAACAACACAGAGGAGAGCAGAGCCAAAACATGAAGAATGAAAGCAGTCCTAACAAGCTCCTAGATCCAGCTGGGCCTGAAGCCAGCCCCACCTCTGGACTTTTCCATCACTGATGCCAATACATTCCCTTTAGCAATAGAGTTTGAGGTGGGTTCTGTCACTTGCAACCAGAAGAGTCATATGTGATACACTCCTGAAAGGGGCTAACACCTGCTTGATATGTAGGAGGTACTCAATAAATACTAATTTTAAAATAAGACCTTTGTGAAGAAAGCCAATCTCAAGAGCTAACGTGTCATACAATTCCATTTATATAACATTCTCAATGTGGCAGTCATAGAGATGGCAAACAGATTCATGGTTGCCAAGGGTTAGGGATGGTGGAAGTGGATGTGACAGTGAAGGGTAGCACAAGGGACATCTTTGTAGTGATGGAACAGTTGTGTATGTTGATTGCTGAGATTTCTCGAATCTCCACAGGTGATAAAATGACAGAATGATATGCACACATTGTACCAATGCCAGTTTCCTGGTTTTAGTGTTATACTAGTTGTGTGAGATGTAACCACTGGGGGGAAACAAGTGAAGGGCACATGAGACCTCTCTGTGTTATTTTTGCAACTTCCTATGAATCTGTAGTAATTCCAAAATAAAATTTTTTAAGTTTTTTGTAGGCTGTCACAATCCAGCAGTTCTTGGGCCTGAAATAGCAGAGTGCATGGATGTTGGAATCATATGGACCCAAGTTTGGATCCCAGCACAGCCATTCACAAGCTGAGTGATCTGAGGTCAGTCACGTCTCTTCTCTCACCCTCAGTGTCCTCATCTGTGAAATGGGGCTCATGGGCCTAACTTGTAAGGTGGTTATGAAGAGAAAATAAAATGAACCATAATTTGCCTAGCACCTTGCCTGGCATATGGGAGGCAATAAACAATAGTTGATAGACGCAGCAGGATATAAACACAGGGTTTAACAGGGAGGAGTATGGTGGGGGGCGGGGTGTCACGGCTTTGGGCTCTGGAGCCAGCCTCCCTGGGCTTGAATCCTGGTTGTGTATCTCCCTGGCTGGGTGACCTTGGCCAGGCCACTTGACCTCTCTGGTCCTCACTTTCCCCATCTGTAAAATGGAGATTAAAATAGTATCTACTTTGTAGGCTAGTTTTGAGGATTAAAAGAGATAATGCACCTGAGACCATGTGGGAGTGCCTGGCACTTTGCAAGGATTGTAAACAAAGTTTTGAGTGCCCACTGGGTGGGGAGCCTGGCTCCCTGGGTGGAAATGGGGGTGAGGTGCCTGGCCATGCATTGGGGCCTGTAGCAACCTCGCCCCAGGGAAGCCCCGACTTCCTGGGAACCAGCCCCTCTGGAGGTCCTCCTTCAAAAGTCCGGCAGCCAGTGATGAATCCACCCCTGGCCAAGCAGAAAATCTGATCCCAGGCACCAAGGCATCCCTGCCCCCAAGATCCAGGCTTCCCCCTTCCCGCTCCCGTCCTCCCTGAGGAGGGAACACACAAACCTGAACTGGACTCTGCATGGAATGGACTCTGAGGTACAGGCTCCCAGGAGAATGGAAAAGAAGTAGGGTTCATGGTCAGAGAAAGAAATTATGGGGACAGTGGGGGCTGGGGGGTGTGGGTCGAGAGGGTTGGAGAAGTTCCTCTGTCCCCAGTCATACATTTCATAGTTCGGTTGTGGCTTTAAGATGTCTACAAATCCATAATCACCGAACACATCCTTTAGGTTAAACACTGCCCACTCCTGTGTCCTGTTCCTCTCTTAAATCTAGAGGAGTAACATATTAAAAGCCACTACAATGTGAATTAGTTTATGACAGGGTGTGGGGTGAGGCCCGCTAAAAGTAGACAGAGGAGGGGCGTAGGAACAAGGGGAGAATGTTGTCGAAGGCAAACTTTGCCTGCCCTGGCTAGCTCTCGGTGATAATCCATTTAAAGGCATCCCCTAGCTGGCCTTGTTGATGTAGATCCATTTGAACAGTTTCAGGGCTGCAGTTTTTATTTAATGCAGCTCTGAGCCTGGCAGCACCAGGGTCCAGAGCTGAGAGGCGGCTGGCTCCTGGCAATGCTTAATAGCGAGGTGAATGTGTGGAGCTTCTGAGTAGGAGAAGCAGCGGTGCCAGGCAGCAGTGGCCATATTTGACAGCCCAGCTTGCTGCTGCTGGGATGATGGAGCACACTGGAGGTGAAAATGCTCACCCTGGAGCCAGGCAGGGGCATTTATGAGAAGGGACTCTCAATTTGAAATGAGCTGGTGATCGGCAAGCAAGGGAATATGTGGCTCATGTGGCAATCTATCTTCAGGAATGGGTGGATCCAGGACCCCCTGTGAGAACATTTAGTAGTTCCTGAGACCACAAGTTTCCTATTTAACGTGGCAGGGAAAGAGCATGTCTGTGGCCAGGCAAAAGTCTTGAGATTCTTTCTGACTGGTCTGGCTAGGGTCACATGCCCATTCTCCAAACCAATCACTGTGACTGGGAGGACGGGATATGCTGAATTTCTTGGCCCACGCCAAGGGGCCAAGGGAGGTGGGGAGGGTGTCAATTGTATCCAAGCCTCACAGAGGGTCAGGGGCCTAGAGCAGGGCCGACCTGGCTAGGGAGCAAGCAGAACACTAGTTCATACTGATGGCTCAGCCTGCGTTCACATGCTTTATCCAACTGACCCCTCTCAACAGTCTCTGTAGAAATTCTTCTTCCCATTTGACAGATGAGAACACTAAGGTAGAGGAACTTGCCCAAGGTCACATACCCAGAGAGGCAGTCCAGTCTCATTCTATTTTATTCCAAATTCTTTCCAACATTTCCTGGTCCAGACTGTCCTCTCTCCCTAACCCCTGATATTCCAGAGCACTTAGACTCCTAGATTTGGGACCTGGAAAGGATATTAGAGTTCATCTAGTCTCCTTCAGTGACATACTCAAGGCCACACAACCAGTGAATATAGCACAGATACTAGAATCATAATCTAATTGTCACTTAGCTCCTATCTGCCCCGCTGCTTGTGAACCTGGTCTTAACTGTGTGGCCCTCATTTGCTCGCTGGCCTCAGTTCCTCACTTCCCTGTGGTCTCACACAGTTCCCAAGGCCTCTGAGGCTTGGATGCCTTTGCTGATAGGCTGTGCTTTCCTGGGTCCCAATGCTACAGCTATTTACATGTGTCTTACTCTTCCTGTAAACCATTTTCTTTCTAGCTAATTGCTTTGCTCTAATTCTTTAGAGGTAATTTCCTTCTGTTACTTTATTTTTACAGTTAACACCTTCCAATTAATTTCATAGTTCTTGAAAGTTCTCACATAAGTTACCCTAAAAACCCTTGCAGTTTAACCATTGCATGTGATAAACGATGTCTCAGGCAGCCTGGTCATCCAGTCACTCGTACCGCATCCAAGACACTTGGGCACCTTGGTTGCATTTGACGTTCATAATAGCCTTTCAAGAGTAGCCTCATTTTACAGAGAAGGAAAATTAAGGCTCTAGTGCCCTAGTGTGGGCAGAACTGGGATCTGAACCACCACCCTCTCCGCTGTCCTGAGCTCCTGGGCTCTCTTACAGGGAGTGCTAGTGGTGGGTCCTGACTCCCAGGTGCACTTCTGATCTTCTGGGAACTTAGTGGCCATGCTGGCCCCACCCCTGGTGATTCTCTGCCCATCCCTGGATTCTGCTCTGAGAAACTGCCCTGGCAGGCGGAAGGATACGAAATCCAGGGGAATAGGGTCTCAGCATCAGCGTGTGGATGGGAAAAAGACAGTGGCAACACCAGCCTCTCCGGGGGAGATGGAGGGAAAAAACGCAGCATCAGCTACATTTGCAGAGAAATAAAAAATGATTTCAAATTCTATTTTCCCGGTCTCTCTCAGCACATCCCCTGGCACTATTTTATTTAGTAAATAGGAGGCCTACTTGTTATTCTCAGTTATGACATTAATTCTCCGGGTGACCCTTGGCTACTTACCTCCTTACTCGGAGCCGGTTTCTCTATCACCACCCGCGCAAGGACAAAAACATGCTCTCACAAGAAGGGAGCGCCCTGCGTCTGGAACAAACCTGGGCCTTCATTACCCAGCAGGCACTGCAGGTGGCGGCACGGGGTGGCCAGCGAGGGGTGGCCAGCATCTTGGCTCGAGGCGTCTGCTCTCATTTTCTGTCTCTCTCCTCTTGCCTCACCACAGACTCCTCCCCCTAACTGTTTTTTTGTACCTGTTAGCTTCACAGACTCTTCTGCCAACCTCCCTGTCCTGTTTGATTCTGGAATTCTCTCTTGCTCCTGCCCCCAACCCCCAGAGTTGGGGGAGGGGTGACGGCAAGTTCCCAGCTGGGTACCAGCTTCCACCATCTTGGGGTTGGGTGGATATTATCTTCTTGTTTTTCCAGCCATCTCCCCTCCTTGGGGGGCAAGGTTGCCATGGGTAATTGGCCTCGAATTTGTTTACCTCAGTGCTCAACATTCCTTCTCCCCCACGTCTCTCCCTCACCTCTCCCTCTGTTTCCTCCATCCCACCGTGGCTCCCTAAACCATCTGGAATCTCAGTTCCCCTCTCCCCCCAACTTGTGAGCCAGAGAAGGCCAGTTTGACCACCATGTGGGAGGCCCAAGCTTCCCTCGAACATGGGCAGCTGGATTCAGAAAACAGCTCATCGGCAGCAAAGGAAAAATACAAATAATGAACCGCAGAAACCTGGGGCTGGGGTTTGGCACATACAGATGAAAGCAAGTCCCTGATGACAAATTCTAATGATTTTTGCTCTTGTTCAGAACTGCAAACTAATTTTGAAATATCGGTTGTCAGGAAAGAAAGGGTTCAAGTGGGGGTGGGAGTTTCTCTATCTATCACCACCCGCTCAAGGACAAAAACATGCTCTCACAATAAGGGAGCGCCCTGAGTTCACTTCTGCAGGAGGTGGAGAGCTGCGTGGCCTGGGAGGCTCTGAACGCTCACACATGAAAAAGTCCCCGCTTCCCCCAGCTAAGTTACCTCGAGGATCCTCAGGGAGGTAGGCAGGAAGCATTGTCCTTTGTTGTTGTTCTTAATAGAGAAGGAAACTGAGGCTGAGAAAGAGGATCGTTTCTATCTGTGATGGTCTGAGGCTCCCATCCGGGTCTTCCTGATGAACCAGGTGGGCAGCCTCCACGGGGACAGAGATTTCCTTAGCTTAGGGAGGACTTCAGGTCAGATTTGTGACAAATCCTCTCTGAGACCCAGGGTGACAGTCAACATAATTAATAACCTGACGGGCCAGACGCTGATACATCCGAGCTGTGGCCAGGCACGATATGGAGCAGGTCCAGAGGGGCCTGGAGGCCCAGGGAGGCCAGAGTGACCAGGACAGGGGAGCCAGGGGCTTCCGGGAGCCGGAGGCCGCAGCTACTCACCACCTGGGATGGAAGCCACCAGCTCACACCACCAGGTGTCCCAGCTGACCCTCAGCGCTGCTCCATCAGGCACCTGGACGTGGACCCAGCATGCATTCTTCCACAGAAGCCATGCAGCTTCCTGTCCTCACAGCGGCCTGGGAGGCAGGAGGGGGGTGCGAGGCCAGGCTCCAGGTCACTCAGCTCGCTGGCCTCTCTTGCTTTTGTTTCCTCATCTGTGAGTCGGGGGCAATTCTGGCACCTGGTGCTCTGGAATTTGGGGCGGAGAAGGCAAGCTTTATCCGGCGCTTGGCCTAGAACCCGGCATGAGGCTACTACTCAATAGCTGTTTGCTGTACTTCTGACTTCCATCCACCCCAGCTCTCGTCTCATAGAAAGGTGCCCACCGAGCAGTGAGATGAGTTATAGTACCAAGTAGACCAGCATCTGTGCAACCGGACAGAGCAGGGCAGCTGCAGCCACAACAGCCCTCCCCGTTCCAGGCCGCTTCTCCCGTCCTTCAGCCTTGGGACCAGCTCGTGGGACACCACACAGAACAAGTGTTCTTTCCTGGGGTCGTGACAGCAAAGGTGGGACAGCCTGGCTCATTCACCTGCTGGGCTCCCCAGATGGGCTCTGGAGGCCCTGCCCAGACCTCATACCACCTTCAGCTGGAGCAGGGCCAGGCAGAAGGGCCAGGGGCTGCTTGAAGGAGGCCCTTCCTTGCAGAGACCTGTGGGGGCCATGCGGTCAGCACACCGTCTCCTGAGGGACCCTTCTCCCTTGAACCCAGTTGCACCTTTGGAAGGCAGCCCTGTCCCTTGACGTGAGGCTGCCTACTCACCCTCTGCACGTGTCACTGCTGATGGAGACCACATCACCCGTGGGGCAGGGTGTCAGGCCAGGCACAGGGATGACAGAAGGATTTGACCAGATGCCTTTTCTTCCTCTGGTCCACCTACCCCATGTGTCTCACAGGAAGCTACACAGCGGACTTTCAGATCCATCAACTGACAGCAGCAAAGCTGCCAAGGCATCAATCAGACCTCGTCATCTCACTTTGGAGAGGATGCAGGGGGTACAGGGTGGGGTGGGGGACCAGGTTGGAGATGGGGGAGGGGGAAGGGGCTGGTGGTTTGCAGGGAATGTTGCAGTGGTGCCTCCTCTGGTCTCTGGCCAGGACACTCTCCCATCAAAGTGTGGGAGTCCCTGTGGTTCCTGTATCAGAGTAACCTGGGTTGCTTATTAAACATGCAGATTCCAGGGTTCCACCTCAATCCTGCCGAGTGAGAATCACTGGGGTAGGGCTATGAAACTGACCTTCCAAACAACAACTCCAGAGAGAGTCTTGCTTCAAAATGTTTGAGAGTCACTCACTATTCTAGACTGAGATGTCATGCTCCTGGGGGTAGAACCCCCCCTTAACTCCCTCCTCCCCTACCCCAGACTGCCTGGGTTTGAGCCCTATCTTTGCCACTTATAAGCTGTGGGAGTTTGGTTGAGCATTTCACATCCCTGCCTCAGCTGCCTCATCTGTGAAATAGGAACAAAGCAGAACCCACCCCCTCTTCAGCCTCCCCTTCAGCCTCCCCTGAGCCCTGCTTCCAGGGGATGGACAGCGTTTTGCCTTGTGGCTCTCTGAGAGCAGCTCAGATAGGAGCTGTCACAGATGAGAGCCTGTCCCTGACTTGTCCCCAATCTCATCAGGTCCCAGGGCGGTGGATTTGTCAGTGGTGGGAATGGTTCTGAGCCCGACACACGAGCCTTCCTGTCCTGGCCTCCCCACTTCCGGCTGCTTGATCCTGGGCAGGTCCATTCTCAGCGCTGGAAGATAGCTCTCCCAGACAGACAAGCCCCTGTCTGCACATGGTAAGGATGCAAATGATCAACTCACAAACAAATCAGTGAAACAAAGTGACTGAAAATAACGATAACTGTTGTGAAGGCAAGAAAAAGGGGGTGCTGATAGAGAGGGACAGCTGGGAGGTGGTGTCTGCCTCCCTGGAGAGCCAGCATTTGAGTGGAGACCTGGATGCCAAGTTACTGGCCTGTTATAAATGGTGGCTGAGGCTCCCAGGCAGAGAGAACAGCAAGCGCAAAGGCCTGGGGACAGGAATGGGCATGGAGACCTAAGGGAACAAAGATGGCTGATGAGGCAGGAGCATCAGAGGGGAGAGCAATGGGGAGGGGTCAGAGAGGTTGGCAGTGGGCAGATCTTGCAGGGCCCATGAGTTTATTCCAAGGGCAATGGGAAGCTCATCCCAGCCGGGAGAAGTGAATGGGGTAAGGGCAGTCATGTGCCAGCCAGCATGGTGCTAGCTGAGTGCCCTCTGTGCTCCCACTCTATGACAGCACCCCCGGGGTCAGGCATTAAGGTCACTTGGTAGCTTGGTTCCTCAGATCCTGTAAGGGACTTAAAATTGTTCCCAAGTCCAGGCGCTGGGATCCGGACATTTGAAGACTTCAGGATGTGCTTGTTTAGATCACTGGCTTCTCTGCCACAGGGTGACAGTAGAGAATATCCCTTCTCTCCTTTGTTTCCTCAAACCTAAAATCCAGCCAGAGCTTTTTAGAGCTCTTTTCAGAGATCCTTGAAGGTGGTGCCCCCCGGGAAGAACAGAGCCTGGTCATTTTGGGGTTTTGGCCCTGGTGGGGCTTGGTGTTTGTGTTGGTGAGTGCCTGGTTGCCCCTCCTTGGAGGACGGATGGACTGGCCATGTGCCCGAGGGGTGTGCCATCCCCCTTTGGGGGCCTGGCTCTGGGGACGGAGTGGGCTGCAGGGAGACGGAGCAGGAAGGAAAGAGGCAGAGGCAGCGCAGGGAGGGAGGGCGACTGTTGCCATGGAAGGAGCTGCAAGGTATTCTGGGATCAGAATTCTCACTGCAGAGGACTGGGGATGGGGGGAGCGGGTGGTTGGGGAAGGTGATGGGGAAGCCAGTGTCTTTCTTTTGTCCTTGGCACGTTCCCGCATCCCCACAGACAGAGTGGTCCCCTCACACCCCCGGAGCAGGCCCCCAGCGGTCCCCTCTCTGTCCGGCCTGTCCGCCTCGTGTACAGAAGGCAGAGTGGCCCCTTCCAGGAGGCCTGTTTACCAGCACAACAGCAGCAAATTAGTGCTCTTAAAAGGCATTCAGCCTTTATCCCTGCAAACAAGCTCACCGCAAAGGGGGCCTGTGATGCCTTCTCCCTGGAATCTGCTGAAATGGGGTTTGCTGTGCATCTTAATCGACTTCCTTCCACCCACCACATTAAATGCATTCAATCTACTCTTGCAAATGGCTAATTTTGAAAATCCGCTTATCAGAATTAGGTCCTCAGCATCCATATTTATTTACTTTTCATTTTTATAATCTTTTTTTTTCATGTGTATGACTGAATTCCATTTTCAATGGTCTGGCTCTGTCTCACAGGTCCTGGCGGGGGTAGGGGGGTGGGCAAGGGCCAGGATAGGAGCAAATTGGAAATGGGCACATGGCAGGGATAGAAGGAGTGGGTTTAGGAATTCACAAGGATCAGAAGGCTGTGCTCTCCTGTGTGGGGAACCATTTCTGGGAAATTACAAAAAAACGATACTTCAGCAGAACAGGGTTAAGAAGATGAGAACATCTTGACATGTCCCAGCCGCTCGGAGCATGCCTCCGTTCCACCAAGGGGAACCAGTAGCCATGGCAGAGATATGCAAGAAAGGGGTCGGGACCAACTGCTATTCCCCAGTGCCTGCTGGGTGCCAGGCTTGGTGTTAAGTGTTTTGCATGTATTATCCCCATGCTCACTTCAACCCTGCTGGTGAGGGGGAGCCCCAGCTTACAGATAAGAAAAACTGTGCCATGATTCAAACCCAGGTTCATGTCCAGACTGCACACTCTTCCCCTTTACATCATATTGTCAAGTGTGCCAGGGATGGTTTCTTCACTTCAGTGTGTAGGAAGCACACGTGTGTTGATGTAGGACAGACTACATGAGAAATACAGACTAAGGGAGAGCTTATTTGGGACAACATCTAGCGCAAAAACCTGAATTTGATTTTATTTCATTTCCTTTGGACATCTACTGGGCAACTCCTATGTGCCAAGTGATGGTATGCAGAATCCCGAGATGGAAGGATAATACTTCTATCCACGGGAAGCTCACACTTAATGGATTTTTTTTTTTTTTTTTGCGGTATGCGGGCCTCTCACTGTTGTGGCCTCTCCCGTTGCGGAGCACAGGCTCCGGACACGCAGTCTCAGCAGCCATGGCTCACGGGCCCAGCCGCTCCGCAGCATGTGGGATCCTCCCGGACCGGGGCACGAACCCGTGTCCCCTGCATCGGCAGGCGGACTCTCAACCACTGCGCCACCAGGGAAGCCCCACACTTAATGGATTTTAAAAGAAAGGCTCTTTCTGACTTACTTCACTCTGTAGGACAGACTCTAGGTCTATCCACCTCATTACAAATAGCTCAATTTCGTTTCTTTTTATGGCTGAGTAATATTGCATTGTATACATGTGCCACATCTTCTTTATCCATTCATCTGACACTGTATGCTAATTCATATATATGGAATCTAAAAAAAAAAATGGTACTGATGAACCTAGTGGCAAGGCAGTAATAAAGACATAGACATAGAGAATGGACTTGAGGACACGGGGTTGGAGTGAGGGAAGCTGGGGTGAAGTGAGAGTAGCATTGACATACATACACTACCAAATGTAAAATAGCTAGTGGGAAGCAGCAGCATAGCACAGGGAGATCAGCTCAGTGTTTTGCGATGACCTAGAGGGGTGGGATAAGGAGGGTGGGAGGGAGGCTCAAGAGGGAGGGGATATGGGGGTATATGTGTGCATATGGCTGTTTCACTTTGTTGTACAACAGAAACTAACACAGTATCGTGAAGCAATTATACTCCAATAAATACCTATAAAAAAATAAAAGAAAGACTCAGAACAACAAAGTATTAACACATACGTACGAGATAATTTTATTCTCTCAAAGAACAGCTAAGTTATTTTGTAGCCACCTGCTCTGGTAAAATAAGTGGAGATTTTCAGATCTTACAGAAAGTTCTAGAGCGTAAGGCATTACACCTTGGTGGTTGAGATTAGGACTGAATTGTCAGCAGACTTGAGCTCAAGCTGCCATTCTGCCACCTTCACTGTGACCTTGGGCAAGTCAGAGCCTCAGTATCCTCATCTGTAGACCAGGGGGTCATAGTAACATCTACCCATAGAGTTGTGCCGATTTAATGAACCCTGCATGTGGTGTTTTAGTGCAGTATCTGACAAGGGCATATACCTAATAGCTAAATAGTAAGCATTATTATGTATAATAATTTTCTCAATCAAACTCAGGAAATAAAGTCTGAAGGTAGGGAAATAAACATTGGCCAATGGTTTTCCAACATCGCAAGCATGTTTGTAAAGCACCTGGAGTGGATCTCCAGGCCCTGGTGCCAGGTGCTGGGTGAATGGTGAGGTGGATCAATGATTTACCCACAGTCAGGATCCCTCGCTTATTACTTTGCCCCCTCCTTCCCCTCTCGACTTCCTGCCTCTCTCTGGAATTGAACGTTGTTAGTAGGATAAACCAAAGTAAGTTCCTTCACACTTCTAAGTAGCCTGCGTTTCATCCCCACCACCTCACCCACCTGAGGGTAGGAACTTCTTCAGAAGATAAAGTCACCTTACGTCCTGTGTTAGGGGTGTATGGCCGTGTCTGCAGGAAGGAAAACAGTGAGAGTGTGTGCGTGTCAGGCAGGGAGGGAGCGGGAGGGCGTGTTTGCAAGGAGACACCTGTCGGTGGGGGTGTGGGGGGGGATTTGTGAATGACCAGGTATGTGTGCACAGGGATGGGGTGTGTGGAAGGGGCGTTGACCTAGAAGGAGGGCAACATTCAGGAAAACCAATTCTTCCAACATCCACTGTGGACCAGGAGCCCTCCAGCCTGAGCGTGCCCAGTACCGGCGAGTACCGTGGGTGGAACTGAGCTCGTGCAGACAGGCTACGGTTCTCCGTGGTGAGGTCTAAAGATAGAAACTGCAGGACCAAGGGCTGGAGACATGAGAAGGTGGAAGGCCGAGCCACCAGGCTGTGATGGAGTGCTCTGAGAGAATGGCAGCATATCTGTCTGCAGAAAGGAGAAGCTGGTAATTGGGGCACGAACTGGCCTCAGAGGTGGGCAAGGTAGAAGGTGGAAGCAGAGGGCTGTGTCGACACCAGAGCGGATGATCTGGCTCAAGCGATTCTGAGAGTAGTGTTGTACTGCTGTCGCCATGGTTCCGACAGATCAGGGCGAGTGGACAATGGCCGGAGTCCGCAGAGGGAGGGCGAGCTGCCACCCCAGAGAGAAGATGATGGCTCTGCCCTGGCACTGAGGAGGCGGGTGGGACTGGGGAAGGGGAGGGGTGGAGGGAGGGGAAGGATCTGCAGTGGCAGAGCTGCACAAATACCAGGTATTTATAGTATTATCTGTTGATTTTGAAAGCTGAGTCAAGCTGCATTTAAAATATGAGATTACACACCCGAGGAAAGAATCATGTCCCTTATTAAAAGAAAACAGAAAAGCTGCAGAAGGAAGGCTTACAGGTGGGGATGCTCAGCAGGGACAAAAACCTCTGGACCCCACCTCCCAAATTTCACATCCCCCTTGAGGAGTAGTTATCAATTCTGTCTCTATGACCATGGGAATCTCCTGAGATAAGACCTCTTGCTCTAAAACCCTGGCTTAAGCATAGTAAAATCCTTCCCTACGTTCCTTTAGCACAGCTGAGTAGGGCTGAAATTTTAAAAAAAATTTTTTTGCACACACACACGTGCACACTCCTGCCTCTCACTTGAGGCTTTGGGAGCACTGAGAACATATTTCCCTGATTCATTCCACCCCACTGTCTTTCTTGGTGAGGTCATTTTTGCTTGTGGGTGATAGAAAACCCAACCCAAATTGGCCTATGGAAAAAAGGAAATGTTTTGGCTCTCATAACTGAAAAGGTGGAGTACGGTCTTCAGGCATAGCTGGATCAAGGACACAGTAGGGTCTTCAGGATCCAGTTTCTTTCTCTCTCTCTCCTCAGAGTCTGGCTTCAATTCTCCAGCTCTGCCTGGGGCCCTCAGAAGCTCTAAACTTCCCTCTGTGGCAGCAAGATGGCTGCTGTACTTCATGTTCCCATACTCTTGGGGTCACTTCAGAAGGAAGAGCTGGCTGATCTTGAATGTCATTGGCTAGAATCAGACCAGATATCCCTTTGCAGGCCAACCACTATGCCTGGTATATGGAATGAACTGATTGGCTGGGGTCCCTTGGAGCTCATGAGAGAGGAATGAATAGACTCTGCCCAGTCAAACCTCAGAAGTCCTCTATGGTCACCCCAGGAAGCTGGACATGGGTAGGGCCACCATCCCACAGCCCAGGGCATGTAGCCTCTCTCTTCACCCTCTTCTCTCCTCTCCAGTGCAGCTGGCAAATAGGCAGGGCCTCTGATTGGGAACCCAGCTTGCATGCTACAACTCACATGTGC